>NC_090759.1:38481160-38688660 GCF_036898095.1 Palaemon carinicauda
AACATCTGTGTTCATAATCATGTTTTACTTCCTTTTACCCAGGAACATGATTATGAACAGAGATGTTTGAAATTTGTTGGTGCTGGAAATAAATTTAAGAATGTTTGGCGTTGTCGTAATTCTCCAGTTCCATAATATTATTATTATTATCATTGCTAGCATTGTTAACATTAGCATTAACATTAGCATTAGCATTAGCATTAGCATTGTCATTATCATTGTCATTGTCAGTCATTATTATTATTATTATCATTATTATTATTATTATTATTATCACTAAGAAACAGCTTTACTGACATGCATACATTTACTAAGGAAATGATAATAAGGTTTATTTTATAACTGATCTACTCTCTGGAACGCCCTTATTAACAAACAGAAATTCCCAAGTGGATGACGCAACAGTCGGGCGTTGGCGAAGACACAGAAATGTGACAATTTTCTTTTTCATTATTCTATTTGCCTATGTTGATTATGCTGATTATCAAAACATCAAATTACACCATAGTCATGCACCTAGTGTCATATAATTATTACCTTTAAATCTTTCAAATCTGTTATGAATAATGATATTCTCCATTCAAGGGAATTCTATTTGGCAGCGCTGTCCCAAACTCGTCTCAACAACCTTAACTATGCTGACGATTGTTACTCGGTCACTTGCACAGGGACATGACTCAAAATCTATATGTTCTGATCAAGAAAGGAAATACTAAACACTTTTTTAAGTAAATCCAGGCTGCTTCCGATAGCATATGAAAAATTCAAACCATTTTCCGATAAAAATATTCATTCCTAATGAGGAAACGATCGTTAGACAATTTACCAACTGCCAATTCTCTAGCCTCTACCTTCCTACCACACTTTTTTGACACACGTGTTCGTAAAGTAATGCATTGTATTAGTTGGGTCAAGGTGCCCCTGATGCCATCTATTGGTAGTAAAGTAAAACTTTTTACGATATTGCTGGAGGAGTTTAGGCGATGATGCCTTTCTTAATATGACATTATTGTTATTCTACGTAGTTTTTACTATCAATACAGGTCATACCATGAAACATATTCATTGTCTTCAGGTTTCATAAAAAGGTAATCGAAAATTATATCAAATAACTGTGTAATTACTTGATTGTCTCGCCGATTTCAGTATATGTGGCATATCTGGCAAACCACCCCCTGACCCCCCAATGTAATCGAACTAACGATTGTTTGCTGAGGAAATATTTCTGTGACTTTTATTGTGAATTTTGTAATTTCTCAAGAATTAAGTTGTGCCCATACAACAAGGAACATTAAGTTCACTTGCTTCTGTTTTATAGCAATTTTGTGCCTAAATAGTAACAAAAATAAAATAATGAAAATTATAATGAATGGATGATGGGGATAATGAGCAATTTGGTACTCTATTACTAAGGTCATCTATTGGCCAGGAAAATAAACAGTTTGTAGAGCTCTGTAATCCTTGCATTCTAGAATCTTCTATGGTCGTCATTTTCGTTGAAAACTAGCCGAAATTAGACTTCTTCATTAGAATTGAATATAATTTATACCTTCCACCCTTATTTCTACTTGAGTGGCAATCTGACATCCTTTTTTATTCGGTTAGAATATTATTCACAAGAATGGAACAAGGGACACATGCTGCCATCTTTTAACAAGATTCGAAGTAGAAACACTTGGATTCTATTCAATTTCGAAGTGTATGGTTACTAAAACATACTTTCATGGTAGGTTTATTTTCAATGAATGCATAAAAAAAATCATAGTTCCAATAATATTGTTTTCTCTGCTGTTTTTCTGGGCTCCAAGTTAAGACAATTATATGTAAAATACAGATATCATGTATTAGAAAAATATGTAGAGCAGATCCCAACATTCTACAAGCAAAGAGTTTGAACTCAGCCATAGAATTCAAACACCTAAACTTAACCCAAATATAATCATGTCCATAGCAACTTAGGACCAGTGAAAAAGAATGGCCAAAGAGTGCTTGAAAAGATAACTTGATACAGGAGGATGAAAACCTAGAAGTGCATGAGAGAACAGAAAGAAAGAATGAAAAAGAAAAGCAATGCTTGGACAAATCGTGGGACAAATTGAAGAATTGGCCAGTAAGGAAACACGGCAGTGGCTATGGAGAGAATAACTTGAGAAGGAAATTAAAGGGATGATAATGGCAGCACAAAATCAGGCCTTAAGAACAAGATATATTCAATGATCAATAGATAGAACTAACATCTCGTTGAAGTTCAGGATGTGCATGATAAAAGAAGAACCCATCGACCACATCATTAGTGAATGTTCAGCACTTGCTTAGAATCTATATAAGAAATTACATGTGACTAAAGCTCTCCACTGGAGTCTATAGAAAATATCATATACTGTGCAGCAATAAATGGCACGAACATCAACCTCAAGCTGTGGTAGAAAAGGAACAGACTATACTATGGTAGGTATAAAGACGGACAGGGTGATACAAGCACATCCACCATACGTCACACTGGTCGACAAGACAACGAAAAAAGTATCACTCATAGATGTTACAGTACCATGGGACTCTAGAGTGAATGATAAGGAGAGAGGAAAGTACCAAGACATACGAACTGAATCGAGAAGGCTATGAAATATGCAAGTAGAAGAGGTGTCAATAATCATAGGAGCACTTAAAAAGGAATCTTGAGAAGATATGAGCCAATACAGCCCGGGATTGTACAAAAGAGCTTGCTATTTGGAACAGCACATGCAGCGAGGAGAGTGATGGATTCTCAAGGAAGCTGGATGTAACTTGGAACTATAAACCACCAGTCTTTGTAGACTGTGATTTTAAGAAAGGACAGTAATCAATACCACCATTAACTTGTTACTATGAATGCAAAAACTATATGTTAGCAACTGTAGTCTACGCATTTAGTTTTATCATGTGGCTAAGTTGATGTTTGTAACAGTTTTTTTTTATTTAATTTCTTGGATGAGAAAGATGAAATAATATATCAACGTTAAAAGAAGAGAGAGAGAGAGAGAGAGAGAGAGAGAGAGAGAGAGAGATTGATAGATGGATTGTGAGTTATCTGGCATCCTGGAAAAAGAGAGAGAGAGAGAGAGAGAGAGAGAGAGAGAGAGAGAGAGAGAATATATTAGTTACCCTTAAAATATGTTAGTTTTCTTTGAGATTGGGCTTAAGAAAATAAAGACATGCTATTGGGTGACTAAAGTAAGTTTCGATGCCCTCCATTTCTTCTTTGGTATTAGGTAAATTTGTGATGAATTATTCTTTTCGGTGCTAAATTATAAAATTTCTTCTGTAATCTTCGTCAAATGTCTATAAAACTATACTAAGGAACGTATATATTTTCCTGTTGTTTGTTCAGGATTCAAAACGTATTATTTTAAAAACCTCTTCATTCGTCTATTTTTTTTCTTTATATTGTGTTTACTTGCATATATTTCATTACTAAAATGTAGACTAGCCTATTTTTTTAATAAATCCATCTTTTCTTATTTCTAAGTAATTCACTGTATCATTTGCAGTATGATTTTAGTACGAGCGTTGGATTATCGGTTTCATTGTAGTTTATTCCATCTCAATGTAACCTAGGATTCCAAAACATCTAGATGATTATTGGTTGATTAGAAAGTTGATATACGAGTTTTTTTTATCTATAGTTGGGAAAGCATGGTTTGATAATATTAGTAGTTTTTAATGGACTTATATAGTGAAATCAACTGGTTAAAAATGTTATGATAAAGAAGGAGTTTATCTCTTTAGTAATTAATTAACAATACAACTGAATTTAATGTTTAAAAAGAGGTCCATCTTTTAATTATTTAAATATGCAATTGAGGTATTTTTGATGTTCAGATATATATAAAAAGTAAGAATAGAAAATTTTCTTGAAATTCATACTTTTATTTTTTTTAAGTGGTTTATTTGTAAGTCAAGGAAACAATTTATACAAAATGTAGCTAAAGTTCTCCTTAAAAAACTATATTTTGAACAAATATAGCTGAAATACTTATTTAATTCTCAGTGTTTGTGCAAAAGGCCTTACATACATTGGTAGCTTCTTCATTTGACAGAGGAAGATTGAAAAATTGTCCAAATAATAAAGGAATGCTCAGCTTTGCACAATAGATTTGTAAGAGCTGTCATTATTACTTAATCTATAAGTTTACCCTGTTACTGACTCTATTTTCAAAACTATGTTAAAAAACAGGTCTGATCAATTCTATCAGTATAAAGATAAGTGAAATAAAATAATTTTCAGTGATATTTCAAGTAATTTTATATAGTCGTCTCTAAGATACAAATATGTGAGTTATAGAAAATATAACTTGGCCATTCATGGGTCTTTTTAAATCTAATTGCGTTTGAGGACTATCAGTTTGAAGAAGCAAAATGTAAAATGACTCTGTTTTCAAAGCCATGTTGTAAAACAGTGTTGATTAAATCTATCAGTATGAAGAAGAATGAAGTACAATAATTTTCACTGATGTACCAGGTAATTTTATATAGTCGCCTCTAAGATACAAACATCTCAGTTATAGAAAATATAACTTAGCCATTCCTGAGTCTTTTGAAATCGAATTGCGTTTGATGCCTATCAATTTGAAGAAACAAAATGTAAAATTAGTGAATCTTCTCAACTCTCAAGAGGAAAAGAAAGAAGAAGACTAAGACACGCCCCAAGGCTCTTGACACGTTGTCTGCTCTGCATGACGGTTCTGTGTGAAAGCTCGTCTCACGTCTATTTTCTTTAAAAGTAAGTCCTTTTCAGTTGTTTTTATTATATTTAAGGAGAGTTTTAAGTAATTGTGAACAGTAAAAATTGTTTGATTAACCAGGTTTAATGGAAAACTGAATATACGATAGAATCTTAAAATGTCAAAATCATATGGCCTATGGTGTGTCACCAAGGCTAATATTTTCTTTAAAGACACTACCATTGATGTATGAAAATACCTCTTTTGTTAGTTTTCTTGGTATTATGTTTTGTCCTGATGATGTTTACTTCCTTAAAACATTTTTTTTTTTTCATTTTACCATCACCCTACATAACCCCAATAGTAATGGGGTTCCCCAGGTAGGATTGAAGAAACAGGAAATGGAGTTGAAAGGAAAAATATTGATGTCTAAAATATCGGATTCCAACATAATAAGAAAACTAACAAAAAAATGTTAATTTATGTTAAATTAATTTTGTAAAATGAGTGGTGTAGCTAGGAGGGACAAGGGTTGCATTTTTACTGAATGCCCCCCCCCTGCCCCCCTACAAAGTTGGGTAAGAAAATAAAAACAAGTATATATTTTAAACAATAACTCCACAAACTCATTGCCCCATCCCCCAAATCTCTAGCTACGTCCCTATGTGAAACGACACCTGTGGAGTGACTGCGGCAGAGGTAACTTGCTCGATCAGTATTCTCCCGAGCAACATTTCTGCATAATTAACATGCTCCGATCTCAAGCGTCATGATATGTTAGTTCGTTCATTCGTCCACATTACCCGGAATATATATCCAAGAGGGGCTCTTGATGAGGCTCCCAAACATGTGTCTACATTTTAGTAATTTTTTCTCCGCCGTGGCTCGCTTTGCCCGTAAAAAGCATATCACTAATGATTTGCTGTTGCAAGCTATGTCGATGCGCAGTGCATGCCAGCTGCTTGAGTTACTATTTAAGGTATCATGATTACCAAAAATGTTCTAATAAGCTGACCTAGGATGCTACGGTGTCTTGTACCTTTATTAGTCGTAGTCTGTGTTTCTGGTTGACGGGTTGCAGTAGCACTGGAATGACCAGCAGTTAGAGAAGGCACTGTGGAAGTGTTTAGGGTTTAGTCTTACGAACTTGATGGATTAATGCATTTGACACTTTCTCTTGGAAGAACACAGAGATTGCATAAAAAATGGGTTTCTGAATTGTGTGAATTAAGGCTTATTGTGTAGAAACTATCTAATTTAATGTTATGATCTTAAAATATTTTATTTTGATCGTTATTACTTCTCTTGTAATTGATTTAAATGTTTCCTTTCCTCACTGGGCTACCTTGCTTTCACTTATAGCATCATGCTTTTCTAACTATGGTTGTAGCTTGGCTAGTAATGATGATAATTTACAATCCTTACAAGTGTCACTCATGAGACTTATGACTGAAATTATTTATTTGAAATGAGTTGCCAAAGGACACTTCTTTTTATAAATTTCATCACTCCCAAAAAGCTGTTGATGAATATATATCTAGAATCTGTTTGGGTAATATGAAATGTCTCAGTCAAATCGTCAGAGATAGAGATGGTTAAAGTGTTATGATAGTGTAACCAGGTCTTGATACTAAAACACGTACTTTGAAAACTGCCAAAACCACTAGCCAATAGTAATGCATTTATAAGAGGTGCTACGTTCTCATTGGTGCACAGTACTCAGTGGGTGCGAGCTACTGCGTATGTAGGTGAAAACTGTCACGGTGCGCAATGGGGAAGAGTCGTGGTAAGTGGAAACAAATGTGCGAATGTAACGAGTTTCTCATCTGAACAAGGGGAACATTTTGGAAAATATCAAACTTATCATAATCAATTTTATTTTTTTTCCGCACTTATTATGCATTTGCACAGATAATGTTTCATTTTCTTGTGGTTTACCCAAGAAAAATATAAACTAGAACGTTGTAGGTGGGTGAAGATCAATGAAATTTACAGTAATGAAGAAAAGTGTTCACGCTTGTGTACAGTACTTATAGGTACTGTACTCAGAACTGATTTGGGGGGTCTAGTGTATGTAGTTGCTTGGGACAGGCATAAACAATCCTATTACTTGTCAAATCTATTTTCTCTAAGGGAAAAATGTTCACCATTGGGTGAAATTTGATATTTTAAAGCTAGTTTTACGGTTGAAAATATTGTAAATTAGTGTTACCTTGCCATGAGTGAAGTCGGTAAATGTCTAGGAGAAGGCCGCACCCGTTTTTCAATTATTAACGACGAAAAATGGCAAAAAACAACCAGATTATTGTTGCACAGTGCATAGAAACATGAGGAAATGAATAAAAAAGAAACTAAGACTTACCTCTTACACACAAAATGTAAGCATAAACCTACTACTACAATTATGGGGGACCCCAGTGGGAAGCGGGGTTTTTGGGTGGGGGGAGGATGAGAAAAGTGATTTTTCGGGGCACTACCGAACCTAATACAACCAACCAACCTACCCTGGGGGCCTGTACCCCTACCTAGACCTACCGGGGGGTGGGGGGGGGGCTCTGCCCCCCCCTGCGACCCCCCCTTAAGGCCACAGTGATTTTCAGGGCACCACCGAACCTAATACACCCACCTAACCTAGCCTAATAGCCCTGTACCCCTACGGGGGGGGGGGGGTTGCTCTGCCCCCCTGCGACCCCCCCTTAAGGACACTACCTAACACATCCATCAAACCAAATCCAAAGTGATGGTACTGCTGTATACATTGTTATACTATCACCATTATAATATACTCCATAAATTAATGAAGCTTACCTTAACCTGTTGGTTGATAAAGATGTGCTGCTGCTTTGAGGGAAACGTGAAGCCGTTGCAAGGTTCCCTGACATGCAGGACAATTTTTAATTTGTAAAATTAAATTGTCTCTCTGGCACAAATCCACAAGTTTTTTGATTTTCCCCGAATAGGCTAAAACAAATTCACCGTAACTTAAGAAACAGTCGGCACAAGAAACGGGAATTTCAATTTCTTGTGCAATATCAGATGACGTGCTTGCTACGGCCTCCATGTCTAGGAACGAAATAAAATGGCTGGGTAAGAAAATGTATTGTCGCACTGTGATGGGTAAGAAAATGTATTGTCGCACTGTGATTTGCCAAACGTGAAGACGTCATTGGGAAAGAAAATGTATTGTCGCACTGTGATTGGCCAAACGTGAAGACGTCATTGGGAAAGAAAGTGTATTGTCGCACTGTGATTGGCCAAACGTGAAGACGTCATAGTGGACTAGTTTGTCTGCGGATTATAGTGGTTACAGGGCTCATTTGAGCAAAAATAAGACGCAGTCAACAATAACAACAGACTTGGAAAAATCTGGGAGGAAGACAAGAGTAGCGTGAGTTTGATCGTCGATATTTCGACTATTATTGATTTTCACTAAATTATCTCACTGGTATACCATTATATACATACATTCCTACATATTCTAGTAAAAATTAATTGAATATCAGTGATATCTTCATGCGGCCCTCTCCTAGACATTAACCGTGAAGTCTGTTAGGGAGCAACATAAACATAAGGCTGAGACTTAGTCTTAGGGTAACCTAAGGATGTGATGGCCCAAGGGCTCGGGTGCAGGGGTAGGTAGGTAGGAGGCTGAGGATAAAGTTCCTAGGTTAGGTTAGGTGATCGTCTTGTATTTGTGTCATGTTAACCAAGAGGAAAGTAGCCACTAAACAATTAGAGTGCAGTAGTTAACCCTTTGAGCAAAGTAGAATTGTTTGGTAATCTAAGTTTTGTAAGGCATATGTGGAAAGAGGAGAATATGTAAAGAATAGGGCAAACTATGCAGTGCTTGTGTATTCAGAGAAAAAAGTATTAAGATTTGCTTTTGAGTAGGAAATCACAAATTTTTAAAAAAGTAATTTGTATTTTTCCTTACTATGCAAACGAGTTCTTTTGTTTTAAGTTTCTTAGTTTCAGATTTAAGGTCAATGTGAGAGCTTGGTTGTAACAGCCATATCCAGCTTTGCTGAAAGTCCTATTAAAGAAATCAGGTTAGGAAAAATACATAAGTGTATTTAAATTTTTATTCAATGCATGAAGGTACACCATTCTGGCACCTTCGCTCATTAGACAGGAGAAACCCTTTCACATAGAGTAATTATTAGAAGACTAATACATTTCCCTCAAAGGGTGTAAACATAAGGATGAAAAAAGACAGAATCCAGAGGAGTTTAAGCAATAAGAATATGTAGGTTTACAAAATCATGTCAGGCAATTTTCTAATGTTTAAAGTTATCATACAGTACTTACAAGAAGATAGGTGGTAACGTGTATCAATCATCTTACAATGCTGTGTTGTATTTATCATTAACATTTTCTTGTAAACTACTTCATTCCAGTCAGACTGCACATGTAGGCGGGGTTCAGTTCACAAGAGAGCACCAAACCTTTGCTCCCTGGATGCGTATGGAAAAAGACACCCAAGAAGGGAGGACGCAAGAGGAGACGTATTTGATGGATGGACGGAAGAAGCAGGAGAAGATGTCTTGGAGGAATAGATGGTATGTAGATGGGGAATTGGTGTAAAGGTAAAATAAAGGGGACATCTCATAAATGACAGTACTGTAGTTAGGGTCTTGATTTGATGTCCTGAAGAGCTTAGAGATGATGATGTGCTACTGTATTTACTGATGTTGAGGTTTGTATCAGAAGGCTGAGCAGTCTCTGGTAAGCTGTGGTATAGGGATTTCATCTGTATTGTGTGGGAAATTAGATTGTATATTTATCTAAAAAATTGTCTTCAACCATATGTGAAAGTAAGAGGCTGCTATTTTGAGACTCACTCGTTAGAATTAATGGCAAACTTTTCTTTTTAAAAACATACAGCACCTCCCCAAAATTATATTTTTAAACATAAGACTTACCCGGTAGTTATATATATAGCTTACGTCCCCGACGTCAACGGCAGAAAATTCGAAACTCGCGCCAATCACCGATTGGACAGCCAGGTGTACCACCCCTGCGCCCTAGCGAGGTACCTAGGAACCATTCCAGGAACCCTCTTATATTCCCTGCCGTGCTAGCGGCAAGATGTTGGATTTTTCACTCGCTGTAACCTGTATTTGTTCCGTGACCGAAATACAAACCACGCTATTTACAAAGGGTATTACTTTTAGCGCAGCTGAAATGACGAGCCAATAGTTTTTAACGAGGGTTAATTACCCCCGCGCTAGTTAGCGGGGGGTGGGGAAGGGTAGCTTGCTACCCCTCCCCCCTCCACACACCGGTGACTTGCTTCACTTCACTTTTGGCTCGGCGGTGATCAGACGTGTCTGTTCATCGCCTTCGTGACAGCCTTTAATTTTCTTCTTTTTCTTTTCAGCTTGTGTGATTGGTTGGAAGTTGACCTTCAGTTATTTTCTTTTATTTAATATGCGTACATGCCCTGGAGTTGCCGGCCGTCCTTGTGGGACTTTCATGTCGGACGTGATTACGGATCCTCACACACTCTGCCCTCAATGTCGGGGCCGACGGTGCGACCAGGATAACATGTGCCGTGAGTGCAGGGAGTGGTCTGCCTCCCAGTGGGAGAGGTTTGGCCGTCGGCGTAAGAAGAAGTCCAAGAGAGACCGTTCTCCTCCAGGGTTAGCCTTGAAGGAGGAAGGTTCTCGGGACTCTTCTTCCGCCGCCAAAACCTCCTCCGAAGCTCCCCCTCGTCCGCCTCCTAAGGAGAGTCGTCCGAGTGGGAGCGCAGGCCCTTGTTCTGTTTCCCTACCTTCGGTGGGGGGAGAGGGCGTCGCCTCCCATAGCGAGGCGGTTCCCCCTCCTCCTCCGGGGGAGGTTATTGATAATAATGCCTTATCCAGTGATGATCTTTTACAGATTTGGTCGTCCCTGGGGCTTAAGGGCTTGCCCTCCAGGGTCGCTCTTATTGACCTTGTCTCGTTGGGGGCCGCTGTTAAACAGTCGCCGGTGGTAGCGGAGGTAGACCCTCTGTCTATTGTCGACGTCGTGGTGACAGAGGCCTCCGACGTGGCTGGGCCTTCCGACGCAGGTGCTGTTGCTGGTGATGGTGCTCTAGGCTCTCCTCCTCCTTCCGTGCATCCTTCGAAGGGGGAAGTAAGTCCTTCGGTCTCGACTGCTGCCCAGCTTCCTTCTGAGGGAAGTGTTTTGACGGAGACTCCCCTTCGGAGGACCGATGGTCCCGACGATCTCCCCCGAGGCCGCCTCCGCCGTAAGGCTCACCGCCCTCTACGCCACAAGGGCCTCCCTTCCCCTTACAGGGGGACTAAGAGGCGCCTTTTTGGGTCTTCGTCCTCCGGGGGGGACTCTCCTCGTCAGCCTCAACCGACTGCTCCGCCCTCCTTGAACCTCTCTGCAGACCGCTCACCATCTCCTGCCGGATCTTCGCCTTCTGGAGAACTCGTCACCCGATGGGCAACGGTCCCTTCGGGGCTAAGGGATTCTTCCCTTACGCGAGCAGGGCTAGCGCACAAGCGCTCTCCTGCTCGCCAGCGATCTCCTGCTCGCCGGCGATCTCCTGCTCGTCGACGATCTCCTGCTCGCCAAGACTCTCCTGCTCGCCGACGCTTACCTGCTCGTCGGCTCTCTCCTGATGTTCGCCCCCCTCGCCAGCGCTCTCCTGCTCGTCGGCTCTCTTTCGAGCGTCAGCGCTCATTTGAGGACCATCGCCCTGCGGTCTCTGACCACCCTTTAGTTCCTGCTGAACTCCCTGCTCACCATCCACCTGGTCCTGTGGCTACGCAACATCGTGCTGCGCGTGTGTCAGAAACACATGTTCGCCAACGCGCCAGCGATCTTCCCGTTCCTGCTCGTGAACGCGCCGCACCACCTGTCCTCTCACAGGACACGCGTCGACCTTCTGCTCGCCAGCGATCACCTACACATGCTGCTCGCCATCACACGACCCTGCATGATCGCCCGCTTACGCATGCTGCTCCTCATCGCACTACCCTGAACGATCGCCCTCCTGCGGATGCTGATCACCATCGCACCCTTTCACGCGATCATTCACCTGCGCATGCTGCTCGCCATCGCACAACCCTGCACGATCGCCCGCTTACGCATGCTGCTCCTCATCGCACAACCCTGAACGATCGCCCTCCTGCGGATGCTGATCACCATCGCACCCTTTCACGCGATCATTCACCTGCGCATGCTGCTCGCCATCGCACAACCCTGCACGATCGCCCGCTTACGCATGCTGCTCCTCATCGCTCAACCCTGAACGATCGCCCTCCTGCGGATGCTGATCACCATCGCACCCTTTCACGCGATCATTCACCTGCGCATGCTGCTCGCCATCGCACAACCCTGCACGATCGCCCGCTTACGCATGCTGCTCCTCATCGCACAACCCTGAACGACCGCCCTCTTGCGGATGCTGATCACCATCGCACCCTATCACGCGATCATTCACCTACACATGCTGCTCGCCATCGCTTACCATCACGCGGTCATTATCGCCAGCGATCTTCTTCACCTACGCGGCAGCACGATCCCTCGCCGTCGCGCCATCGCTTGCGTTCGTCGCCTCGGACACGTGTTCATTTACCTGCCCACCCTCACGCCCACTCGCCTGCGCGCCCGCGCGATCGCTCGCCTGCGCTCCCGCGCGACCGCTCGCATGCGCTCCCGCGCGACCGCTCGCCTGTGCGCCCGCGCGACCATTCGCCTTTGCGCGACCGTTCGCCCTCGCGCGACCATAGTTCGCTGCGAATTCCACAGCCGGTGGTAGCAGCAGGGACGCGTGCTCCTAGACGGCACTCGGGATCACCTCCATCCAAGCACAGGTTGGTATTGCAGGACGAAGACAGGTCAGTACAGCATTATTCCCCACCTTCTTTTCAGGCAGGTACCGTCGTGTCCACTCCAAAGGATCGCCCGATCCCTTTCACCTTAGCGAGGATTTCGGACTCTGTGTCCTTTGAGCAGCAGACTTGGTTTGGTCCGCTGGCACGGGCGTTAGTGAGGGTTATGAAACCAGCACTCGCCGGCCAGGGTAACAAACCAGCGGCTGTCTCTCCTACGCTGAAGAGAAAGAGAGGAGTGGACTTCGTGGTGACTTCCCCCAGGGCGAAGTTGGTTCCCAAGAGATCGGTCTCGAGGGTCCCCTCTCCTGCACGAGTACTCTCTCCTTCTCCCGTGGACGAGGCCTTTCCGTCCTCAGGTGAGTCCAGTGGGGCGGTAGTCTTCCCCTCGGCACCAGGGGTGGAGACTTCGCTTCAGGCAGGAGAATCGTCTCGTGAGGAAGGGGCCCCTCGAACCTCGTTGTTGGGATCCTGTATCCCTCCCAGGAGGGAACCCAAGGATTCCAAGACCATCCCTAAATCCTCTGCAAGGATTCGTCAGGAACCCACGACTACCCAGGGGAATGTCCACGTATCACCCCAGGAAGAGATTCCTGTGGCAGGAGACTTAGCTGCCAGCCCGCAGGGAGGAGAACAGCAAGAGTCCGAACATGCCTTCTGGCAGGTCCTAAGCCTGATAAGGCAACTTAACAGTCTTACGGATCCAGTCATCCCCCCCCGTGAAGGCAAAGACACGATTCTGGATGAAGTGTTTGACGTTCGGAAGGCCCCTAAGACCAGTGCAGCTCTGCCCTGGTCTCGGGGCTGAAGAGTGCCAGAGCTAGGGCCAATGCTCAGCTCGCACTTCTTGCCTCCTCCAGTCGTTCCACTGCCGGGAACAAACTCATCCCTCCTCCTCGCCTTCAGCAGAGGAGGTATTTCGAGATCCTGGGTGAGCACAACCTCGCTCTTCCTCTCCATCACTCTGTGGAGGAGCTGGCGAAGGGAGTTCCCCTGGAGAAACTCTCTGCCCGGCAGGTGTCGTTCTCGGCGGCAGAGATCCTTAACCACGAGAAGGTCGCTAAGTGTGCCATGCAGGCCACTTCGTGGCTGGACTTCTGGTTAGGATCTCTGGGCATCCTATTGCGATCGGAGGACTTGTCCAAGGAGACCAATAGGAAGGCCCTTGAGACCTTCTTGCTCTCGGGCACCCGCTCCATCGAGTTTTTGGCGCACCAGGTTACCACCCTGTGGGCCAACTCGGTGTTGAAGCGTCGCGATGCTGTGTCCGAGAGATTCCATCCGAAGGTCCCCGCCGTAGATGTGTGTAGGCTCCGACATGCCTCCCTCCTGGGGTAGAGCCTGTTTGAGCCTCAAGACTTGGAGCGAACGGCTGAGAGGTGGAGGAAATCCAGCACGGACTCCCTCCTCCACAGGGCCTTTACAACTCGGCCCTATAAGCCTCCAGCCCCGCCACAACAGCAGCAACAGCCTTGTAAGGCTCCCAAACAGGCACGGGCAGCTAAGAAAGTGGTGTCTAAGCCCCAGCCCTTTCCAGCCAAGGTCAAGAGGGGCGGTAAGTCCTCCAGGGGAGGCAAGACTTCTAGGGGTGGCGGCCGCGGCCGCAAGCCCTAGGGGTGGCAGTCCCCCTGTGTGTCCACCTGTGGGGGGATGCCTTCAGCGTTGCGTCCGCAGGTGGCAACATCACGGGGCCGATGCTTGGACGGTCTCAGTGATCGGCCAAGGTTATCGCGTCCCGTTCACGTCATCTCAACCTCCCCTGACAGCGAATCCAGTGTCGTTGAGCTCCTATGCCATGGGATCGACAAAGGGGCTGGCCCTTCAGGCCGAAGTCGAGACCATGTTCGAGAAGGGTGCTCTCCAGGAGGTCGTGGACGGCTCTCCAGGCTTCTTCAGTCGACTCTTTCTTGTAAAGAAGGCTATTGGAGGCTGGAGACTCGTCATCGATCTCTCGGCTCTGAACAGGTTTGTCAAACAAACCCGGTTCAGCATGGAGACAGCAGACACGGTCAGACTTGCGGTGAGACCACAAGACTTCATGTGTACACTGGATCTAAAGGATGCGTACTTCCAGATCCCAATCCATCCGTCTTCCAGGAAGTACCTGAGATTCTGCCTAGACAACAAGATCTACCAGTTCAAGGTGCTGTGTTTCGGTCTCTCCACAGCTCCTCAGGTGTTCACCAGTGTTCACCCTGATTTCGACTTGGGCGCACAGGAACGGCATTCGTCTCCTTCGTTACCTAGACGATTGGCTGATCCTAGCAGACTCGGAGTCGACCCTTCTTCGACACCGAGACAGGCTTCTAGATCTTTGCCAGGATCTGGGGATCGTGGTAAACCTCGAGAAGTCCTCTCTGCATCCGTCCCAACGACTGGTTTATCTAGGCATGCTAATAGACACCAATCTCCACAAAGCCTTTCCATCAGACGACCGGATAGCAAGGCTGAGGAGGGTGGCGGAACCTTTCCTCAGGCGAAAAGAACTCCCCGCCCAATCGTGGTTGCGTCTCTTAGGCCACCTATCCTCCCTGGCCCGTCTGGTTCCAAACAGCCGCCTCAGGATGAGATCCCTTCAATGGCGGCTCAAGTCCCGGTGGAATCAAGGATCCGATTCCCCGGACATTCTGATCCCAATGGGGTCTCTGGAACAGACGGACTTGCGGTGGTGGCTGGCCGACGAGAACCTGCGAAAGGGAGTGAGTCTTCTCGTCCTCCCCCCGGAATTGACTCTGTTTTCGGACGCGTCAAAAGAAGGGTGGGGGGCGCACGTTCTGAACCAGAGGGCCTCAGGCCTTTGGTCAGAATCAGAAAAGTGCCTACACATCAACCTGCTAGAATTGAAGGCCGTCTTTCTGGCCCTTCAACAGTTCCAACGGTTCCTGGCGGGTCACTCCGTGGTGGTGATGAGCGACAACACCACGGTAGTGGCTTATATCAACAAGCAGGGAGGCACTTTTTCGCAACAGCTATCCCATCTTGCAGTAGAGACTCTGAGGTGGACCGAAACCCACTCGATAACACTATCAGCTCGCTTCATTCCTGGCAAGAGGAATGTGCTCGCCGACAGTCTGAGCAGGGCTTCGCAGATAGTGAGTACCGAGTGGTCTTTGGATCCTCAGATAGCCAACAAAGTCCTGACTTTGTGGGGTTCCGCGACGGTGGACTTGTTTGCGACAGCCTTGAACTTCAAGCTGCCCCTGTACTGCTCACCAGTCCCGGACCCCAAGGCACTCTGGCAAGATGCTTTCCAGCAACGGTGGGACAACATCGACGTGTACGCCTTCCCACCATTCTGTCTGATGAGAAGGGTGCTCAACAGGACCAGACTATCGGTCAACTGTTCCATGACTCTAGTAGCTCCGCTATGGCATCACGCGGAATGGTTTCCGGACCTTCTGCAACTCCTGACGGAACTCCCAAGGGAGCTTCCTCCACGACACGAGCTTCTCAGACAACCCCACTCCGGTGTCCCTCACAGGGCCGTAGCCTCGCTTCGGCTTCACGCCTGGAGACTATCCAGCGTCTCCTCGCGGAGAGAGGCTTTTCGCAACAGGTTGCGGAGAGAATGTCTCGGCACCTGCGAAGGTCCTCTGAGGGAGTCTACCAAGCGAAGTGGAGAGTCTTTTGTGGTTGGTGTCGTGGAAGGGGTATCTCTCCACTCGATGCCACTATTCCAGCAATAGCGGACTTCCTTGTGTATCTGCGAGAAGAAATGCGCCTTTCTGTCTCGGCAGTGAAAGGCTATCGCTCAGCCTTAAGCTTGGCCTTCAGATTGAAGGGCGTGGATATTTCTTCATCGCTAGAACTCTCTTTACTCATACGTAGCTATGAGCTTACCTGCCCCCAGTCGGAAGTGAGACCCCCTCCTTGGAACGTGGTTCGAGTCCTCAGGTCTCTCAAGAGACCTCCCTTCGAGCCATTACGCCAGGCCTCCGATCGCCACCTGTCTTGGAAGACGGCTTTCCTACTCGCCTTGGCCTCGGCCAAGCGAGTTAGTGAACTTCATGGTCTCTCGTACGACATCGCCCATTCAAGGGGATGGGGGGAGGTAACGTTCAGGTTCGTTCCTGAGTTTGTGGCCAAGACTCAGAATCCTGGAGTGCCGGATCCTCGGTTCGACTCTTTCAGGATCGCGAGTCTCCGTTCTGTAACAAACGACCCAGACCAGCTGCTACTATGCCCAGTGAGGTGTCTGAGGTACTACTTGAAGAGAACGGCTGCAATCCGTCCTCATGTGCGAGCTTTGTTTGTGAGCACAGGCAGGACAAAGAGGAGGGTCACCAGGAACACCATCTCTGCTTGGATTCGAAGGGTTATCCATCATGCCCTGAATCCTGACCCTCCTCCGTCACGTCGCCCTCGGGCCCACGATGTCAGGGGTATTGCTACATCCCTGGCCTTCAAGAGAAACTTCTCTGTGACGCAGGTACTTCAAGCTGGGGTCTGGAAGCGTCAAACGACCTTCACAGCCCACTACCTGCAAGACGTGACCCACCAGGAGCCTTGATACGTTCTCTATCGGCCCTGTGGTGGCTGCACAACAGCTGGTCTAACCTCAGGCTCCTTTTGGACAAGTAGCAGTAGGTTGAGGGCGTTGTTACCCGGTCTTAGTCTGTGTGAATGAAAGAGTATGTCTGACCCTTGCTTCTTTCTTCATTCTCCCCTCTCTTGGGGAAGCAGCATCCTGGTCCTCGCATAGCTGACCTCGACCTCTGCAGGTAACCCATGCTTCTTTGTGCTCCTAGTATTAAGCTTAATACTGTTGCGTCTCCCATACCCTGACGAGGTGGTATGGGGAACGTCCTATCCTAGAATTCCTATCTGAAGGTCTCAAGGTCAACTTCATAGGACGAGTCACACTCTCCTCCTCACACTACTTATGTAGGCCACTCGTTCCTAGCGATGCTAGGAACCTGTGAGGTACAGGGGCTCCCTCTCTCTAGTGCTGCTCACTGAGGGATCGAGCCCCCGGGCAAGCCGAAGTCAGTAAGGCTGGGGACTTTCCACCCTTCCTAAGGGGTAAGTCGCCCTTTGTAAATAGCGTGGTTTGTATTTCGGTTACGGAACAAATGACAAATTCGAAGATAATTTGTATTTTTCCTAACCATACAAACCTTAGCTATTTACACATATGTGCCCGCCATCCCTGACCCCCAAGTCAAGTCCTACCTCTAAGTGAAGTGAAGCAAGTCACCGGTGTGTGGAGGGGGGAGGGGTAGCAAGCTACCCTTCCCCACCCCCCGCTAACTAGCGCGGGGGTAATTAACCCTCGTTAAAAACTATTGGCTCGTCATTTCAGCTGCGCTAAAAGTAATACCCTTTGTAAATAGCTAAGGTTTGTATGGTTAGGAAAAATACAAATTATCTTCGAATTTGTCATATTACAGTTATTTTGGTGATGTACAATTTATTTTTAACCTTCGCTGATTGGATTTTGTTTTTACTGAGTGTTAGTGCTTTAACTAAGTTTGTATCTTAACAGAGGTAGGAATGGGAGTTTTTTCCCCCTACTGTAAAACTAACGAACCTACTCTTTAAACATGATGGCGGAGATCGTTCCACCATCTCTATGACGTCACAATCGTGTGATGTAAGCAACATAGTACTACGTTATATGTTGCGTAATCATTTTCTTTGCTTTTTCTTGTAAATAATGAAAAGGAAGTCTAACTTATAATAAGTATTTAACTTTTAATATAAAAGATTATATTAATTTTTAAGAAAATATTTGTCTTTTTAGTATTCGTTATTTAAATCATCGATACTATTTTCAAAGATTAAATAGAACTAGCGTATTGTTAATTTTCGCTGCGTAGTCCTCATGAAAATACGATGCAGTTCCAACAATTCTTGATATCGTTGTTTATTTTCTTTCGATGTTGGGATTCTAGTATTATTCGTATATAGTATTCACATATATGTTCCAATTGTAAAGTGTAGCAATCCACTATTTTGGAAACCCTTAAGATTTAAGGGTTGTTTACATAGATATATATACGTTATTGCGATATCTGTTCATTTTAATAATAACAAATCACTATTTTTGGGAACCTTTAAGAATTAAGGGTTGTTTACATTTATTTATATATGTTATTCCTATATCTGTTCATTTGAATCGTATAACATGTAACTTTCCCGGTAGTTGTATATAACTACCGGGTGAGTATGTATAACATTTATCTTTACCGGTAGTTATATGTAACTACCGGGTAAGTGTGTTCAAACATTTATTTACAATGTAAATATCACGGTAATATTTTATAAAAAATATTTTGTTACAATTTTATATAGCAAGAACTAGAAATGATTTTGCATTCTCATTCAAGCCCTTGGCAGTAGAGAAAGATCTATCACAACGGGCAGGACTAGTTTTGGTCTTTAGTGTAAGAGTTTAAAAGTGCAAGTTTCAGCGCTAAATTAGTGCAGTGAATTTATTCGGCACAGTGGACGTTTTTTCCTAGCCTTAGACCTCTTCCAAGCTCCCCAACCCCTGGGAGAAGGAATGTCGATCGGCCAAAGGAAACGAGAGGCGTTAGCTCACGAGCAGACGTCCTCTCGAGCGTTCCCGTTGACATTTCCAAGAATGCTTGCCCTTGCCATGGGAAAGCAAAGAGCGTTGGATGTTAAGCTACTAATATTGCTGTTAGAGTCTTGCATTGCATCACATTTGCTGATGATAGCAATACTATAATGCTTACGAACCAACATAGACACGGTTTTTATTCCTGAGCGCCAGTCGGCCATGAGAACCCTCTGATGAACCGAACGCGCCGAGTGACGTAATGAAGATCATTTTACGCTCGGCGCTAAGTCTTTCAGGACGCTCGGCGCCACGTCTTTCAGGACAATCGGCGCCTCGTCTTTCAGGACGCTTGGCGCCACGTCTTTCAGGACAATCGGCGCCTCGTCGTTCAGTACGCTCGGCGCCACGTCTTTCAGGACGTTTGGCGCCACGTCTTTCAGGACGATCGTAGTCTATCAGGATGCTCGGCACCTCGTCTTTCAGGACGTTCGGCGCCACGTCTTACAAGATCTTTGTCAGTAGAAGACATTGGTGATCACTTTTCTCCTGTTGAATTTGAGATTCTCAGGAGGAGAAGATCCTTATTCCTTTCGTCCTTCAGTTGATTTAGAAACTCATGAAAGTTTTTATGATTAGTTTCCAAATTATTTTATGCCTGTTGAATCACGTTCGCCACCCTCTGAATTTACACGTGGTCATAAATGAAGCTTTAAGGATGATGGGAGACTGTATATAGAGTCTCGGAAGGACCAAGGAGAGACAGCTTTCTTTTTTCCTCTGAATAGCCTGGCCTCTAGATCTTGTATCTGGGGTACGAGATTATTTTTATTATTATCTCTAGCCAAGCTACAACCCTAGTTGGAAAAGTGAGATGCTTTAAGCCCAAGGGCTCCAATAAGTAAAAATAGCCCAGTGAGGAAAGGAAATAAGGAGTTAAATAAAGGATGAGGATAATTTAACAATAAATCATTCTAAAAAACAGTAACAACGTCTAAAACATATGTCATATAGGGTGGAGGTCTAGCCACGTCAAGGTCGAGGACCTTGTGGCAGCCCCACAGAGACTGTTACAGCCCCCTGGGTGGATTGCTGAGTCTCTCAAGGAATTCAGGTAAATGAGGCATATAAGCCCATGAAGCCAGATTCCTTATCAGGTATTCCGGGATAGCAAAGGTGGAGGTCTAACCATGTTAAGGTCGAGGACCTTGTGGCAGCCCCACAGAGATTTTTTTCAGCCCCCTGGGTGGATCACTGAGTCTCTTAAGGATTCCAGACAATGGGGCAGGATAACATTGAGGTCCGTGCTATTCCTAAAGGATGGATGCGAAATCTTTTTCCTAGTGAAACCTCCTTTGTTAGTATCTCTGATAAGACCTCTCTGCAAAGCAATCTTTGCAACATCAAATGTCTCTCTTTTGGGAGAGGGAGGCTTTTATCCGGTCCTGGATGTAACTGCTCTCAATGCCTTCGTTCAGAAGTCAAAGTTCTCCATGGAGACATTGAAATCATGAACTATTTAAAGTCTCATGTCAGCCTGGTCACAAGGCAAAGCAGAGTATGACTGTTTTCGCCTTCAGACAGTAGAGCCAGACTACATAACTTCTGGCAATCTTGGGAGAAGAGGGGAGCAGACCTTTGGTCAGTACATCTTCTGAAGGAGGATTACAATTTCATTTCATAGGGAAACCTCCTTTAATTTTAGCTCCATTAGATCTCTCTCCCAGTTCTAGAGAGGAGTTTAAGAGGCAGGCTTTGCAATTAAACATTTGCTAATGTAGCAGAATACTGCACTCAAGAGACATCAGAGCCTCCCTGTATCTGGATGATTGACTTATCAGAGCTCTTTCTTACGATCTTCATGAAGGATTTTCAGATAACTTTGAACCTCATTCAGAAGAATTGCGTATTCCTGTCAACAAGACGAGTCTCTTCTGACACCAGGACGCTTAGCACCACGTCTTATAGGACGTTCGGTGTCTTGCTCTGTTAACCTCTCGACGCCACGTCTTACAGGAAGCTTGGCGCCACACCTTCCAGGATGTTCGGTGCCATGTCTCACAGGACGCTCAGCTTCACGTCTTACAGGAAGCTCGGCTTCACGTCTTACAGGATGCTCGGAGCCTCGTCTTACAGGAAGCTCGGCGCCACGTCTTACAGGACGCTTGGCGCCTCGTCTTTCAGGACGCTCTGCACCACGTCTTTCAGGACACTCGGCACCACGTCTTTCAGGACGCTCGGCTCCACGTTTTACAGGAAGCTCGGCGCCACGTCTTACAGGACGCTCGGTGCCCTGTCTTTCAGGACACTCGACGTCGGAGATCTAGAAGGAGGCATGACATTAAACATGAGAATCTCGGACTTCGTGGTGACACATGTCGAATCGAATGTCGAGATCAAGGACGTCTTAGTTCCGATCTCTTGATCACAAAAGTTTTTTGTCGAGCGTCTAGCCTTAGTACAACGCGGCGACATAGGCGGTGATCTGGGTTTCCTTGACGCCAGGAGTCAGGACCTTAATAGATGTATCCTGATAAACACGTCACTAGTTCCGTTAGATCTTCTGACACCATCACAGAAAATACTTTATCTAAGGATGGTGATTCAGAGTCAAGTTTATTCTCTCCATTTCAACCTCAATCATTTTGGGACAAGGAGAAGGTCTTGAGTCGATATGTATCTCTTTTAGGATGCCATAAGAAGTTGCCTTCAGTGGTGGTTCGATCCAGTCAAACTTCCAGAAGGTCACCCCTTTTGAACAGAGGATCTTAGACCTTGTGTAGTGTCTCGTCACCTCGGATTCGGGGTGGGACCAACACTAGACAGTTGGAAGCTTTGGGACTTTGGACAGAGGATCAGAGGAGCTTCCTCATCACCCAAAAGAACTGTTGGCAGTCCAGTTGGCTCTCAAAAAGCTTTGAAGGATCAGTTTGGAACAAAGTGGTGCAGGTCTATGCCGATCACACCACAGACTTGGCTTTCATTGCCAAGCAAGACGGAACCCACTCGAGGTTCCTTTACGGGACTGAGAGGAGTCTTCTCATCTGGGCTTAGGAGAATATTTTCCTTCTAACAAGGTTCTTTCAAAAAGAGAAGAATGTATGGCAGAACACTCTCAGCTGGAGAATGGACACTCCATCGAGAAATCTGCCAGAATCTGTGGCGACTTTGGTGTCGTTCTTGTATAGTCCTTCGTGATTTAACAGACAAAGAGACTAGAAACTTACTGCTCTCCAGTGCCAGATCTCGAAGCAGTCCACATAGACGCTTCCCTGTTAGTCTGGTCCAATCTGGATGTGTACGATTTCCTCGGTCTATTTCCTTTACAAGGTGACACAAAACTTTGTGTCGCACGAAGGGACCAGGTGACCTTAGTGGCCGCCTTTTGGCCATCAAGAGGATGGTTCACAAAGATACTGGAATGGATGGTGGACTCTCCTAGAAGTCTTCCA
Source organism: Palaemon carinicauda (assembly GCF_036898095.1). NCBI lineage: Eukaryota > Metazoa > Arthropoda > Malacostraca > Decapoda > Palaemonidae > Palaemon > Palaemon carinicauda. The sequence goes on from NC_090759.1 coordinate 38,503,665, forward strand.
TTAAGAGTAGTTTTACTCAACCTCTCTTGGAAAGTTACCTTTCTAGTCTCCAAGCTCTTCTTCTAGCTACCTTCAACCTTTTGAAACCTCACAGGAATAGAGGTTTTTGAAAGAGGCAGCTAAGTCTTTTACAAGAGCAATAAGAACTTCTACCATCAGGATTTATCAATCCAAATGGGAGGCTTTAGAGAATGGTGCAGAGTCAACTCTGTTTTCTCTTCCAGTATCTCTACAACTCAGATTGCTGACTTCCTGTTTTACCTTAGAAGGAAGCTCATTTGTTCATCCTCTTCCATGAAGGGATACAGGTGTTTGTTAGCGACTGTTGTCAGACACAGTATCTTGGACCTTTCGATTGATGAAGTCCTACAGGAATTTCTCAACTTGTTTGTAACATCAAACAACCAGGATTCACCAGCTTGGATCCTGGACTCAATCCTGAAGTTCCTTATGAGTGACAAACTTGAGCACTTGCTTTCATCTTCATTTTAAGGACCTCTCGATGAAAACTATTTTTCTTGTTAGTCTTGTGACATCTAAAAGAATCTGTCAATTAATACGTTTTAGTAAAACGTTGGCTTTCGAGATAACGAAGCTATCTGCTCATTGCAGTTAGGCTTTCTCGCCAGGAAAGACCGCCTTTCTCAACCTTGACCTAAGGCTTTTGAGTTTCCAAATTTTTCGGATATGGTTGGCGAGGAGTTGGAGAGAGTCCTGTGTCCAGTAAGAACCCTGAAGTTCTACCCAGGCAGTATGAAAGGGTTACGAGGCAAGTCGAAAGCTCTTTGGTGCTAGATTAAGAAGCCCTCGTTTTTCAGATGTCAAGAATGTCCTTTCATTCTTCATCAGACTCTTATAAGAGAGGCTCATACACATTACAGTGAGACTGGCCTAGAGTTTCTAAGGTCAAGACGCATGAGGTTAGTACTATAACAACTTGAATGACCTTCAAGCAGAAGAGATTGTGGTGGAGCATTATGGACACAACCTTTTGGAGGAATAAATCTGTGTTCACTTCACACTATTTTAATCGTGTCCAGACTCTTTATGAGGACTGCTACATTCTGGGACCATTCGTGATAGCGAGTGTAGTAGTGGGTGAAGGATCCACCACTACGTTCCCATAATCCCAATAACCTTTTCTTCTCTTGGAACTTTTATTTGTTTTTATGGTTGTTTGTGGAGACTGTGTCAGTCTTCCAAAATCATTGATTTTAGTCAGGTGGTCAATTTTGTTCCTTGAAGAGCGCCCGGAACTGGTTATTGGAGGAGGTTATGTCATAATGAGGTATATACACCGGTTTGACAGTCCCTAGGGATCTTCAGCCCCCTGGGAGGATCGCTGGATCTCATAAGGCTAGCAGACATAATGAGACAGAATGATTGAAGTCAGCTTCCTTATCAGGTACGAACCCTTAAGTTTGTTTTAATAACTCTTGAGAAAAATTCCAGATACACTAGCTGTCTCTAACCCTCCACCAAAGGTGTTAATCAGCTATATATATATAACTACCGGGTAAGTCTTATGTTTAAAAATGGTATTTTCATTATAAAATAAATTTTTGAACATACTTACCCGGTAGTTATATATAATTAAAGCCCCACCCTCCTAAGAGACTAGAGGCATGGAATATATGAGGGTTCCTGTAATGGTTCCTAGGTACCTCGCTAGGGCGCAGGGGTGGTACACCTGGCTGTCCAATCGGTGATTGGCGCGAGTTTCGAATTTTCTGCCGTTGACGTCGGGGACGTAAGCTATATATATAACTACCGGGTAAGTATGTTCAAAAATTTATTTTATAATGAAAATACCATTTTTTTTCCATCACTAATTGCAAACCATTTCGCTCATCATACGGAATGTACTTTCGGCCAAGCTGGAAACTAGCCATAAGACATTTAGCGAGGCATAACCACCCACTGCTAGTTAGGGGGCTAGGGGTTAGTACTGGCTACCCCATATACACACACACACCCACACACATACACGTATTATATCGGCCCCTTTGCTTTGACTGTTTCGTTCTAGAATTTTGACTTTTCTCATTCTGGAGTTCGTGTGTGTTGGGGTTCCCGTCTTGTGGGCTTGCTCTCCCTTGAAGGTCGTAAATGCGGCAACTTTTTTCGGCTTCTGACATGGTTCCCCATTCCGTTTGTCCAGCATGCACTCTCTCTCTCTTTGTATTGTCTGGAGTGACCATCCTCCCAATGGGTGAGATTGGTAGGCAGCAAAGAGGAATTCTAAAGAGATTCTTCTCCCTTGGGTCCTTCCTCGAAGGTGAAGAAACCCTGACTTCCATCTCCATTGGCACGATCTCTCCACTCTTGACTGCTCTCTCGTTCTCCTCTGGAGGACGGTCGAGTAAGATTTATGGCCGCTCTAAAGCTAGTATCAATAGAGCTCTCACGCCCCGCGAACAACCCGCAGGTGCGGACATAGTCGCTTTCCTTAGCGAAGCGATGGTATCCACCACTGGGGGGGTCTCTCCCATGCAACTCCTTCCATCCTTTGGGCTTTCGGGTCTCCCCACTAAAGAATGGTTCGTCGAGAGTACTACAGTTAAGGGCTCGGCGGGAGTGCATATCTGCCTCCGTAAAGAATACCCACGGTTATCCTTTCTGAGAATCTAGAGGTAATGTATCAACAGTTTTCTCATGCCCTTGTCGGCAGCCCTCTTTGCCTTCGTTCCTCCTAATGCTGGAGTACGAGGGCAACGGTACTTTTCATAGTTAGCAGTCAGGGTTTTTCCCTTGCTCCCCCTAATGCTGGAGTATGAGTGTGACCCAGAAACTCCTTGAATGAAAGCAGTTTCAACTGGTACTTCTCGGAGTTACCAGTTAGGGTTTCTCCCTCGTTCCGTCTTAATACTGGAGTACAAGAGTAGCCTAGAAATTGCTTGAACGGAAGCAGTTTCAACCGGTGCTCCTTGGAGTTACCAGTCAGGGTTTTCTCCCTCGTTCCTCCTAATGCTAGAGTATGAGGGTGACCCCAAAACTGCTTGAACGAATGCAGTTTCAACTGGTGCTCCTCTTGAGTTAATAGTCAGGGTTTTTTTCCTCGTTCCACCTGAAACTGGAGTATGAGAGTAACCTAGGAACTGGCTGCGGCTATGTTTCACAGGCAACTCTTGATACTGATCTTCAACTTATGCACAATTCATAGATGGTAAGCAGTGACTGCTGGCTAGAGGTCTGCCTCCAGGTACTGGACAACTTCCCCTTCCAAGGGATGGTAACCTCCACCAGGTGTTGGGTAATTTTCTCTTCCGATGGAGAGTTATCCTCCACCAGCCACTATCTAGCAGTCTTCCTGCTTGTGGGGAGGAATGCGGACAGGGGCAACAGGGGTTGGTCTCTTTTCCCGCCAGCGGGAGAGACTGCCTTCCCTCCGTACCCTCAGGGTACAAAATAAGTCATTAGTAGCCTGCTGAACACTTGTGGTCGCCGTCTGTCCCGTCGACAAGTCTCGTAGGCTTAAGGGTTATTGCCGATATCGTGCCTTTGGGCTCAACAAAGCTCATGGAACTTCATGAGGCCAAGCCCTTCGGAACCTGTGCCTCAGGGTTTCAACTTTGTACGAGGGAAATATTGCTGTTCTTAATGTGGTGAAAGGGTTTATGTATCGCCACGATCAGCAAAGCTGTACTAGTAGGGTCTCCATACTAGGTTGGTTTGCTGTGAGTCATACTTAAGCTTCTTATTTAAGATAGTTTTTTAACTTTCTGAGTGAGGATACCTTAATGCGGTGAAAGGGTTTACGTATCGCCATGATCAGCAAAGCTGTACTAGTCAGGGCCTCCCATACTAGGTTAGTTTGCTGAGCCATCATACAAAAATCTCCCCCGTCACCAATCCGCAGTGGCCAGCGTGGTGAGGAAAACTGGCCAACGCCAGAGATAAATTGACATGTCTGAGGCCTTGGTCCTTCAATGGACTAGAAACAGCTGCAATTGTTGTTGTTTGCTATATTCTTTTTATCACTTTAAAGTATTGCAGTTGCTGTATCAAAGCAAAATGTTCATGTGAGCTGAAGCTTATAGGGGTTATCACATATCTTGGTGTGTAAGTTGACTTTTTAGCCTCCAAAATCATCCCTAAATCAAAGGTCAACTTCATCTTCATCTTCACTCTCATGGAGCAGATCATCCTCTGTGCTATCCATTGCAATGGAAATACCACTTTTTTTTTTTTCTTTTTTCAATGACTTACTATGCTTTGTTTTCACATTATCGTATGACTTTATCACAAACTCGCACAAAACACGCAATGAAGTAAGAACATACGTTTTGCCTTTTGTAAATGATTTTTAAACATGAAACTTACCTGCTGGTTATATAAGAATGGCTAGTCCCTGACACTCCGGCAGAACTATTCAAAACTCACGGCTATCGCAGATATGCTAGGTGTACACTAGCGCCCTGGTGGACTACAGGTAGAACTAATCCAACTCATTCAGATTTTCTCTGCCGGCCATACTGGCCAGAACGTTGAAAATTCACTCGCTATTTACATTCAATTGGACGGTTTATTTGGTGATGTATTGTCTTTTTGTTGTTGGCTTTCGCTTTAGTGATTTCCTTTTCAAATTTTCTTGAAATCTTTATTATTTTGGGGTTATTTAGTTATTTTGACCTTTGTTATTGTTTAATTTTCTCTTGTCACTTTTCAATATGGCCGACCCCTCCCCTGAATATAGGAAGTGTAGTAAGGGTTGTCAGACTCGCCTTCCTAAAGGTTCTGTTGATCCGCACACAATTTGTTTTAAATGTAGGGGAAAATCGTGTGCTTATGGGGATCAGTGTGAAGAATGTTCTTCGTTAACGGAAAGTCAGTGGGTAGCTTATGAGCGTTATACTCAGAAATTAGAGAGAGATAGGATTAGACGTAGTTCTTCCCGTTCTGTGGATTTATCTGTGTCTGATGTCATCAATCCTATTTCTTCCCCCGTAGTGGTAGATCAAGAGCCTAAAGAACCTACGATGAGGGAGATGTTGTCCGCAATTCAAGCTCTCGGTGTGAGGGTTGAATCTCTAGCGGCGGACAAAAAAAAAATTGTCAGAAATTAATTTACTTAAAGGTGGTCGTACTAGTGATCAATCAAGTGTTAAAAGTTTGACGAATGTGTTAAGTGTTGTGGAGGGCGCGCCTGCGCGATCCTGTCGTTCGCCTAGCCTAAGACCTCTGTCAAGCTCCCGGAAAGGGAGAAGTTATGTCGAAGGGCGAAAGGGAACGTGAGGCTTCATCAATTGCGTAGACGTTCCCTCGGGTGATCCTGCTGCCGTAGCTCAGGTCGCTCACCCTCACCATAGAAAAAGTGAGGTTAGTGCTTTGTCTCCTCCTTCAGATGAAGGGTCACGTGACGATATGTGGCGTAAAGCCTCTTGACCGATTAAGAGGAAAGTTCAGTCAGTGGAACAGCGGCACGTTTCCTCTCCGCAACAGCCAGGCTGTAGTCATTGGGAGACACCTGAACATTTTCAGTCCCTTGACGAGTGTTCGACTGCGAAGCGCTCAAATGTGGGTTCCGATGGAGATAGAGTAATTTATTCGGGTGCGGAGTTGATATCTGGTTCGGGTCTGACGGTTCATGCTCCTCCTCTCCCTTCAGACTGGTATTCTTCTCCCGAAAGGGGTGAACGATTGGAGAGCGATGAAGAGGGCGAATTCGCTGTAGAAAAGGCTGCGCGATTATCGCCTCAAGGTGATGCAAAGTGGTCTATGTTGTTGGACATGAAACAGCAGCTCTCGTCGATGATGCAGTCTTATCGACCGGTTGTTGGCAGTGCGGCTGGGCGTCAGTCTTCCGTGGTAGACCCGTTGTTGCACAGGCGGCCTGTAGTCTCTGGGGCTGACATGATACCGCACAGGCGGTCTCCCAGTTTCACTACTCAGCGGCAGGTTGAAGTAGATTTGTCTCGGCAGAGCCCTGTTTCACAACATCTATTAAAAGCGCATACAGCCGATCGTCAGTCCAAGCGTGATGACGTTCACCAAATAGCGGAGCGAACCGCGAAGAGGCAGGATGGGAGCAGGCGCGAGGCGGAGCGTCAGCGGCAGCAGCAAGCGGAACCTGAGCGGCAGCAGCAAGCGGAACCTGAGCGGCAGCGTGTCGAAGCTCAGAAGTTAATTGATGAAGGCACGGAGCATCAGCGACAGCGCCAGGCAGGCGCCAAGCGTCAGCGTGATGACGCACGCCAGTCGAGTCATGAATGGGCGGACTGTCAGGGCAAGTATCATGTTAGCGCGGCGCAGCAGGACGCGGGGGAGCAGCAGCGCCAGCTAGATTCTTCCTATAGTAAAACCAATCGTGACAGCAAACGCAAGGAGAGTGGCTGTCAATTGGATGTGGATATGGAACAACGCAAGCGCGCCCATGTTGCCACTGATGCGCCTCTACAGGAAGGTCAACGTTTTGATCAAAGCACAGCTCCAGTCACTGATTTGTTGGAGGAAGATCTGGATGAGGTTCTCTCTCAGGAGGAACAATTGGATATCATCTCTGAGGGAGAAGAGGAGAGACCACCTCAACATTCGGTGGACTTCAAAAAGCTAATGCTAGTCTTCTCAGAATTATTTCCAGACAGTTTTACACCAGTTGCTCCGCGATCTCCCCCTTCTGAATTTACCTTAGGTAAAGCAGCAAAGACATCCTTTTATACAAAAATAGTACTTTCCCGCTCTTCTAGGAGAGCATTGAAATTAATGGGAGCATGGATGGATTCAAGGAAAGTTCTGGGCAAGACTTGCTTTGCTTTTCCACCAGCCAAGTTAGCTTCTAAGTCGAACGTTTGGTATGAGACGGGGGAGGTCTTGGGTTTGAGAGTTCCGGCGTCTGTGCAGGGAGACTTCTCAAACCTGGTGGACTCTTCCCGTCGCCTGGCCATGAGGAAGACTAAAGTGTGGTGGTCAATGTCGGAGTTTGAACATCTCTTGAAAGGATTGTTCAGGGCTTTTGAGGTATTTAATTTGCTTGACTGGTCACTGGGAGCCTTAAGCAGAAAAGTAATCGAAATGAAGGACACACACACAAGTAATCTTATCCAGCTTATGTCTTATATGGACAGGGCAGTTAGGGATGGTTCTAACGAGCTGGCTGCCCTGTTTACTGCAGGGGTTATAAAGAGGAGAGCAACTTTGTGTTCCTTCCTCTCTGTGGGGGTCACTCCATGTCAGAGATCGGAGTTGCTTTTTGCGCCCATGTCTTTGGCTCTTTTTCCGCAGGACTTAGTGAAGGAAGTGGCTGCAAATTTGACTCGGAAGGCTACTCAGGATTTGGTTACTAAAACAGCCAGTAAGGTTTTGCTTATGTCCTTCTCTTCTCGTAGAACTAAGGAGGGGACATCATATTCTCATTCTGCTCAGCCCTTTCGAGGCAAACCTGCAGGGAGAAGTAATTTCAAACCGTAAGCAAGGAAGTCAAAGAAAAGAGGAGCCAAGCCCAGTCGAGGCAGGGTCTGACTGCTCTCCCCTTCAAGCAGCAGTGGGAGCCAGGCTAAACTACTTCTGGCAGGCCTGGGAGAAGAAGGGAGCGGACCCTTGGTCCGTACGTCTTCTAAAGGAAGGATACAAGATTCCTTTCTTATCAAAACCACCTTTAGCCGCAGATCCTGTGGATCTTTCGCCCAAGTACAAGAGAGAACCAAAGAGGCAAGCCATGCAGCTTTAGGTATCGCTTCTGCTGGAAAAGAGAGCGATAGAGAGGGTGCGGGACTTGGAGTCTCCAGGGTTTTACAACTGCTTGTTGCTAGTTCCCAAGAGTTCAGGGGAATGGAGACCAGTTCTGGATGTAAGCACCCTCAACTGCTACATCCAGAACTCGAAATTCACCATGGAGACTCAGAAGACTGTGCTGGCAGCAGTGAGGAAAGGCGACTGGATGATGGTATCATTGGACCTCCAGGACGCTTATTTCCATGTTCTGATACATCCAAGCTGCAGACGTTACCTGAAGTTCGTATACGGGAAGGACGTCTTCCAGTTTCGAGCCCTATGTTTCGGCCTCTGCACAGCTCCTCTGATTTTCACGAAACTAATGATGAATGTGGCGAGCATGCTGCACTCGAGAGGCATCAGTGCCTCCCTGTACTTGGACGATTGGCTGATAAGAGCTCCCTTGGTCGATCGTTGTTTGAAGGACCTTCAGTTGACTCTGGATTTGACAAAAGAATTGGGACTCCTAGTGAGCGCAAAGAAGTCACTGCGGACTCCATCCCAGAAGATCCTTTATTTGGGGATGGAGATTCGGAGTCAGGATTTTCAGGCTTTTCCATCGCCTGCAAGAGTTCAATCAGCACTTCTAAGGCTGGAGGCCTTTATGGAGAAGAAAGTCACTTCAGTAAGAGAATGGATGAGTCTTCTGGGAACCCTCTCGTCTCTAGAGAAGTTTGTATCTCTGGGGAGACTGCACCTACTCCCCCTTCAATTTCACCTCAATGCTCATTGGAAGAGGGGAGACAGTCTCGACAAGGAGAGTATTCCCGTTACGAGTACGATCAGAGCACATCTTCGATGGTGGAACTACGCTCATAGACTCAGCGAGGGCCTCTCGTTGGAGCAGAGGAACCCAGACCTCGTGTTGGTTTCAGACGCCTCAAATTCGGGGTGGGGAGCAACATTGGGAAAAAGGGAAATCTCAGGGCGTTGGTCAAAGGAACAGAGGGCTCTTCATATCAATCAAAGGGAGCTCTTAGCAGTGCACTTAGCCCTCAAAGGATTCAAGGATCTGGTCCTAGACAAGGTGGTTCAAGTTAATGCGGACAGCACCACGGCCCTAGCGTACATAGCGAAGCAGGGGGGACCCACTCGAAGTGTCTGTACGAGTTAGCGAGATCTCTTCTCCTTTGGGCAAAGGAAAGGAGGATTCTTTTATTGACTTGATTCATTCAAGGAGTCAAGAATGTGAGTGCGGACAGGCTCAGCAGGAGGGATCAAGTTCTGTCTGCATTTGGACGTTTGCAAGAAGCTGTGGCGATTATGGGGTCGTCCCCTCATAGATCTGTTTGCAACCTCTAGAACAAAGAGACTGGGAACGTATTGCTCTCCAGTTCCGTATCTCGAGGCAGCTCACATAGACGCGTTCCTGTTAGATTAGACACACATGGATGTGTACGCGTTTCCACCCTTCAAGATCCTATACAAAATGGTGCAAAAGTTCGTATCTCACAAGGGGACCAGGATGACCCTAATTGCTCCTTTCTGGCCGTCAAGGGTCTGGTTCACGGAGGTACTGGAGTGGGTAGTGGACGTGCCGAGAAGCCTTCTGTTAAGAGCAGATCTTCTCAGACAGCCCCATTTGGCAAGAAATCACCAAAACCTCCGAGCTCTACGTCTGACTGCCTTCAGACTATCGAAAAACTCGCAAGATCTAGAGGTTTTTCGAAGGAGGCAGCCAAGGCTATTGCAAGAGCAAGGAGAGCCTCTACCATCTGTGTGCATCAGTCCAAAATGGGAGGTATTCAGAGAATGGTATAGGGCTAACTCGGTTTCTTCATCCAATACATCTATAACACAGATTGCCGATTTCTTTTTAGATCTTAGAAATAAGCGTAACTTCTCTGTCCCGACGATTAAAGGATACAGAAGTATGCTGGCAACTGTTTTCAGACATAGGAATCTGGATCTCTCCAACAATAAAGATTTACAAGACCTACTTAGGTCTTTTGAAACATCTAAGAGATGTCATCAGGTATCACCTGCTTGGAATTTGGATGTGGTACTTAGATTCCTTATGAGTGACAGGTTCGAACCACTGCACTCGGCCACTTTTAAAGATATGACTTTGAAGACCCTTTTGTTAGTGAGCTTGGCGACGGCTAAAAGAGTTGTTGAGCTCCATGCTTTCAGCAAGAACATTGTATTCAGAAACAGAAAGCGATATGTTCCTTGCTGCAGGGTTTTCTGGCCAAGAATGAACTCCCTTTTGGTCCATGGCCCAAGTCTTGAAATTACTAATCTCTATGACATAGTGGGCGATGAGATAGAAAAAGTACTGTCCTGTTAGAGCTTTAAGGATATATTTGGACAGAACAAAGAGCTTGAGAGGCAGCTCGGAGGCGCTCTGGTGTGCAGTCAAGAAGCCTTCGCAGCCTATGTTGAAGAAGGCTCTATCTTTTTTATAAGGCTTTTAATTAGAGAAGCTCATTCACAGTGTGATGAGGCAGATCTTAGACTGCTCAAGGTGAAGGCACATGAAGTAATAGCAGTGGCTACTTCAGTAGCTTTTAAACAAACTCGTTCTCTGCAAAGCATAATGGATGCGACTTTTTGGAGAAGTCTGTACAGTATTTGCATCCCATTACTTAAAACATGTTCAGACTCTTTATGAGGACTGCTACACTTTGAGTCCATTCGTTGCTGCGAATGCAGTAGTAGGTGAAGGATCTACCACTACGTTCCCCTAATTCCTAGTACCCTTTTCTTTCTCTTGGAACTTTGTTGTTTTATGGTTGTATGTGGAGATTAGTCGACAGTCTTCCGCAATCTGTTGATTTGGTCAGGTGGTCATGTTGTTCCTTGAGAGCGCCCGGAACAAGGGTATTAGTTGAGGTCCTGTCATGTTATAGGTTATGGCACCGTTTGACAGCTCCTAGAGATTATCAGATCCCTGGGTGGACTGCTGGATCTTCTAAGGATACCAGACAGAATGAGGCAGAGAACCATTGCAGTCTGCTTCCTTATCAGGTACGAACCTCTTATATTAGTTATGTGTAACTATTAAGTGAATTTCCAATCAAATTGCTGTCTCTTACCCGCCGCCAAGGGTGTCAATCAGCCATTCTTATATAACCAGCTGGTAAGTTTTGTTTAAAAATTATATTTCCATAAAATAAATTTTTAACATACTTACCTGCTGGTTATATAAGTTATAATCCCACCCTCCCCTCCAGAGAACAAGGGGCAAGGAAAATCTGAATAAGTTGGATTAGTTCTACCTGTATTCCACCAGGGCGCTAGTGTACACCTGGCATATCTGCGATAGCCGCGAGTTTTGAATTGTTCTGCCGGAGCGTCAGGGACTTTAGCCATTCTTATATAACCAGCGGGTAAGTATGTTCAAAAATTTATTTTATTATGAAAATATAATTTTTCTCCATACAGCATCCATTCCTCTTTCATACTATCTTTAAAAGATTTACAATATCTAGACCCTTCTAATGGCTGCAGTAAAGAGATCAAACCACAATAATCCTCATTAATGGCTATACCCAAAGAAATATTGTCGAATCTTTTGGTATTGTCCGTACCCAAGGACTCAATTTAAACCTAAGAACTGGTCTGTTTTCCATTAACTCCATCGTTGTCACTATTAAGACGAAAGTACTAGCTCCAGTTGTGTCTTTTCACTCTTTCTTTAGTGGCTATACTACATATTTTTATGATCATCAAGTGTCCGTTTTTGTATTTTCTACCTACACACACACTAATACACAGGCTTCCAAATTTGTATAAAAGAGTGGGATTAGTGTTAGCAATGTTCTATGGCAGGATTTATAAGAACTAACATCCCCAATGTTATGAGTAATCTCAGTAATAATTATTTGTTGCTCTGAGATGATGGATATTCTATGCGATTTTGGGTTATGACCCCTTAGATAAATGCTCAATCATGAAAATGGGCGTTCTTATAACGAGACTTTTTGCAAAGAGCAAGTAATTGTTCAAAGGCTGTTAGTTACTATAATGAGCTCATCGGCTGTTTTAGTATGGGAGTTTATCCATACGCACACGCCATCGTTTGCGTTCACATTACAATCAACATTGTGCAGAAAAAGGAATCTATTTCGTCATTTTTATACAGATATATGTTAACACTACCATATACAGTGATACCTCGGTACTCGACCATAATCCGTTCGAGATCCGTGCTCGACCTCCGATTTGTTCGAGTACCGAATTTTTTTTCCCCATAAGAAATAATGGTATATATTCTATTCCGTTCCCAAGCACTCGAACAGGCCCAAAATATTAATAAAACGTGTACCTAAACAACAATAATTATCTAAATGTGTATGAAATTGGTCAGAAAATCCTATAAAACAATTTTAAACCATTTACTGTACTAAAATAAAACAATTTTAAACCATTTTCTGTACTGTAGTGAACATACCTTTGAGCAGCGGTTCGATGGCATACAGGGATGGATGTGGAGAGGATGGAAGGGGGAGGTTACTGCTTGGAAGGAGAGTCCCCTTCCATGATGTGGCGGGGTAGTTCTCCTTCAGGAGTTGTTTCTCTCTCCAATGAAAGGGTGGGCAGATCTATTTCAGGGGTTTCTTCTCTTCTTTGTCTCTTCTTTGGAGGAGAAACAGGCTTTGATGTAGCAGCTTTCTTTTCTTTTGTGAAAAACTGGTCTATTGTTAATTGTTTCTTCCTCCTCTGCAGTATTCTTCGAAAATGATACATGACACTATCATTAAACATATGCACTGCCCGGTTTGCTACTGCAATTTCTGGGTGGTATTTTTCAGCAAAAGCCTGCACATCTGCCCACTTGGAACAAATTTCATTGATGAGAGAACTTGGAACATCCTCCCTTACCTCATCCTCTTCTGAAGATTCCTGCTCCACAATCAGATCCTGCTGCTGTTGTTGTTGCAGGTGCAACAATTCCTCCACAGTCAACTCGGTAGAATGGCTTTCTACAAGCTCATCAATATCATCCTTGTCGACCTCAAGCCCCAAACTCCTGCCCATGACAACAATTTCCTCAACGACATCAGTGTCATCAGAAATTACAGGGGTAGCAGTGCTTGGACCCGCCTCTGGTTGGAAACCTTCAAACTCCCTCTCTGTGACACATGATGGCCACAGCTTACGCCAGGCAGAGTTCAATGTCCTATAGGTCACACCTCGCCAAGCTTGGTCAATCATGTTAACAGAGTTGAGGATGCTGAAGTGTTCCTTCCAGAATTCCTTTAGGGTCAACTTCGTGTCACTGGTCACTTCAAAACACTTTCTGAAAAGGGCCTTGGTATAGAGTTTTTTGAAGTTTGAAATGACCTGTTGGTCCATGGGCTGGAGTATGGGAGTAGTATTGGGGGGCAAGAATTTGATTTTGATAAAGCTGTATTCTTCTTTCAAGTCATCCTCGAGACCTGGAGGATGTGCAGGAGCATTGTCCATAACCAGAAGACATTTCATTGGCAAGCTCTTTTCAATGAGGTAAGCCTTAACCTGGGGGGCAAACACTTCGTTTATCCACTCAGTAAAGAATTGTCTTGTGACCCAAGATTTAGTGTTCGAGCGCCACATAACTGGTAGTGCACTTTTACAAATATTATTTCGTTTGAACACCCGGGGGTTGTCCGAGTGGTACACTAACAAGGGTTTGATCTTGCAATCGCCACTTGCATTTGCACACAGCAACAATGTTAGCCTATCTTTCATTGGCTTGTGACCTGGCATCTTCGTCTCGTCCTTGGTAATGTACGTATTGGCTGGCATTTTCTTCCAAAATAACCCAGTCTCATCACAATTAAAGACTTGTTGTGCGATCAAATTTTGTTCATTTATGTACCGATCGAATTCCCCCACGTATTTATCGGCTGCAATTTGATCCGAACTAGCTGCCTCCCCATGCCTAGTAACACGATGAATACCTGTTCTATTACGAAACTTTTCAAACCAACCCCTGCTCGCTTTAAATGTAAATGAATCACTTTCACTGGTACTCGGACTTTTCTTCACTAATTCTTCATAGATATGCAACGCTTTTTCACAAATGAACGCTTCACTAACACTTTCCCCGGCCAACTGTTTTTCTTTAATAAATATTAAAAGCAACTTTTCCATCTCCTCAATCACTTGTGGCCTTTGCTTAGTTACCGCCGTAACTCCCGTTGCAACATTCGCCTTCTTAATCATTTCTTTATGCTTTAAAAACGTAGAAATGGTCGACTTCGCCATTCCGTATTCTACCGCTAAATCGGACACTCGTACACCATTCTCATATTTCGCTATAATTTCCTTCTTCAACTCGATCGTTGTTCGCACTGTTTTCCTCTTCTCCTTCCCCTTAACACTCATTACTTTCTTGGGACTCATTATGAAAGCTAAAAAAGCAATTAAAAGCACTGAAAATCACTAAATCACAACGAATGCTGATCGCGCGTTGTCTGAGTGACGCTCTCGAGAGAACTGATGCTTCCCGAACAAGCGAGAGTGGCCGAGATGGCGCGATCATCACAAAGCCCATGCGGTCGTCACGTGTTCGGCTGGTCGAGTGCCGAATTTTTGGTCGAGCACCGCAGCAAAAATTTCTCGAAAATTTTGGTCGAACTCCGAATTGTTCGAGTATAGAGTCGTTCGACTACCGAGGTATCACTGTATATTATTTCATATGGTAAGTAGAACATTTGTAATAACATGCCGATAGTTTTTAGCCTATGTTCAGTATATTATATGGCAACTTTTACACTACTGCGTAGGCAAGTTTTGTATTTCAATTCTTATACTATTGCTAAAGCTAGCTGATAACTTGGGTGTGTTGCATGTTTTGAATATTAACTTGTACCTCAGATATTAGCTAAAATCATAAAAATTTACTCAGATTTTGGTGGTCGACTTATCTAGGGGTCGCCTCATACTGTATACCGAGATATATGGTGCATAGTTTATTTGCTATTCCCTTATTTTCTTTCCTCATTGGGCTATCTTTCTTGTTGGAGCCATTATCATCATCATCTCCTACGCATATTGACGCAAAGGGCGTCGGTTAGATTTCACTATCGACTTATACCTCGGATATTAGCTAAAATCATAAAAATTTACTCAGATTTTGGTGGTCGACTTATCTAGGGGTCGCCTCATACTGTATACCGAGATATATGGTGCATAGTTTATTTGCTTATTCCCTTATTTTCTTTCCTCATTGGGCTATCTTTCTTGTTGGAGCCATTATCATCATCATCTCCTACGCATATTGACGCAAAGGGCCTCGGTCAGATTTCACCAATTGTTTCATTGACTGGCTAAATCCATAGAGGATTCATTGGCTAGATTTATCAAAGGATAGCCACTTCCTTGTGGTTGTAGCATTCTGTTTTTCCAACCAGTGTTGTAGTTTGGCTTGTAAAATTAGCTTACGTGTAAAGTACAGCACTTCATTGTTATTGTGCGATAAAAACCAACTTAAGGTTGGAAGTGGAATTTGTATTTTGTATGTACTGTAATACTTAAGGAAAACTATGTAAAAGTTGAAACTTTTATTTTGAACTGATGTAAAGGGCTAATACTGTACAGTACTTCATTTATGATCCTGTAAGATGTTATTGCTCTAATCTTGCACGGTACCTTTCTTTTGTCTTCCTGTCAGCCCTCTTTTAACTTGTCAATTCTGTGTAGCCTCCCTAGTTGTAGTTTATGATACAGTGTGTACGTGTCATTTTTTCCAAGGATGTTTTTCAATGATGTCTGATCGTATTTGCCTCGCCTTTACACTGACAATGGTCTCTGAAACATATAGTCTGCCAAATTTTTCACTTATCCAAATCAATAGCAGTTTCTCAACTTCGTTGATGGTCTTCCTTGTTTGGGTAGAAATTATATTCCATTTGCCACATTAGTTTCTCTATTTTTAGAATTTAGGCAGACAGCCAATATTGGTATACCGTACTCCCAGAAAGTGTCAATCATGCTGAGAACCCTTTCTGCATTTTCAGTTATCTCCTTTCTTAATGCTGCAGTAGTTTTCAAAACAGTGCTACTACTAAACTTAGGAGTCACTGTTTATGCCTGAACTGGGCGAGAGAAGTGCATAATCTTAGTCACCTTTATTTTATACAGGTACACCCTTTCTCCATGAAGGGAAGACCAAAAAGATGCTAGAATTCCTGTAACCATTTTTCCTCGTTAGTAGGGTGCATTGGCAACAGATAGCGTTGATCAATTCGGTCTTGTGTTTACATCGGGAATCTAGAAACGAAAAAAAAGTGCTTAGTAGGAATTACGTTTGTCACTACTGAACTGTTGAGTAATGATAAAATACAAAAATGGTGAAAGGAAGTGCATATTTTGTAGAAAAGCAATACCTACAGTAGTGTGTTGAATTGAAAGAGAATTAGTTGATTGGTATATCTCTTCAGAGGATTTTAGTTAGGTGCATTGTCAATAGATGTCTGTCTCTTCATGGCTTAATGTGTTGATCCCTTCAGGTTCTTTCGAGTTGAGCCTCCAAGTATCTGTTAGATCTCTGGTACGAAAAGTATGAAAATTCTGTTTCTGGGGGGCCTGTGACGGCCGGTGAGAAAGGTCCTTCCTTATACCTTTCCTAATATAAATCTTCCAAATATACTAGAGAAAGATAAAAGCATGGAATGCAGAGGTTACAACCCTCGCGCGAACACCTTGTAGGTGTCGTGTATTAAACAAAGGCGTGTGTAAACCACTATTCACAGGTTGTCTTCCATTTAGATAATCCCTTCATCAATGGGGAGGGCCGTGACAGGCCCTAGATAACATGGTTGAACTCCCCAACGACACCTACCACGCGCGCCCTCTAGGACATCCTTCTTTAATTGGACTTCAAGCAAGCATAGTTTTTTTGGGCACAGTGTTTTTTCGAAGAATTTCTCGTTATTTCAACATGACTGACGTTGTTACTTCACCCTTACCAATGTTAAGTACCATAGTTTGTTTTGACAGCTTTTGGCAGTACCGGGCATTTGTTCTATTTCCATTATGGTGGTTTTTAGTTTTGGAAGCGATTGTCCTGCCGAGATATCGGCAGCCATTTTGGGTATGTTCGCTTCGGTAAATTTTCTAGTTAATTTTGCCCATCTGGTACTCTGTCAGATAGGTTATATCACTTACGTTTTATGGCCTTTTATGTTATCATTAATTATTATTAATTTTTACTATGGTATTTATTTGCTTGCAAGTCCAATTTGGACCTACGAAGAATAGCGATTTAAGATAGCGTTTTAAAGCATAGTAACGATTTAAAGCTTAGCGATTTAGTCTGTTAATTTGTACCCTCCTGGAGGGTTCGTTTTAGACTATATCCTTGTTTTTTTGTTACGTTGTCGTTATTCTTCGTTATTACTATTACTAAGAAAAGCAATCAATTTTATTAATTTTCTTATTTATTGTGTGATGTTAATTTTTAATATGTAACCTTGAGAGCGAAAGCATAGAGTGCTCGTTTCCTGTTCTACAGGTATGAGTTATCCTTTCTCTCGTTTTCTTTGAGTAAGAGAGGTGAATTTCCCGTTCTCCGTTTTTATACGATCACGGGTTATTCAGGCCTCTTCTCAGTATCAGAATTGATGATAGTACGTTTAATATTATAAACGATTTATTGATGTGGTTACTGTTAATATAGCTAACACTATTAATAGGTACGTTAGTGTATGAGTCATTAATTGGGGTCGTTTTATACCGACACCCTTAGCTCCGCCTTGAGTTATGCTTGGCTCCGCCTGAGTTATGCTCCGCTATAATGGATACTCATTGGGTGAGAACTAGTTATCGTTCCGGAGCAGATTTTTGGAGTGCAACGGTGAAATCCGGCACTCGGACTCCGGCTGAAGCCTTTTACACACGAACCTTTGTCATGTTTGATCACAATTACACAGTTAAGGCCCCCGTTTTCATCGTATCTCCGGCTTCACTGGAGATAACTCATTCATTGAGGATAATGTTATCGTACCGGAGACGGTCACGATATCACGATGACGGGCCTTTGCTACCGGACCTCCGGTAAAAACAGAGATCAAGCAGGAGTCCAGAACCGGAGTTAACAGTGTGATATCGATGAAGTTTAGAGATTCATGCTATGTGGTTACTGGTTTTCTATTATAATTTCTTATTTTATTAAGGTGTTAGCTACTACCATACTCACACATTAATTAAGATTTAAGTGTTTCTGATTCATAAGTCAATGACAAGAATCTCAAGGAACATCCAGACTTATGTCTTCTTTCTTTTTACAGAAAGTCCGCTGCACTGCCAGGGGCTGCTCCGCTGCCTTTACTGATCCCATGGGCCATGATCTATGCCGGGCCCATGCCCATTGCGCCATATCCTTCTCTCGGGAACCGGGACAAGCCCCCTATACGATATGGTTTCCGGAGGCATGCATGCTCTGCTATGGGCTGTCAGCCCTACTCCTGAGCGAGGAGGTAAGTTGGTTCTAGTGTCCCTGTTAATATTCTTTGCGAAGAATTAATTGCTCTTTGTATATTGACTTCAGTTTTGACTTCATCATTAATTCCCTCTCCTCTTTCAGGCTGATGATGAATCTCTCAGGGAGGCGAGAGCTACTCTCCGGCCTTGGGTGTCAGGGTTTGGGAGGAATGCGCCTGCTGGCGCACCCTATCTTCTTGATGGAGACATGGCTTCTCGCCTATTCCCAGGCTCTACTACTGCAGCAGTTCCACCGGAGACAGCGGCCCCATTAATTGAAGTGATTAGAGAAACCATTCTAACTGAGGAAGAGGTTTTAGTGACGGAGGCCGAGCCCTACCTAGGTCTGGACGAGGAACCCATGGATGAGCAGGTAGGTGGTGTTGAGTTGGTGGACCCCCTTTCACCCCACACTCCTTCCTCTTCTACTTCCTTTCACGGCTTTGATAAACCTACGGCTTCTCCTCTAGGTTCCTCCATTCCTATACGACCCAAGGTGAAGCCACTACGTACCTTTAAGCCTTCAGCTTTGCCATTATCAGTGTCACCGGTTCCGGGACCCTCAAAGGATCCTGATGTTCATATTGCTATACCTAAAACCGTGACTCCTAAGAAGTCAAAGTCTACTAAGTCCAGGGCTTCGTTAGAGGATCAAGCTCGGGAGCCCCCTTTATCCGCCGCCATGGTCAGGGATATTGTGAAAGAGCAGATACAACAATATCTTCAACAGTCTAGGGCAGACCGAGGAGCTATGACGGAGCTCAAAGATATGGTGGCAAGTCTCATCCGTTCTGGAACTCAGATGCCCCCTCCTTCAGCCCCGGACGCATCGAAGTTACCTCCCTTCGAGAAAAACAACCCTTGGAGGTTTGCCTTACATGCTCCATATATTGATGGTGCCATAACTCTAGAGGGCATAGGCACCCGTCCTCTAGAGGACTTAGAATTTTACCCTCCGGGACTAGAATTCCCATTCAACGGCTTCGTCCGATTGAAAGAACATGCCTTGGTTAGGTTAGACAAGGTACCGAAGGAAACGGTAATATTCCCTAAAGAGCAGGCCCAATCTTTCTGGGCCAGGACGTTGTCAGACTGGGGTTGCACTAATTCCAAGCTCACCCCACACAAAGGAGCCTACACCATATTTACAGCTTCTCCAGGTATTACCTTGCCTATTACAGATAAAGTGGCAGCTCTTACTTTTCAGGCTATCAAAGAAGGTTCTGCCATGCCAGCTCTTAAAGAGACCGATCCCACCTCCATGCTCATTCCGAGTACCGTTACTATCTGGGATGATGCCCCCGCTACTTTCACAGTAGGGAAGTTAGACCCAGACTGTGCCTCTAATCTGTTCTCCGAGAAGCTTCCTAAATTACCAGTTATTCTTCTCAAGACTGAGTTTGAGGCACGGAATAGGTTGGCTAGGTCTCTCCACTCCATTACCTCCGTGGAGTCCCTAACCTCACTTTACCCGACCGAGACCATGTTCCGGGTATTCACAAAGAACCTGTCTCTGTCCTTCCAAATCGACTTACACGAGTTTTGTTCGGCTCGGGTTAGTTGCAGGAAGCACGTTCTTTCTGAGGCCACGATCAGGCATGAACCGAATAGGCTGATAGCTTCCCCCTGCTGGGGTAAGAACCTTTTTCCTCAGGAGGAGGTGAACAAGGTACTACAAGACGCTGCGAGAGCAAATCAAAATTTGCAAGTGAGGTGGGGCCTCACTGCCAAAAAGAGGGTTGAAGGGCAAAAACAAAACTTCTTCAGGAAGAAACAGAGGTTTGCCCCTTACAAGACGAGCCGAGGTCACTACCAACAATCGTCGATTGCCCACTCGTCTTCACAGTCTCCCACTGCTTCGTCTCCTCTACAGCCGAAACACCCTCAACAGGTGGTCTACCTCACTGCTCCCCCAGGTACCCAACCCAACCCCGTTTGGATGCCCTCACCCGCATACATCCCTAGCTACGGACCCTCAGGTCCCTTTCGTGGACACCAGAGAGGTAGCTACAGGGCTAGAGGACAGTTCCGTCAACGAGGCGGACCTAGGACAAGGGGTTCTCGAGGAGGGAAAGAACCTAGATTCACTCCCTCGCAATGATATAGTTCCGGTAGGGGGGAGACTTTACCACTTTCGAGACCGTTGGACCTTCAGTCCGTGGGCTCACAGCATAGTCTCCAAAGGCTTGGGGTGGAAATGGTCACAAGGTTCCCCTCCTCCACCAGTGACCTTCTTCCAGAGACCCACATCCATTCTGAGAGAGTACACCACCGAGTTACTACAGAAAAAAGCAATCAAACGGGTTCGATCGCTGAAGTTCCAAGGCCGCCTGTTCACAGTTCCGAAGAAAGGCTCGTCGGCATTGAGAGTGGTCCTGGACTTGTCAAAGCTAAATTCTTACATCCTCTGCGACAAGTTCCGGATGTTGACCATCTCTCAGGTACGTACCCTGCTTCCCCGTGGGGCCGTCACCACCTCTATCGATCTTACCGACGCCTATTATCACGTACCAATAGCTCGAAACTTCTCTCCTTACCTAGGTTTCCGTCTAGGCAGGAAAGCCTTTGCATTCAAAGTCATGCCCTTCGGCCTCAACATTGCACCCAGGATATTCACGAAACTGGGAGAGACGGTGCTAGAACAACTCAGGAACCAAGGGATTCAGATCGTTGCTTATCTGGACGATTGGCTTATTTGGGCTCGGTCAGCCCTGGAGTGCAACAGAGCTACGAAGAAAGTACTTCGTTTTCTCGCCAACCTGGGATTTCGGGTCAATCTCCAAAAATCCCGCCTACTTCCATCAGACCGCTTCGAATGGTTAGGCATACAGTGGGACCTTGCACGGCACAAGCTGGTTCTACCTCCCAAAAAG
Source organism: Palaemon carinicauda (assembly GCF_036898095.1). NCBI lineage: Eukaryota > Metazoa > Arthropoda > Malacostraca > Decapoda > Palaemonidae > Palaemon > Palaemon carinicauda. The sequence continues at coordinate 38,524,661 of NC_090759.1, forward strand.
GTAAGAGAAATAGCTTCCAAGGTCAAGAATTTTCTAAAACACAGGCAGGTGTCCAGAAGAGCCTTAGAAAGAATCCTCGGCCTACTGCAATTCGCCTCGGTAACAGATCGCCTATTGAAAGCCAAACTCAAAGACATCAATCGAGTTTGGAGAAAGAGAGCCACAGTACCTTTAAGAGACAAGGTCTCGAAAATCCCCTCTGTCTTGAAAATGAGATTACAGCCATGGTCCGAATCGAAGAACCTTTCCAAATCGGTTCCTCTTCAATTCCCACCCCCACAAGTGACAATTCATACAGACGCGTCTCTGAGTGGATGGGGGGGTTACTACGAACGTCAGATGTTTCAGGGCTCTTGGTCACCCGCCATGAAACACTTCCACATCAATGTTCTCGAAGCCATGGCAGTGTTCTTGACCCTGAAGAGGCTCTCTCCTCCGAGGTCGACCCACATCAGAGTAGTGTCAGACAGCACAGCCGTAGTACACAGCCGTAGTACACTGCATCAACAGAGGAGGATCCAAGTCGCCCAACCTGAATCAGATCCTGGTCACTATCTTCACCTTGGCAGCAGAAAAGAACTGGTTCCTGTCAGCAACCCACCTAGCGGGAGTCCAGAATGTGATAGCGGACTCACTATCCAGGATGAAACCACTGGAATCAGAATGGTCTCTGGACATAATTTCATTCCAGTGGATACTCAGGCTGGTTCCGGGCCTTCAGGTAGATCTATTCGCAACTCAGATGAATCACAAACTTCCTTGTTATGTGACACCAAACATGGACCCTCAGGCTTATGCCATAGATGCATTAACCCTGGATTGGAACCATTGGAGGAAGATTTACCTATTTCCACCAGTGAATCTTCTAATGAAAGTATTGCACAAACTACGCTCCTTCCGGGGGACAGTGGCCTTAGTAGCACCTCACTGGCCAAAGAGCAGTTGGTTTCCTCTCCTCCTCGAGCTGAAACTCCGACCCTTCCGGATTCCATTCCCCAAACTAACCCAAGTAATTCAAACACAGACTGTGTCAGATTCCTCAAGGATAGCCAAAACCCTAACTTTGTGGACTTCATGAAGTTTGCAGCTCATAAAGACGCAAACATTGACCCGGAAAACGTTCTCTTCATCGAAGCGGACAAAAGGGACTCGACAATTCGTCAATATGATTCGGCTGTTAAGAAATTAGCAGGTTTCTTAAAGAATTCAGACCACACTCGTATGACTCCGAATTTAGCCATCTCGTTCTTTAGGTTCTTATTTGACAAGGGCTTGGCAGCTAGCACTATAACTACCATCAAGTCAGCTTTGAAGAAGATATTCCTGGTTGGGTTTAACATTAATCTAGCTGATTCCTATTTCTCATCTATTCCAAAAGCATGTGCTAGGCTTCGGCCGTTGGATCGGCCACAAAAAGTCTCTTGGTCTCTGAACAATGTCCTCAAACTCGCGTCGGACACTGACAACGAGTCCTGCTCTTATATCACTCTGCTTAGGAAGACGTTATTTCTATCAGCTATGGCCTCAGGTGCTAGAATCTCAGAACTAGCAGCGCTCTCACGTAACCCGGAAAACATAGATTTCCTCCCTACAGGCGAAGTACTGCTTACACCAGACAGAGCTTTCCTAGCAAAAAATGAGGACCCGCAAAATAGGTGGTCCCCTTGGAAGATCATCTCTCTTCCCCAGGATCCTTCGCTGTGTCCAGTCACTACTCTCAGGACCTTTTTAGCTAGATCTGCCACCCGCTCGTCTGGCCCCTTATTTATCAGGGAACAAGGTGGTACTTTGACCATTCAAGGTATCAGACAACAAATCCTCTACTTCATTAAACATGCTAACCCGGAATCATTTCCCCATGCTCATGATATACGGTCAATAGCTACCTCTATCAATTACTTCCAGAACATGGACTTTGATGACCTTAAAAAAATACACGGGTTGGAAATCTCCTATGGTTTTCAAACGCCACTATCTAAAGAACTTACAGGCCCTTAAATACCCTACGGTTGCAGCGGGGAGTCTTATCTCCCCCCATTAATCTCTGATTATTTCTTTATTCCATCTCTTCTCTCCTCCCTCCTGACCACCTCTCACACCACGTCGCCACTCTCCTGGGTGGTTCGTTAGCCCTAAGTTATTTTGCCATGTTTAATTGCTATGATTTAACTGTTATTGTAATTACCATTCCTGTAAAGTTTAGATATGCTTAGACATGTAAGGTTGATCCCTTTCACGACGGGACACTCAGGTGATCCCTGGTCCTCATATTATTTTAGCATTACATCCCCTATGCCTATGGCTAGTTTATGATTTATGTTTACTTACAGTATTATATTATTGCCTTACATGGTGTTTGTTTTCTCCTTTTTATGTTATTAATTTATTGGGCTTGGAAGGCATTCTCTGGTACATTCTCACCGGCCGTCACAGGCCCCCCAGAAAAGGGATTTTGACGAAGGAAAAATCTATTTCTGGGAAGAGGCCTGTGACGCCCGGTGAAACCCTTCCCGGTTATTTGATACGGACCCCACCCCTCTTTTTCCTTGCCAAGCCATATGTTCTTGCAGAAGGATGTCCTAGAGGGCGCGCGTGGTAGGTGTCGTTGGGGAGTTCAACCATGTTATCTAGGGCCTGTCACGGCCCTCCCCATTGATGAAGGGATTATCTAAATGGAAGACAACCTGTGAATAGTGGTTTACACACGCCTTTGTTTAATACACGACACCTACAAGGTGTTCGCGCGAGGGTTGTAACCTCTGCATTCCATGCTTTTATCTTTCTCTAGTATATTTGGAAGATTTATATTAGGAAAGGTATAAGGAAGGACCTTTCTCACCGGGCGTCACAGGCCTCTTCCCAGAAATAGATTTTTCCTTCGTCAAAATCCCTTTTGTTCGCTGAACTGTTCGTTATGGATGATTTGATATCAGAGTTATTACTGTAGTGGTTGTGTGGATTACTGAGTGGCGCCTCAGTCCCAACACTACCATGTGTCTTGGATAATACAAACCAATCTAATCTTGCTACTTAGCATCAGATATTCTGTTAAGTCTATTCTTAAGAACTATGGAAATCATTTTGGTATCGGAACTTTGTATTCTTGTTTAGCTTTACTGCTTTTGCCTAGAGGTTTGGTCCTTAACCCAAATGATTTATGTTCATTATTAGCTGTCAAAAAACATCAATATTGACAATTAGGATACAGTATCAAGATAGATTAGATAATATGGTTGAGTGAAGTTACATGCCTTTTGAATTTCAAGGGAGAGAGAGAAAGGTTTGCTACAAGTTTTCATGCACAATACAAGCTCATCACAAATTTAACATTCAAACAGATTCACTTGAAATATGTGACGTACATATTTGTACTCTATTTTGAGAATAACTCTGGGGATGTATGGAAAAAGCTTTGAAAGATGCAAACTTTTTTTAAATCTTCAAAAGCATAGGCATAGTGGGCCAGATTCTATGAATTAACCTTTCTGGTTTACAGCAGTTATATAAGATGAAATTGCCAACCCCTCACCATATATTTGTATTCCTGATTTTCTCATATATCTTTCAGGTGGAAATAAAAACCAAAGCTCCGTTGATATTGCAGCTCATATGCCATCACCCACATGGTTGTTCGCCCATACCTCAAGGGCATCCAGTACAGAGCTAAGATTCAGGTACAGTAGATACGTTTTATTTTGTTGTCCCTCCTATCCTTAGTTATACCCCATTTTACAACGGTTGGATGTTCGTTGTCCTTCCTATCTTTAGCTGTACCCTATTTGCAATGGAAAGAATTTTCACTGGGGTCTATTGTGGGGAAAGTTGACAATCTTTTACAATTTAGTTTGGAGTCTTATCAAAAGAAGTTGATGATTGAAATATATTTGAGATTATGTATAAAACTATAGCAGTTTATTAGATAAGCTGTTCACGCTTTCAATTTATTAAGTGATATGCATTTGTGAATCAAGGAATACTATGAGATACATATAGTATCTCCTAGAATATCTAATTGTTTGTTGAGAAGGGTTCACTGTTGCTAATATTTAAAGAAAACTTTTAAAAGACAACTTTATAGGTTTGAATGATAAGTACGCCCCCATTCTAATAAGTCTTGTTGAAAGCTAAAATTAATGCCAAATTGTCAAACTAACTATATAACATGATTTTTCTGTCTTATCATATCTTCTTTTAGTAATTTGGATAAATTACCATTTGATATTTTGTAGTTATTTATTCAATCAAAGATCATTTCAAAACTTTGGGTGAAAACAATTTTATATGAAACGGTCTCGTTGGTCATACGTTGTTTGTACTCTTCAATCTGTGTAACTTATTGGACGATATCCAGTAATTGTACACGTTGGTATGACTTGAATTCTATGCTAATATGTTGATGGTTTTTTTAGGGAAGAGAGGGGAGCTAAACTTTGTGGTCTATTTACTAATTTAAATTGTTCTTTCCACTTTATCATTCTGCTAATGAATGCAGTTTTTCTATTTAATATGAAAAGTCAAAACTAAACTCTGATAGTTAGGGAATCAAAGGTACAGTAGTAACAGTTTTTATAACTTTTTTTTTTTTTTTATTGCAGGTAATCCTTTAGTATTTTGCAAGGCATAACCCTCAAACAAACGATCCATCGCCTGAAAGTAGACGATGAGCTAGCTTCAATCAAGATTTAACATCAAGCGAGTCTTCTCAAGATTACCTGCCTTATATTATAATTGTACCATTACGTTCTTTGTTTTTTTTGCTAGTTGACCAACTTTTAATTTTAGAAATCTTTTAGTTTCTCTGATGTTCGTTTCCTAATCCACAGAAAAGGTCATATTATTAGTTTGAATTTGCACATGTTCAGAAAGGTCTGTGATAAAGAATTATTACAAATTTTAGTCTAAATTTAACACAATTAGAACCAACTGACTGTTTGTCATTTTTCATTTGCCATTTAGTTTACTCATAATCATGTAATTATATGCAAAAAAAATTGACACTAGCTACTACCTTTGGTTTTATGCCAAATATGTTTTGTATAGGTCAACTTAGTTGAAGTTACATTTCTAAAATTTGTCCAAACTAATGATTTATTTCTATGACCCTCTCCTGATGTTCAAATTACTTCTCTCAGGAAGTGGATTTATCTACATTTACCTCTAAAACTTAAAAAAAAAATTCCCATATTCTTTCTTTTCAATAGACTTGACGCCACTAGTAAAGTAACGAGACAGTGTAGCGGTTGGTGTCAATAAGAGAAGTTTAGTGCTAGCCACATAGTCCTTGTCTTTCAGTCGCCTTTGGCTGGACAACCCGTAGCTCTAGATTTTTCAGCTGTAGGATTATGTGGTGTTCATAGATGTCTTCTCGGTTTGAGAACCACTAGCTCCTGATTTCTCAGGTTTAGGTTTTTAGTGTGTTTACAGATTTCTTTCTCGTTGTTTGTTGATAACTGCTCCATAGATTTTTCAAGGGAATTGTTTCTGGACAATCATGATTCGCATTCTCTTTCCCTCGTGTTAAGGACAGTATTGTGATATAAATAACTGTTTTGACAAGTGTGAAGGCCTTACTGTTTCTCTTATGAAAAACTATGCTTCTATAGTTTAGAACCAAATTAAAAGTTCACAGGGCAAAGGGAAACTTGCGATTTTGGGTTATGACCCCTTAGATAAATGCTCAATCATGAAAATGGGCGTTCTTATAACGAGACTTTTTGCAAAGAGCAAGTAATTGTTCAAAGGCTGTTAGTTACTATAATGAGCTCATCGGCTGTTTTAGTATGGGAGTTTATCCATACGCACACGCCATCGTTTGCGTTCACATTACAATCAACATTGTGCAGAAAAAGGAATCTATTTTGTCATTTTTATACAGATATATGTTAACACTACCATATATATTATTTCATATGGTAAGTAGAACATTTGTAATAACATGCCGATAGTTTTTAGCCTATGTTCAGTATATTATATGGCAACTTTTACACTACTGCGTAGGCAAGTTTTGTATTTCAATTCTTATACTATTGCTAAAGCTAGCTGATAACTTGGGTGTATTGCATGTTTTGAATATTAACTTGTACCTCAGATATTAGCTAAAATCATAAAAATTTACTCAGATTTTGGTGGTCGACTTATCTAGGGGTCGCCTCATACTGTATACCGAGATATATGGTGCATAGTTTATTTGCTATTCCCTTATTTTCAATATTAATCTTACCCGATGATCATGTAGCTGTCAACTCCGTTGCCCGACAGAAATCTACGGTCGGGATACGCCAGCGATCGCTATCCAGGTGGGGGTGTACTCAACAGCGCCATCTGTGAGCAGGTACTCAAGTACTTCTTGTCAACAAGAACTCAATTTTTCCTCTGTCGGCCGCCGGCAAGACCTACTTGGATACGCTGTTGATTTTGGAGTCTTTGTTCACGATTTGGTGATGTATTTGCTCTAAAGTTATAGCCTTCGCTATTCATGAAGCTTTATCCTTAGCTTAGCAAGCTTTTGGAATTAATTTGATTTATTGGTTAACGAACTTTGCTTAATTTTGGAATTCCCCCTTGACTACTTCTAAATTCAAGATGTCTGACCAGTCCCAAGTTCCTAAATACAGGCAGTGTAGTGTTAGGACTTGTACTAGGCGTCTTCCTAAGGCCTCTATAGATCCTAACACCGTATGTTCCAATTGTAGGGGTAAATCCTGTCAATTGGAAGATCGATGTGGGGAATGTGCTGGGCTTTCGGAATTCGATTTTAACGAATTCCTTAGATATGCACGTAGGTTAGAGAAGGAGAGAGATAGGAGGAGTTCTTCTCGCTCTGTGGATTTTTCCTCTCCCCATGCCCCTCAACCTTTTCCTTCCCCTGTGGTGGTGACTCCCGAACCTGCTACGAGTGCTCAGCCTGCAATGGCTGATATGTTGCGTGCCATTCAGGCTCTCGGTGATAAGGTGGAGTCGTTGGTTAGTGACCGCAATCAGCTCTTGGCAGATGTCAGAGAGCTGAAAGCGAAGAGTGCAGTGGGAAGTGTTAGTGCTAGTGATGTGCATAGTGTCAGTGTCAGTGTTTCGCATGAGGGTACATCTGTGCGTGCCAGTCGTCCTCCCAGTCCGGGACCTCTTGCAAGCTCCCAAGCCCAGGGGAGAAGCAATGTCGAAGGACCAAAGGGTTCGGCAGGCCTTGATCGGCGCACGGATGTATCCTCAGTGGTTGCGGACGTATCTGTTAAGGATCGTCCCATCCACATACAGACGAATGAGCCCTTACATTCCTCGTCTGTGGAAGAAGTTTCCAGGAGGAAACGGTGGACCAAGGTCTCACGACCGCTCAAACGTAAGGTCCCTTCCGAGCTAGTCCAACGGCCCAGGTGTAGCCACTGGGTCAGTTCGGACTCGCCGCAGTCATCTGATGACTGCACACCTCCCAAGAGAGGTAGAGTGGTCCCTCAACAGGCTACTGCTCCGTCTGTTGTTGCTCCAACCACAGTAGACCCTAAGTGGTCCATGCTGCAGACTATGCAGTCTCAGCTTGCGGCATTCATGCAGGAGTATCATGCCGAGAAAGTTAACACCTCTCCTGTTAACCTACAACCCGCAGAGGTTGTGCGCTCAGCAGATACTGCGGCTGCCTGCTCCCACACTCCACCTGTGAGAGCTCCTCCACCGATGCGCAGTCCTCCCTGCCAGACGCATGTTCTTGCTGCACCATCTGCTAACATGCGTGAGCTGCCGCATCAGGAGTTGCCGGGTTCCAGCACTATGCGGCATTCTCCTCAGCCCATGCAGCATGCTCTGCATACCTTACAACATGCTCCGCATACCATGCAGCATGAGCCGCATACCTTACAGCATGCTCTGCATACCATACCGCATGCTCCTCAGCCCACCGCAGCCCCTCCCACACACCAGCCCTCTGCTTTTGTTGTTGCCAGCTCGCAGACCGACCAGCAGAGGCATGATGTTGGATCCGCAGGTACGCTGCACCCGTTCTGCCGGATTCAGCCGTTCAGCTTGCTGCTCTGCCTTTGCCACTCACAACTCAACTGTCGGATGATGATGTATCGGATGATGAAGCTGCACATCTGGATGAACCTCACTCTGATATTGAAGGGCACAAGTCTTCGCCACCCTCCTTAGACTTTCGCAAAGTCCTTGCCTTGTTCAGGGACTTGTATCCTGAGCATTTTGTGTCTGCAACCCCTCGTTCTCCTCCCTCCGAGTTTGCTCTGGGCATGCAGTCTGCTGCGCCTGCCTTCACCAAGCTTGTTCTCGCCAGATCATCTAGGAGAGCTTTGAGGGTTATGGAGGACTGGTTGCATTCCAAGAAGCAACTGGGAAGGACCTCTTTTGTCTTTCCTCCTCCCAAGCTTGCTTCTAAGTCGAGCGTCTGGTATACCACGGGAGAGGAACCCGGCTTGGGGGTTCCTGCCTCTGCCCAGGCCGACTTCTCAAGTCTGGTTGACTCTCCCCGCAGGTTGGCTATGAGACGTTCGAAGATCTGCTGGTCCTTTTCCGATTTAGATCATCTGTTGAAAGGAGTCTTTCGTGCCTTCGAGATATTCAACTTCCTCGATTGGTGTTTGGGAGCCTTAAGCAGGAAGACTTCCCCTTCAGATAAGGACTCGGCCATGCTGATCATGTCTAGCATGGACAAGGCAATTCGGGATGGGTCTGGTGAACTTGCGGCTTCATATGTATCAGGAGTCCTTAAGAAGAGAGAACATCTTTGCTCCTTCTTATCTGCTGGTATCACTCCTTGCCAGAAGTCAGAGTTGTTGTTTGCTCCTCTCTCCAAGTGTCTGTTTCCGGAGGAGTTGATTAAGGGGATGGCTGCCTCACTTATCCAGAAGGATACTCATGATCTGATGGCTTCTTCTGCACGTAAGGCTAAAACCTTACCTTCCGTGCCTAGACCCTTCCGCCCTGCAGCAGTTGACACACCTGCTTCTAGGTTCATCCCGCCCTTTCGTGGCAGAACCTCCAGCAGAGGAGGTACCCGTGCAGACAGTCACCGTGGCAAGTCCAAGAAGGGTTCCAAGTCCGCAAAAGGCAAGTTTTGACTGCCTTCCTCTCCAGACAGCAGTAGGAGCCAGACTCAAGACCTTCTGGCAAGCTTGGGAGAGCAGAGGTGCAGACGCTCAGTCAGTGAAGTGGCTAAGGGAGGGATACAGAATTCCGTTCTGCCGCAATCCCCCTCTAGCTACATCTCCCATCAACCTCTCTCCCAACTACAAGGAGAAGGACAAGAGGCTAGCGTTGCAACAAGAGGTGTCGCTCTTGCTACAAAAGGAAGCGGTGGTCATAGTCCGGGATCATCAATCCCCGGGCTTTTACAACCGTCTCTTCCTGGTAGCCAAGAAGACAGGAGGTTGGAGACCGGTGCTGGACGTCAGTGCTCTCAATGCTTTTGTCACCAAGCAGACGTTCACGATGGAGACGACGAAGTCGGTCCTAGCAGCGGTCAGGCAGGAGGACTGGATGGTCTCGTTAGACCTGAAAGACGCATACTTTCACGTCCCCATCCATCCAGACTCCCAACCTTTCCTAAGATTCGTCTTTGGAAAGGTTGTGTACCAGTTCCAAGCCCTGTGCTTTGGCCTAAGCACGGCACCTCTTGTGTTTACCAGACTGATGAGGAATATTGCGAAATTCCTTCACTTGGCAGACATCAGAGCCTCCCTCTATTTAGACGACTGGCTTTTAAGAGCTCCCACAAGTCGTCGCTGTCTGGAGAATCTCAGATGGACTATGGATCTGACCAAGGAACTGGGCCTCCTGGTCAATTTAGAGAAGTCCCAGCTCGTCCCATCCCAGACCATTGTCTACCTGGGTATGGAGATTCAGAGTCGAGCTTTTCGGGCTTTTCCGTCGGCCCCAAGGATCAACCAAGCCTTAGAATGCATCCAGAGCATGCTGAGAAGGAACCGATGCTCAGTCAGGCAGTGGATGAGTCTAACAGGGACACTTTCATCGCTGGCCCTGTTCATCGAGTTAGGGAGACTCCACCTCCGCCCCCTTCAGTATCATCTAGCTGCTCACTGGATAAAGGACATGACGCTAGAGACGGTCTCAGTTCCTGTTTCCGAAGAGATGAGGTCTACTCTAACGTGGTGGAAGAACAGCATTCTTCTCAAGGAAGGTCTACCATTGGCTGTTCAGACCCCCGACCACCGTCTCTTCTCGGACGCATCAGACTCGGGCTGGGGTGCGACACTGGACGGACAGGAATGCTCGGGAACATGGAATCAGGAGCAAAGGACACTTCACATCAATTGCAAGGAGTTGTTGGCGGTTCATCTGGCCTTGATAAACTTCAAGTCCCTCCAGCTAAACAAGGTGGTGGAGGTGAACTCCGACAACACCACAGCCTTGGCTTACATCTCCAAGCAGGGAGGGACTCATTCGAGGAAGTTGTTCGAGATCGCAAGGGACCTCCTCATTTGGTCAAAAGATCGAAAGCTCACGCTGGTAACGAGGTTCATTCAGGGCGATATGAATGTCATGGCAGATCGCCTCAGCCGGAAGGGTCAGGTCATCCCCACAGAGTGGACCCTTCACAAGAATGTTTGCAGCAGACTTTGGGCCCTGTGGGGTCAGCCAACCATAGATCTGTTCGCTACCTCGATGACCAAGAGGCTCCCGTTGTATTGTTCTCCGATTCCAGACCCAGCAGCAGTTCACGTGGATGCCTTTCTGCTGGATTGGTCCCATCTCGACCTGTATGCATTCCCGCCGTTCAAGATTGTCAACAGGGTACTTCAGAAGTTTGCCTCTCACAAAGGGACACGGCTGACGTTGGTTGCTCCCCTCTGGCCCGCGAGAGAATGGTTCACAGAGGTACTGCAATGGCTGGTCGACGTTCCCAGGACTCTTCCTCTAAGAGTGGACCTTCTGCGTCAACCTCACGTAAAGAAGGTACACCCAAACCTCCACGCTCTTCGTCTGACTGCCTTCAGACTATCGAAAGACTCTCAAGAGCTAGAGGCTTTTCGAAGGAGGCAGCCAGAGCGATTGCCAGAGCAAGGAGGACATCCACTCTCAGAGTCTATCAGTCTAAATGGGAAGTCTTCCGAAGCTGGTGCAAGGCCAATGCAGTTTCCTCAACCAGTACCACTGTAACCCAGATTGCTGACTTCCTGTTACATCTAAGGAACGTAAGATCCCTGTCAGCTCCTACGATCAAGGGTTACAGAAGTATGTTGGCAGCGGTTTTCCGCCACAGAGGCTTGGATCTTTCCACCAACAAAGATCTACAGGACCTCCTTAGGTCTTTTGAGACCTCAAAGGAACGTCGGTTGTCCACTCCAGGCTGGAATCTAGACGTGGTCCTAAGGTTCCTTATGTCATCAAGATTTGAACCGCTCCAATCAGCCTCTTTTAAGGACCTCACATTAAAAACTCTTTTCCTCGTGTGCTTAGCAACAGCTAAAAGAGTAAGTGAGATCCACGCCTTCAGCAGGAACATAGGTTTCACATCTGAAACGGCTACATGTTCCTTGCAGCTCGGTTTTTTGGCTAAAAACGAGCTTCCTTCCCGTCCTTGGCCTAAGTCGTTCGAGATCCCAAGCCTGTCCAACTTGGTGGGGAACGAACTGGAGAGAGTACTTTGCCCAGTTAGAGCTCTTAGGTACTATCTAAGAAGGTCAAAACCATTACGAGGACAATCAGAAGCCTTATGGTGTGCTATCAAGAAGCCTTCTCTACCAATGTCTAAGAACGCAGTTTCTTACTACATCAGGCTTCTGATTAGAGAAGCACATTCTCATCTGAAGGAAGAAGACCTTGCTTTGCTGAAGGTAAGGACACATGAAGTGAGAGCTGTGGCTACTTCAGTGGCCTTCAAACAGAACCGTTCTCTGCAGAGTGTTATGGATGCAACCTATTGGAGAAGCAAGTCAGTGTTCACATCATTCTATCTCAAAGATGTCCAGTCTCTTTACGAGAACTGCTACACCCTGGGACCATTCGTAGCAGCGAGTGCAGTAGTAGGTGAGGGCTCAGCCACTACATTCCCATAATCCCATAACCTTTTTAACCTTTCTCTTGAATACTTTTTATTGTTGTTCTTTGGGTTGTACGGTCGGCTAAGAAGCCTTCCGCATCCTGGTTGATTTGGCGGGTGGTCAATTCTTTCTTGAGAAGCGCCTAGGTTAGAGGTTATGATGAGGTCCTTTAGTATGGGTTGCAGCCCTTTATACTTCAGCACCTAGGAGTCGTTCAGCATCCTAAGAGGACCGCTAGGCTCAGTAAGGAAGACGTACTTAATAAAGGCAGAGTAATGGTTCAAGTAGACTTCCTTACCAGGTACTTATTTATTTTATGTTTGTTATTTTGAATAACTGCTAAAATGAAATACGGGATACTTAGCTTCTTTGTTAACATGTATGCTGGTCTCCACCCACCACCCTGGGTGTGAATCAGCTACATGATCATCGGGTAAGATTAATATTGAAAAATGTTATTTTCATTAGTAAAATAAATTTTTGAATATACTTACCCGATGATCATGAATTAAAGAACCCGCCCTTCCTCCCCATAGAGAACCAGTGGACCGAGGAGAAAATTGAGTTCTTGTTGACAAGAAGTACTTGAGTACCTGCACACAGATGGCGCTGTTGAGTACACCCCCACCTGGATAGCGATCGCTGGCGTATCCCGACCGTAGATTTCTGTCGGGCAACGGAGTTGACAGCTACATGATCATCGGGTAAGTATATTCAAAAATTTATTTTACTAATGAAAATAACATTTTTCTTTCCTCATTGGGCTATCTTTCTTGTTGGAGCCATTATCATCATCATCTCCTACGCATATTGACGCAAAGGGCCTCGGTTAGATTTCACTATCGACTTATACCTCGGATATTAGCTAAAATCATAAAAATTTACTCAGATTTTGGTGGTCGACTTATCAAGGGGTCGCCTCATACTGTATACCGAGATATATGGTGCATAGTTTATTTGCTATTCCCTTATTTTCTTTCCTCATTGGGCTATCTTTCTTGTCGGAGCCATTATCATCATCATCTCCTACGCATATTGACGCAAAGGGCCTCGGTTAGATTTCACTATCGACTTATACCTCGGATATTAGCTAAAATCATAAAAATTTACTCAGATTTTGGTGGTCGACTTATCAAGGGGTCGCCTCATACTGTATACCGAGATATATGGTGCATAGTTTATTTGCTATTCCCTTATTTTCTTTCCTCATTGGGCTATCTTTCTTGTCGGAGCCATTATCATCATCATCTCCTACGCATATTGACGCAAAGGGCCTCGGTTAGATTTCACTATCGACTTATACCTCGGATATTAGCTAAAATCATAAAAATTTACTCAGATTTTGGTGGTCGACTTATCAAGGGGTCGCCTCATACTGTATACCGAGATATATGGTGCATAGTTTATTTGCTATTCCCTTATTTTCTTTCCTCATTGGGCTATCTTTCTTGTTGGAGCCATTATCATCATCATCTCCTACGCATATTGACGTAAAGGGCCTCTGTCAGATTTCACCAATTGTTTCATTGACTGGCTAAATCCATAGAGGATTCATTGGCTAGATTTATCAAAGGATAGCCACTTCCTTGTGGTTGTAGCATTCTGTTTTTCCAACCAGTGTTGTAGTTTGGCTTGTAAAATTAGCTTACGTGTAAAGTACAGCACTTCATTGTTATTGTGCGATAAAAACCAACTTAAGGTTGGAAGTGGAATTTGTATTTTGTATGTACTGTAATACTTAAGGAAAACTATGTAAAAGTTGAAACTTTTATTTTGAACTGATGTAAAGGGCTAATACTGTACTTCATTTATGATCCTGTAAGATGTTATTGCTCTAATCTTGCACGGTACCTTTCTTTTGTCTTCCTGTCAGCCCTCTTTTAACTTGTCAATTCTGTGTAGCCTCCCTAGTTGTAGTTTATGATACAGTGTGTACGTGTCATTTTTTCCAAGGATGTTTTTCAATGATGTCTGATCGTATTTGCCTCGCCTTTACACTGACAATGGTCTCTGAAACATATAGTCTGCCAAATTTTTCACTTATCCAAATCAATAGCAGTTTCTCAACTTCGTTGATGGTCTTCCTTGTTTGGGTAGAAATTATATTCCATTTGCCACATTAGTTTCTCTATTTTTAGAAATTAGGCAGACAGCCAATATTGGTATACCGTACTCCCAGAAAGTGTCAATCATGCTGAGAACCCTTTCTGCATTTTCAGTTATCTCCTTTCTTATTGCTGCAGTAGTTTTCAAAACTGTGCTACTACTAAACTTAGGCGTCATTGTTTATGTCTGAACTGGGCGAGAGATATGCATAAACTTAGTCACCTTTATTTTATACAGGTACACCCTTTCTTTATGAAGGGAAGACCAAAAAGATACTAGAATTCCTGTAACCATTTTTCCTCGTTAGTAGGATGCGTTGGCAACAGATAGCGTTGATCAATTCGGTCTTGTGTTTACATCGGGAATCTAGAAACGAAAAAAAAGTGCTTAGTAGGAATTACGTTTGTCACTACTGAACTGTTGAGTAATGATAAAATACAAAAATGGTGAAAGGAAGTGCATATTTTGTAGAAAAGCAATACCTACAGTAGTGTGTTGAATTGAAAGAGAATTAGTTGATTGGTATATCTCTTCAGAGGATTTTAGTTAGGTGCATTGTCAATAGATGTCTGTCTCTTCATGGCTTAATGTGTTGATCCCTTCAGGTTCTTTCGAGTTGAGCCTCCAAGTATCTGTTAGATCTCTGGTACGAAAAGTATGAAAATTCTGTTTGTTCGCTGAACTGTTCGTTATGGATGATTTGATATCAGAGTTATTACTGTAGTGGTTGTGTGGATTACTGAGTGGCGCCTCAGTCCCAACACTACCATGTGTCTTGGATAATACAAACCAATCTAATCTTGCTACTTAGCATCAGATATTCTGTTAAGTCTATTCTTAAGAACTATGGAAATCATTTAGGTATCGGAACTTTGTATTCTTGTTTAGCTTTACTGCTTTTGCCTAGAGGTTTGGTCCTTAACCCAAATGATTTATGTTCATTATTAGCTGTCAAAAAACATCAATATTGACAATTAGGATACAGTATCAAGATAGATTAGATAATATGGTTGAGTGAAGTTACATGCCTTTTGAATTTCAAGGGAGAGAGAGAAAGGTTTGCTACAAGTTTTCATGCACAATACAAGCTCATCACAAATTTAACATTCAAACAGATTCACTTGAAATATGTGACGTACATATTTGTACTCTATTTTGAGAATAACTCTGGGGATGTATGGAAAAAGCTTTGAAAGATGCAAACTTTTTTTAAATCTTCAAAAGCATAGGCATAGTGGGCCAGATTCTATGAATTAACCTTTCTGGTTTACAGCAGTTATATAAGATGAAATTGCCAACCCCTCACCATATATTTGTATTCCTGATTTTCTCATATATCTTTCAGGTGGAAATAAAAACCAAAGCTCCGTTGATATTGCAGCTCATATGCCATCACCCACATGGTTGTTCGCCCATACCTCAAGGGCATCCAGTACAGAGCTAAGATTCAGGTACAGTAGATACGTTTTATTTTGTTGTCCCTCCTATCCTTAGTTATACCCCATTTTACAACGGTTGGATGTTCGTTGTCCTTCCTATCTTTAGCTGTACCCTATTTGCAATGGAAAGAATTTTCACTGGGGTCTATTGTGGGGAAAGTTGACAATCTTTTACAATTTAGTTTGGAGTCTTATCAAAAGAAGTTGATGATTGAAATATATTTGAGATTATGTATAAAACTATAGCAGTTTATTAGATAAGCTGTTCACGCTTTCAATTTATTAAGTGATATGCATTTGTGAATCAAGGAATACTATGAGATACATATAGTATCTCCTAGAATATCTAATTGTTTGTTGAGAAGGGTTCACTGTTGCTAATATTTAAAGAAAACTTTTAAAAGACAACTTTATAGGTTTGAATGATAAGAACGCCCCCATTCTAATAAGTCTTGTTGAAAGCTAAAATTAATGCCAAATTGTCAAACTAACTATATAACATGATTTTTCTGTCTTATCATATCTTCTTTTAGTAATTTGGATAAATTACCATTTGATATTTTGTAGTTATTTATTCAATCAATGATCATTTCAAAACTTTGGGTGAAAACAATTTTATATGAAACGGTCTCGTTGGTCATACGTTGTTTGTACTCTTCAATCTGTGTAACTTATTGGACGATATCCAGTAATTGTACACGTTGGTATGACTTGAATTCTATGCTAATATGTTGATGGTTTTTTTAGGGAAGAGAGGGGAGCTAAACTTTGTGGTCTATTTACTAATTTAAATTGTTCTTTCCACTTTATCATGCTGCTAATGAATGCAGTTTTTCTATTTAATATGAAAAGTCAAAACTAAACTCTGCTAGTTGGGGAATCAAAGGTACAGTAGTAACAGTTTTTATAACTTTTTTTTTTTATTGCAGGTAATCCTTTAGTATTTTGCAAGGCATAACCCTCAAACAAACGATCCATCGCCTGAAAGTAGACGATGAGCTAGCTTCAATCAAGATTTAACATCAAGCGAGTCTTCTCAAGATTACCTGCCTTATATTATAATTGTACCATTACGTTCTTTGTTTTTTTTGCTAGTTGACCAACTTTTAATTTTAGAAATCTTTTAGTTTCTCTGATGTTCGTTTCCTAATCCACAGAAAAGGTCATATTATTAGTTTGAATTTGCACATGTTCAGAAAGGTCTGTGATAAAGAATTATTACAAATTTTAGTCTAAATTTAACACAATTAGAACCAACTGACTGTTTGTCATTTTTCATTTGCCATTTAGTTTACTCATAATCATGTAATTATATGCAAAAAAAATTGACACTAGCTACTACCTTTGGTTTTATGCCAAATATGTTTTGTATAGGTCAACTTAGTTGAAGTTACATTTCTAAAATTTGTCCAAACTAATGATTTATTTCTATGACCCTCTCCTGATGTTCAAATTACTTCTCTCAGGAAGTGGTTTTATCTACATTTACCTCTAAAACTTAAAAAAAAAATTCCCATATTCTTTCTTTTCAATAGACTTGACGCCACTAGTAAAGTAACGAGACAGTGTAGCGGTTGGTGTCAATAAGAGAAGTTTAGTGCTAGCCACATAGTCCTTGTCTTTCAGTCGCCTTTGGCTGGACAACCCGTAGCTCTAGATTTTTCAGCTGTAGGATTATGTGGTGTTCATAGATGTCTTCTCGGTTTGAGAACCACTAGCTCCTGATTTCTCAGGTTTAGGTTTTTAGTGTGTTTACAGATTTCTTTCTCGTTGTTTGTTGATAACTGCTCCATAGATTTTTCAAGGGAATTGTTTCTGGACAATCATGATTCGCATTCTCTTTCCCTCGTGTTAAGGACAGTATTGTGATATAAATAACTGTTTTGACAAGTGTGAAGGCCTTACTGTTTCTCTTATGAAAAACTATGCTTCTATAGTTTAGAACCAAATTAAAAGTTCACAGGGCAAAGGGAAACTTGCGATTTTGGGTTATGACCCCTTAGATAAATGCTCAATCATGAAAATGGGCGTTCTTATAACGAGACTTTTTGCAAAGAGCAAGTAATTGTTCAAAGGCTGTTAGTTACTATAATGAGCTCATCGGCTGTTTTAGTATGGGAGTTTATCCATACGCACACGCCATCGTTTGCGTTCACATTACAATCAACATTGTGCAGAAAAAGGAATCTATTTTGTCATTTTTATACAGATATATGTTAACACTACCATATATATTATTTCATATGGTAAGTAGAACATTTGTAATAACATGCCGATAGTTTTTAGCCTATGTTCAGTATATTATATGGCAACTTTTACACTACTGCGTAGGCAAGTTTTGTATTTCAATTCTTATACTATTGCTAAAGCTAGCTGATAACTTGGGTGTATTGCATGTTTTGAATATTAACTTGTACCTCAGATATTAGCTAAAATCATAAAAATTTACTCAGATTTTGGTGGTCGACTTATCTAGGGGTCGCCTCATACTGTATACCGAGATATATGGTGCATAGTTTATTTGCTATTCCCTTATTTTCAATATTAATCTTACCCGATGATCATGTAGCTGTCAACTCCGTTGCCCGACAGAAATCTACGGTCGGGATACGCCAGCGATCGCTATCCAGGTGGGGGTGTACTCAACAGCGCCATCTGTGAGCAGGTACTCAAGTACTTCTTGTCAACAAGAACTCAATTTTTCCTCTGTCGGCCGCCGGCAAGACCTACTTGGATACGCTGTTGATTTTGGAGTCTTTGTTCACGATTTGGTGATGTATTTGCTCTAAAGTTATAGCCTTCGCTATTCAGGAAGCTTTATCCTTAGCTTAGCAAGCTTTTGGAATTAATTTGATTTATTGGTTAACGAACTTTGCTTAATTTTGGAATTCCCCCTTGACTACTTCTAAATTCAAGATGTCTGACCAGTCCCAAGTTCCTAAATACAGGCAGTGTAGTGTTAGGACTTGTACTAGGCGTCTTCCTAAGGCCTCTATAGATCCTAACACCGTATGTTCCAATTGTAGGGGTAAATCCTGTCAATTGGAAGATCGATGTGGGGAATGTGCTGGGCTTTCGGAATTCGATTTTAACGAATTCCTTAGATATGCACGTAGGTTAGAGAAGGAGAGAGATAGGAGGAGTTCTTCTCGCTCTGTGGATTTTTCCTCTCCCCATGCCCCTCAACCTTTTCCTTCCCCTGTAGTGGTGACTCCCGAACCTGCTACGAGTGCTCAGCCTGCAATGGCTGATATGTTGCGTGCCATTCAGGCTCTCGGTGATAAGGTGGAGTCGTTGGTTAGTGACCGCAATCAGCTCTTGGCAGATGTCAGAGAGCTGAAAGCGAAGAGTGCAGTGGGAAGTGTTAGTGCTAGTGATGTGCATAGTGTCAGTGTCAGTGTTGCGCATGAGGGTACATCTGTGCGTGCCAGTCGTCCTCCCAGTCCGGGACCTCTTGCAAGCTCCCAAGCCCAGGGGAGAAGCAATGTCGAAGGACCAAAGGGTTCGGCAGGCCTTGATCGGCGCACGGATGTATCCTCAGTGGTTGCGGACGTATCTGTTAAGGATCGTCCCATCCACATACAGACGAATGAGCCCTTACATTCCTCGTCTGTGGAAGAAGTTTCCAGGAGGAAACGGTGGACCAAGGTCTCACGACCGCTCAAACGTAAGGTCCCTTCCGAGCTAGTCCAACGGCCCAGGTGTAGCCACTGGGTCAGTTCGGACTCGCCGCAGTCATCTGATGACTGCACACCTCCCAAGAGAGGTAGAGTGGTCCCTCAACAGGCTACTGCTCCGTCTGTTGTTGCTCCAACCACAGTAGACCCTAAGTGGTCCATGCTGCAGACTATGCAGTCTCAGCTTGCGGCATTCATGCAGGAGTATCATGCCGAGAAAGTTAACACCTCTCCTGTTAACCTACAACCCGCAGAGGTTGTGCGCTCAGCAGATACTGCGGCTGCCTGCTCCCACACTCCACCTGTGAGAGCTCCTCCACCGATGCGCAGTCCTCCCTGCCAGACGCATGTTCTTGCTGCACCATCTGCTAACATGCGTGAGCTGCCGCATCAGGAGTTGCCGGGTTCCAGCACTATGCGGCATTCTCCTCAGCCCATGCAGCATGCTCTGCATACCTTACAACATGCTCCGCATACCATGCAGCATGAGCCGCATACCTTACAGCATGCTCTGCATACCATACCGCATGCTCCTCAGCCCACCGCAGCCCCTCCCACACACCAGCCCTCTGCTTTTGTTGTTGCCAGCTCGCAGACCGACCAGCAGAGGCATGATGTTGGATCCGCAGGTACGCTGCACCCGTTCTGCCGGATTCAGCCGTTCAGCTTGCTGCTCTGCCTTTGCCACTCACAACTCAACTGTCGGATGATGATGTATCGGATGATGAAGCTGCACATCTGGATGAACCTCACTCTGATATTGAAGGGCACAAGTCTTCGCCACCCTCCTTAGACTTTCGCAAAGTCCTTGCCTTGTTCAGGGACTTGTATCCTGAGCATTTTGTGTCTGCAACCCCTCGTTCTCCTCCCTCCGAGTTTGCTCTGGGCATGCAGTCTGCTGCGCCTGCCTTCACCAAGCTTGTTCTCGCCAGATCATCTAGGAGAGCTTTGAGGGTTATGGGGGACTGGTTGCATTCCAAGAAGCAACTGGGAAGGACCTCTTTTGTCTTTCCTCCTCCCAAGCTTGCTTCTAAGTCGAGCGTCTGGTATACCACGGGAGAGGAACCCGGCTTGGGGGTTCCTGCCTCTGCCCAGGCCGACTTCTCAAGTCTGGTTGACTCTCCCCGCAGGTTGGCTATGAGACGTTCGAAGATCTGCTGGTCCTTTTCCGATTTAGATCATCTGTTGAAAGGAGTCTTTCGTGCCTTCGAGATATTCAACTTCCTCGATTGGTGTTTGGGAGCCTTAAGCAGGAAGACTTCCCCTTCAGATAAGGACTCGGCCATGCTGATCATGTCTAGCATGGACAAGGCAATTCGGGATGGGTCTGGTGAACTTGCGGCTTCATATGTATCAGGAGTCCTTAAGAAGAGAGAACATCTTTGCTCCTTCTTATCTGCTGGTATCACTCCTTGCCAGAAGTCAGAGTTGTTGTTTGCTCCTCTCTCCAAGTGTCTGTTTCCGGAGGAGTTGATTAAGGGGATGGCTGCCTCACTTATCCAGAAGGATACTCATGATCTGATGGCTTCTTCTGCACGTAAGGCTAAAACCTTACCTTCCGTGCCTAGACCCTTCCGCCCTGCAGCAGTTGACACACCTGCTTCTAGGTTCATCCCGCCCTTTCGTGGCAGAACCTCCAGCAGAGGAGGTACCCGTGCAGACAGTCACCGTGGCAAGTCCAAGAAGGGTTCCAAGTCCGCAAAAGGCAAGTTTTGACTGCCTTCCTCTCCAGACAGCAGTAGGAGCCAGACTCAAGACCTTCTGGCAAGCTTGGGAGAGCAGAGGTGCAGACGCTCAGTCAGTGAAGTGGCTAAGGGAGGGATACAGAATTCCGTTCTGCCGCAATCCCCCTCTAGCTACATCTCCCATCAACCTCTCTCCCAACTACAAGGAGAAGGACAAGAGGCTAGCGTTGCAACAAGAGGTGTCGCTCTTGCTACAAAAGGAAGCGGTGGTCATAGTCCGGGATCATCAATCCCCGGGCTTTTACAACCGTCTCTTCCTGGTAGCCAAGAAGACAGGAGGTTGGAGACCGGTGCTGGACGTCAGTGCTCTCAATGCTTTTGTCACCAAGCAGACGTTCACGATGGAGACGACGAAGTCGGTCCTAGCAGCGGTCAGGCAGGAGGACTGGATGGTCTCGTTAGACCTGAAAGACGCATACTTTCACGTCCCCATCCATCCAGACTCCCAACCTTTCCTAAGATTCGTCTTTGGAAAGGTTGTGTACCAGTTCCAAGCCCTGTGCTTTGGCCTAAGCACGGCACCTCTTGTGTTTACCAGACTGATGAGGAATATTGCGAAATTCCTTCACTTGGCAGACATCAGAGCCTCCCTCTATTTAGACGACTGGCTTTTAAGAGCTCCCACAAGTCGTCGCTGTCTGGAGAATCTCAGATGGACTATGGATCTGACCAAGGAACTGGGCCTCCTGGTCAATTTAGAGAAGTCCCAGCTCGTCCCATCCCAGACCATTGTCTACCTGGGTATGGAGATTCAGAGTCGAGCTTTTCGGGCTTTTCCGTCGGCCCCAAGGATCAACCAAGCCTTAGAATGCATCCAGAGCATGCTGAGAAGGAACCGATGCTCAGTCAGGCAGTGGATGAGTCTAACAGGGACACTTTCATCGCTGGCCCTGTTCATCGAGTTAGGGAGACTCCACCTCCGCCCCCTTCAGTATCATCTAGCTGCTCACTGGATAAAGGACATGACGCTAGAGACGGTCTCAGTTCCTGTTTCCGAAGAGATGAGGTCTACTCTAACGTGGTGGAAGAACAGCATTCTTCTCAAGGAAGGTCTACCATTGGCTGTTCAGACCCCCGACCACCGTCTCTTCTCGGACGCATCAGACTCGGGCTGGGGTGCGACACTGGACGGACAGGAATGCTCGGGAACATGGAATCAGGAGCAAAGGACACTTCACATCAATTGCAAGGAGTTGTTGGCGGTTCATCTGGCCTTGATAAACTTCAAGTCCCTCCAGCTAAACAAGGTGGTGGAGGTGAACTCCGACAACACCACAGCCTTGGCTTACATCTCCAAGCAGGGAGGGACTCATTCGAGGAAGTTGTTCGAGATCGCAAGGGACCTCCTCATTTGGTCAAAAGATCGAAAGCTCACGCTGGTAACGAGGTTCATTCAGGGCGATATGAATGTCATGGCAGATCGCCTCAGCCGGAAGGGTCAGGTCATCCCCACAGAGTGGACCCTTCACAAGAATGTTTGCAGCAGACTTTGGGCCCTGTGGGGTCAGCCAACCATAGATCTGTTCGCTACCTCGATGACCAAGAGGCTCCCGTTGTATTGTTCTCCGATTCCAGACCCAGCAGCAGTTCACGTGGATGCCTTTCTGCTGGATTGGTCCCATCTCGACCTGTATGCATTCCCGCCGTTCAAGATTGTCAACAGGGTACTTCAGAAGTTTGCCTCTCACAAAGGGACACGGCTGACGTTGGTTGCTCCCCTCTGGCCCGCGAGAGAATGGTTCACAGAGGTACTGCAATGGCTGGTCGACGTTCCCAGGACTCTTCCTCTAAGAGTGGACCTTCTGCGTCAACCTCACGTAAAGAAGGTACACCCAAACCTCCACGCTCTTCGTCTGACTGCCTTCAGACTATCGAAAGACTCTCAAGAGCTAGAGGCTTTTCGAAGGAGGCAGCCAGAGCGATTGCCAGAGCAAGGAGGACATCCACTCTCAGAGTCTATCAGTCTAAATGGGAAGTCTTCCGAAGCTGGTGCAAGGCCAATGCAGTTTCCTCAACCAGTACCACTGTAACCCAGATTGCTGACTTCCTGTTACATCTAAGGAACGTAAGATCCCTGTCAGCTCCTACGATCAAGGGTTACAGAAGTATGTTGGCAGCGGTTTTCCGCCACAGAGGCTTGGATCTTTCCACCAACAAAGATCTACAGGACCTCCTTAGGTCTTTTGAGACCTCAAAGGAACGTCGGTTGTCCACTCCAGGCTGGAATCTAGACGTGGTCCTAAGGTTCCTTATGTCATCAAGATTTGAACCGCTCCAATCAGCCTCTTTTAAGGACCTCACATTAAAAACTCTTTTCCTCGTGTGCTTAGCAACAGCTAAAAGAGTAAGTGAGATCCACGCCTTCAGCAGGAACATAGGTTTCACATCTGAAACGGCTACATGTTCCTTGCAGCTCGGTTTTTTGGCTAAAAACGAGCTTCCTTCCCGTCCTTGGCCTAAGTCGTTCGAGATCCCAAGCCTGTCCAACTTGGTGGGGAACGAACTGGAGAGAGTACTTTGCCCAGTTAGAGCTCTTAGGTACTATCTAAGAAGGTCAAAACCATTACGAGGACAATCAGAAGCCTTATGGTGTGCTATCAAGAAGCCTTCTCTACCAATGTCTAAGAACGCAGTTTCTTACTACATCAGGCTTCTGATTAGAGAAGCACATTCTCATCTGAAGGAAGAAGACCTTGCTTTGCTGAAGGTAAGGACACATGAAGTGAGAGCTGTGGCTACTTCAGTGGCCTTCAAACAGAACCGTTCTCTGCAGAGTGTTATGGATGCAACCTATTGGAGAAGCAAGTCAGTGTTCACATCATTCTATCTCAAAGATGTCCAGTCTCTTTACGAGAACTGCTACACCCTGGGACCATTCGTAGCAGCGAGTGCAGTAGTAGGTGAGGGCTCAGCCACTACATTCCCATAATCCCATAACCTTTTTAACCTTTCTCTTGAATACTTTTTATTGTTGTTCTTTGGGTTGTACGGTCGGCTAAGAAGCCTTCCGCATCCTGGTTGATTTGGCGGGTGGTCAATTCTTTCTTGAGAAGCGCCTAGGTTAGAGGTTGTGATGAGGTCCTTTAGTATGGGTTGCAGCCCTTTATACTTCAGCACCTAGGAGTCGTTCAGCATCCTAAGAGGACCGCTAGGCTCAGTAAGGAAGACGTACTTAATAAAGGCAGAGTAATGGTTCAAGTAGACTTCCTTACCAGGTACTTATTTATTTTATGTTTGTTATTTTGAATAACTGCTAAAATGAAATACGGGATACTTAGCTTCTTTGTTAACATGTATGCTGGTCTCCACCCACCACCCTGGGTGTGAATCAGCTACATGATCATCGGGTAAGATTAATATTGAAAAATGTTATTTTCATTAGTAAAATAAATTTTTGAATATACTTACCCGATGATCATGAATTAAAGAACCCGCCCTTCCTCCCCATAGAGAACCAGTGGACCGAGGAGAAAATTGAGTTCTTGTTGACAAGAAGTACTTGAGTACCTGCACACAGATGGCGCTGTTGAGTACACCCCCACCTGGATAGCGATCGCTGGCGTATCCCGACCGTAGATTTCTGTCGGGCAACGGAGTTGACAGCTACATGATCATCGGGTAAGTATATTCAAAAATTTATTTTACTAATGAAAATAACATTTTTCTTTCCTCATTGGGCTATCTTTCTTGTTGGAGCCATTATCATCATCATCTCCTACGCATATTGACGCAAAGGGCCTCGGTTAGATTTCACTATCGACTTATACCTCGGATATTAGCTAAAATCATAAAAATTTACTCAGATTTTGGTGGTCGACTTATCAAGGGGTCGCCTCATACTGTATACCGAGATATATGGTGCATAGTTTATTTGCTATTCCCTTATTTTCTTTCCTCATTGGGCTATCTTTCTTGTCGGAGCCATTATCATCATCATCTCCTACGCATATTGACGCAAAGGGCCTCGGTTAGATTTCACTATCGACTTATACCTCGGATATTAGCTAAAATCATAAAAATTTACTCAGATTTTGGTGGTCGACTTATCAAGGGGTCGCCTCATACTGTATACCGAGATATATGGTGCATAGTTTATTTGCTATTCCCTTATTTTCTTTCCTCATTGGGCTATCTTTCTTGTCGGAGCCATTATCATCATCATCTCCTACGCATATTGACGCAAAGGGCCTCGGTTAGATTTCACTATCGACTTATACCTCGGATATTAGCTAAAATCATAAAAATTTACTCAGATTTTGGTGGTCGACTTATCAAGGGGTCGCCTCATACTGTATACCGAGATATATGGTGCATAGTTTATTTGCTATTCCCTTATTTTCTTTCCTCATTGGGCTATCTTTCTTGTTGGAGCCATTATCATCATCATCTCCTACGCATATTGACGTAAAGGGCCTCTGTCAGATTTCACCAATTGTTTCATTGACTGGCTAAATCCATAGAGGATTCATTGGCTAGATTTATCAAAGGATAGCCACTTCCTTGTGGTTGTAGCATTCTGTTTTTCCAACCAGTGTTGTAGTTTGGCTTGTAAAATTAGCTTACGTGTAAAGTACAGCACTTCATTGTTATTGTGCGATAAAAACCAACTTAAGGTTGGAAGTGGAATTTGTATTTTGTATGTACTGTAATACTTAAGGAAAACTATGTAAAAGTTGAAACTTTTATTTTGAACTGATGTAAAGGGCTAATACTGTACTTCATTTATGATCCTGTAAGATGTTATTGCTCTAATCTTGCACGGTACCTTTCTTTTGTCTTCCTGTCAGCCCTCTTTTAACTTGTCAATTCTGTGTAGCCTCCCTAGTTGTAGTTTATGATACAGTGTGTACGTGTCATTTTTTCCAAGGATGTTTTTCAATGATGTCTGATCGCATTTGCCTCGCCTTTACACTGACAATGGTCTCTGAAACATAGTCTGCCAAATTTTTCACTTATCCAAATCAATAGCAGTTTCTCAACTTCGTTGATGGTCTTCCTTGTTTGGGTAGAAATTATATTCCATTTGCCACATTAGTTTCTCTATTTTTAGAAATTAGGCAGACAGCCAATATTGGTATACCGTACTCCCAGAAAGTGTCAATCATGCTGAGAACCCTTTCTGCATTTTCAGTTATCTCCTTTCTTATTGCTGCAGTAGTTTTCAAAACTGTGCTACTACTAAACTTAGGCGTCATTGTTTATGTCTGAACTGGGCGAGAGATATGCATAAACTTAGTCACCTTTATTTTATACAGGTACACCCTTTCTTTATGAAGGGAAGACCAAAAAGATACTAGAATTCCTGTAACCATTTTTCCTCGTTAGTAGGATGCGTTGGCAACAGATAGCGTTGATCAATTCGGTCTTGTGTTTACATCGGGAATCTAGAAACGAAAAAAAAGTGCTTAGTAGGAATTACGTTTGTCACTACTGAACTGTTGAGTAATGATAAAATACAAAAATGGTGAAAGGAAGTGCATATTTTGTAGAAAAGCAATACCTACAGTAGTGTGTTGAATTGAAAGAGAATTAGTTGATTGGTATATCTCTTCAGAGGATTTTAGTTAGGTGCATTGTCAATAGATGTCTGTCTCTTCATGGCTTAATGTGTTGATCCCTTCAGGTTCTTTCGAGTTGAGCCTCCAAGTATCTGTTAGATCTCTGGTACGAAAAGTATGAAAATTCTGTTTGTTCGCTGAACTGTTCGTTATGGATGATTTGATATCAGAGTTATTACTGTAGTGGTTGTGTGGATTACTGAGTGGCGCCTCAGTCCCAACACTACCATGTGTCTTGGATAATACAAACCAATCTAATCTTGCTACTTAGCATCAGATATTCTGTTAAGTCTATTCTTAAGAACTATGGAAATCATTTAGGTATCGGAACTTTGTATTCTTGTTTAGCTTTACTGCTTTTGCCTAGAGGTTTGGTCCTTAACCCAAATGATTTATGTTCATTATTAGCTGTCAAAAAACATCAATATTGACAATTAGGATACAGTATCAAGATAGATTAGATAATATGGTTGAGTGAAGTTACATGCCTTTTGAATTTCAAGGGAGAGAGAGAAAGGTTTGCTACAAGTTTTCATGCACAATACAAGCTCATCACAAATTTAACATTCAAACAGATTCACTTGAAATATGTGACGTACATATTTGTACTCTATTTTGAGAATAACTCTGGGGATGTATGGAAAAAGCTTTGAAAGATGCAAACTTTTTTTAAATCTTCAAAAGCATAGGCATAGTGGGCCAGATTCTATGAATTAACCTTTCTGGTTTACAGCAGTTATATAAGATGAAATTGCCAACCCCTCACCATATATTTGTATTCCTGATTTTCTCATATATCTTTCAGGTGGAAATAAAAACCAAAGCTCCGTTGATATTGCAGCTCATATGCCATCACCCACATGGTTGTTCGCCCATACCTCAAGGGCATCCAGTACAGAGCTAAGATTCAGGTACAGTAGATACGTTTTATTTTGTTGTCCCTCCTATCCTTAGTTATACCCCATTTTACAACGGTTGGATGTTCGTTGTCCTTCCTATCTTTAGCTGTACCCTATTTGCAATGGAAAGAATTTTCACTGGGGTCTATTGTGGGGAAAGTTGACAATCTTTTACAATTTAGTTTGGAGTCTTATCAAAAGAAGTTGATGATTGAAATATATTTGAGATTATGTATAAAACTATAGCAGTTTATTAGATAAGCTGTTCACGCTTTCAATTTATTAAGTGATATGCATTTGTGAATCAAGGAATACTATGAGATACATATAGTATCTCCTAGAATATCTAATTGTTTGTTGAGAAGGGTTCACTGTTGCTAATATTTAAAGAAAACTTTTAAAAGACAACTTTATAGGTTTGAATGATAAGAACGCCCCCATTCTAATAAGTCTTGTTGAAAGCTAAAATTAATGCCAAATTGTCAAACTAACTATATAACATGATTTTTCTGTCTTATCATATCTTCTTTTAGTAATTTGGATAAATTACCATTTGATATTTTGTAGTTATTTATTCAATCAATGATCATTTCAAAACTTTGGGTGAAAACAATTTTATATGAAACGGTCTCGTTGGTCATACGTTGTTTGTACTCTTCAATCTGTGTAACTTATTGGACGATATCCAGTAATTGTACACGTTGGTATGACTTGAATTCTATGCTAATATGTTGATGGTTTTTTTAGGGAAGAGAGGGGAGCTAAACTTTGTGGTCTATTTACTAATTTAAATTGTTCTTTCCACTTTATCATGCTGCTAATGAATGCAGTTTTTCTATTTAATATGAAAAGTCAAAACTAAACTCTGCTAGTTGGGGAATCAAAGGTACAGTAGTAACAGTTTTTATAACTTTTTTTTTTTATTGCAGGTAATCCTTTAGTATTTTGCAAGGCATAACCCTCAAACAAACGATCCATCGCCTGAAAGTAGACGATGAGCTAGCTTCAATCAAGATTTAACATCAAGCGAGTCTTCTCAAGATTACCTGCCTTATATTATAATTGTACCATTACGTTCTTTGTTTTTTTTGCTAGTTGACCAACTTTTAATTTTAGAAATCTTTTAGTTTCTCTGATGTTCGTTTCCTAATCCACAGAAAAGGTCATATTATTAGTTTGAATTTGCACATGTTCAGAAAGGTCTGTGATAAAGAATTATTACAAATTTTAGTCTAAATTTAACACAATTAGAACCAACTGACTGTTTGTCATTTTTCATTTGCCATTTAGTTTACTCATAATCATGTAATTATATGCAAAAAAAATTGACACTAGCTACTACCTTTGGTTTTATGCCAAATATGTTTTGTATAGGTCAACTTAGTTGAAGTTACATTTCTAAAATTTGTCCAAACTAATGATTTATTTCTATGACCCTCTCCTGATGTTCAAATTACTTCTCTCAGGAAGTGGTTTTATCTACATTTACCTCTAAAACTTAAAAAAAAAATTCCCATATTCTTTCTTTTCAATAGACTTGACGCCACTAGTAAAGTAACGAGACAGTGTAGCGGTTGGTGTCAATAAGAGAAGTTTAGTGCTAGCCACATAGTCCTTGTCTTTCAGTCGCCTTTGGCTGGACAACCCGTAGCTCTAGATTTTTCAGCTGTAGGATTATGTGGTGTTCATAGATGTCTTCTCGGTTTGAGAACCACTAGCTCCTGATTTCTCAGGTTTAGGTTTTTAGTGTGTTTACAGATTTCTTTCTCGTTGTTTGTTGATAACTGCTCCATAGATTTTTCAAGGGAATTGTTTCTGGACAATCATGATTCGCATTCTCTTTCCCTCGTGTTAAGGACAGTATTGTGATATAAATAACTGTTTTGACAAGTGTGAAGGCCTTACTGTTTCTCTTATGAAAAACTATGCTTCTATAGTTTAGAACCAAATTAAAAGTTCACAGGGCAAAGGGAAACTTGCGATTTTGGGTTATGACCCCTTAGATAAATGCTCAATCATGAAAATGGGCGTTCTTATAACGAGACTTTTTGCAAAGAGCAAGTAATTGTTCAAAGGCTGTTAGTTACTATAATGAGCTCATCGGCTGTTTTAGTATGGGAGTTTATCCATACGCACACGCCATCGTTTGCGTTCACATTACAATCAACATTGTGCAGAAAAAGGAATCTATTTTGTCATTTTTATACAGATATATGTTAACACTACCATATATATTATTTCATATGGTAAGTAGAACATTTGTAATAACATGCCGATAGTTTTTAGCCTATGTTCAGTATATTATATGGCAACTTTTACACTACTGCGTAGGCAAGTTTTGTATTTCAATTCTTATACTATTGCTAAAGCTAGCTGATAACTTGGGTGTATTGCATGTTTTGAATATTAACTTGTACCTCAGATATTAGCTAAAATCATAAAAATTTACTCAGATTTTGGTGGTCGACTTATCTAGGGGTCGCCTCATACTGTATACCGAGATATATGGTGCATAGTTTATTTGCTATTCCCTTATTTTCAATATTAATCTTACCCGATGATCATGTAGCTGTCAACTCCGTTGCCCGACAGAAATCTACGGTCGGGATACGCCAGCGATCGCTATCCAGGTGGGGGTGTACTCAACAGCGCCATCTGTGAGCAGGTACTCAAGTACTTCTTGTCAACAAGAACTCAATTTTTCCTCTGTCGGCCGCCGGCAAGACCTACTTGGATACGCTGTTGATTTTGGAGTCTTTGTTCACGATTTGGTGATGTATTTGCTCTAAAGTTATAGCCTTCGCTATTCAGGAAGCTTTATCCTTAGCTTAGCAAGCTTTTGGAATTAATTTGATTTATTGGTTAACGAACTTTGCTTAATTTTGGAATTCCCCCTTGACTACTTCTAAATTCAAGATGTCTGACCAGTCCCAAGTTCCTAAATACAGGCAGTGTAGTGTTAGGACTTGTACTAGGCGTCTTCCTAAGGCCTCTATAGATCCTCACACCGTATGTTCCAATTGTAGGGGTAAATCCTGTCAATTGGAAGATCGATGTGGGGAATGTGCTGGGCTTTCGGAATTCGATTTTAACGAATTCCTTAGATATGCACGTAGGTTAGAGAAGGAGAGAGATAGGAGGAGTTCTTCTCGCTCTGTGGATTTTTCCTCTCCCCATGCCCCTCAACCTTTTCCTTCCCCTGTAGTGGTGACTCCCGAACCTGCTACGAGTGCTCAGCCTGCAATGGCTGATATGTTGCGTGCCATTCAGGCTCTCGGTGATAAGGTGGAGTCGTTGGTTAGTGACCGCAATCAGCTCTTGGCAGATGTCAGAGAGCTGAAAGCGAAGAGTGCAGTGGGAAGTGTTAGTGCTAGTGATGTGCATAGTGTCAGTGTCAGTGTTGCGCATGAGGGTACATCTGTGCGTGCCAGTCGTCCTCCCAGTCCGGGACCTCTTGCAAGCTCCCAAGCCCAGGGGAGAAGCAATGTCGAAGGACCAAAGGGTTCGGCAGGCCTTGATCGGCGCACGGATGTATCCTCAGTGGTTGCGGACGTATCTGTTAAGGATCGTCCCATCCACATACAGACGAATGAGCCCTTACATTCCTCGTCTGTGGAAGAAGTTTCCAGGAGGAAACGGTGGACCAAGGTCTCACGACCGCTCAAACGTAAGGTCCCTTCCGAGCTAGTCCAACGGCCCAGGTGTAGCCACTGGGTCAGTTCGGACTCGCCGCAGTCATCTGATGACTGCACACCTCCCAAGAGAGGTAGAGTGGTCCCTCAACAGGCTACTGCTCCATCTGTTGTTGCTCCAACCACAGTAGACCCTAAGTGGTCCATGCTGCAGACTATGCAGTCTCAGCTTGCGGCATTCATGCAGGAGTATCATGCCGAGAAAGTTAACACCTCTCCTGTTAACCTACAACCCGCAGAGGTTGTGCGCTCAGCAGATACTGCGGCTGCCTGCTCCCACACTCCACCTGTGAGAGCTCCTCCACCGATGCGCAGTCCTCCCTGCCAGACGCATGTTCTTGCTGCACCATCTGCTAACATGCGTGAGCTGCCGCATCAGGAGTTGCCGGGTTCCAGCACTATGCGGCATTCTCCTCAGCCCATGCAGCATGCTCTGCATACCTTACAACATGCTCCGCATACCATGCAGCATGAGCCGCATACCTTACAGCATGCTCTGCATACCATACCGCATGCTCCTCAGCCCACCGCAGCCCCTCCCACACACCAGCCCTCTGCTTTTGTTGTTGCCAGCTCGCAGACCGACCAGCAGAGGCATGATGTTGGATCCGCAGGTACGCTGCACCCGTTCTGCCGGATTCAGCCGTTCAGCTTGCTGCTCTGCCTTTGCCACTCACAACTCAACTTTCGGATGATGATGTATCGGATGATGAAGCTGCACATCTGGATGAACCTCACTCTGATATTGAAGGGCACAAGTCTTCGCCACCCTCCTTAGACTTTCGCAAAGTCCTTGCCTTGTTCAGGGACTTGTATCCTGAGCATTTTGTGTCTGCAACCCCTCGTTCTCCTCCCTCCGAGTTTGCTCTGGGCATGCAGTCTGCTGCGCCTGCCTTCACCAAGCTTGTTCTCGCCAGATCATCTAGGAGAGCTTTGAGGGTTATGGGGGACTGGTTGCATTCCAAGAAGCAACTGGGAAGGACCTCTTTTGTCTTTCCTCCTCCCAAGCTTGCTTCTAAGTCGAGCGTCTGGTATGCCACGGGAGAGGAACCCGGCTTGGGGGTTCCTGCCTCTGCCCGGGCCGACTTCTCAAGTCTGGTTGACTCTCCCCGCAGGTTGGCTATGAGACGTTCGAAGATCTGCTGGTCCTTTTCCGATTTAGATCATCTGTTGAAAGGAGCCTTTCGTGCCTTCGAGATATTCAACTTCCTCGATTGGTGTTTGGGAGCCTTAAGCAGGAAGACTTCCTCTTCAGATAAGGACTCGGCCATGCTGATCATGTCTAGCATGGACAAGGCAATTCGGGATGGGTCTGGTGAACTTGCGGCTTCATATGTATCAGGAGTCCTTAAGAAGAGAGAACATCTTTGCTCCTTCTTATCTGCTGGTATCACTCCTTGCCAGAAGTCAGAGTTGTTGTTTGCTCCTCTCTCCAAGTGTCTGTTTCCGGAGGAGTTGATTAAGGGGATGGCTGCCTCACTTATCCAGAAGGATACTCATGATCTGATGGCTTCTTCTGCACGTAAGGCTAAAACCTTACCTTCCGTGCCTAGACCCTTCCGCCCTGCAGCAGTTGACACACCTGCTTCTAGGTTCATCCCGCCCTTTCGTGGCAGAACCTCCAGCAGAGGAGGTACCCGTGCAGACAGTCACCGTGGCAAGTCCAAGAAGGGTTCCAAGTCTGCAAAAGGCAAGTTTTGACTGCCTTCCTCTCCAGACAGCAGTAGGAGCCAGACTCAAGACCTTCTGGCAAGCTTGGGAGAGCAGAGGTGCAGACGCTCAGTCTGTGAAGTGGCTAAGGGAGGGATACAGAATTCCGTTCTGCCGCAATCCCCCTCTAGCTACATCTCCCATCAACCTCTCTCCCAACTACAAGGAGAAGGACAAGAGGCTAGCGTTGCAACAAGAGGTGTCGCTCTTGCTACAAAAGGAAGCGGTGGTCATAGTCCGGGATCATCAATCCCCGGGCTTTTACAACCGTCTCTTCCTGGTAGCCAAGAAGACAGGAGGTTGGAGACCGGTGCTGGACGTCAGTGCTCTCAATGCTTTTGTCACCAAGCAGACGTTCACGATGGAGACGACGAAGTCGGTCCTAGCAGCGGTCAGGCAGGAGGACTGGATGGTCTCGTTAGACCTGAAAGACGCATACTTTCACGTCCCCATCCATCCAGACTCCCAACCTTTCCTAAGATTCGTCTTTGGAAAGGTTGTGTACCAGTTCCAAGCCCTGTGCTTTGGCCTAAGCACGGCACCTCTTGTGTTTACCAGACTGATGAGGAATATTGCGAAATTCCTTCACTTGGCAGACATCAGAGCCTCCCTCTATTTAGACGACTGGCTTTTAAGAGCTCCCACAAGTCGTCGCTGTCTGGAGAATCTCAGATGAACTATGGATCTGACCAAGGAACTGGGCCTCCTGGTCAATTTAGAGAAGTCCCAGCTCGTCCCATCCCAGACCATTGTCTACCTGGGTATGGAGATTCAGAGTCGAGCTTTTCGGCTTTTCCGTCGGCCCCAAGGATCAACCAAGCCCTAGAATGCATCCAGAGCATGCTGAGAAGGAACCGATGCTCAGTCAGGCAGTGGATGAGTCTAACAGGGACACTTTCATCGCTGGCCCTGTTCATCGAGTTAGGGAGACTCCACCTCCGCCCCCTTCAGTATCATCTAGCTGCTCACTGGATAAAGGACATGACGCTAGAGACGGTCTCAGTTCCTGTTTCCGAAGAGATGAGGTCTACTCTAACGTGGTGGAAGAACAGCATTCTTCTCAAGGAAGGTCTACCATTGGCTGTTCAGACCCTCGACCACCGTCTCTTCTCGGACGCATCAGACTCGGGCTGGGGTGCGACACTGGACGGACAGGAATGCTCGGGAACATGGAATCAGGAGCAAAGGACACTTCACATCAATTGCAAGGAGTTGTTGGCGGTTCATCTGGCCTTGATAAACTTCAAGTCCCTCCAGCTAAACAAGGTGGTGGAGGTGAACTCCGACAACACCACAGCCTTGGCTTACATCTCCAAGCAGGGAGGGACTCATTCGAGGAAGTTGTTCGAGATCGCAAGGGACCTCCTCATTTGGTCAAAAGATCGAAAGCTCACGCTGGTAACGAGGTTCATTCAGGGCGATATGAATGTCATGGCAGATCGCCTCAGCCGGAAGGGTCAGGTCATCCCCACAGAGTGGACCCTTCACAAGAATGTTTGCAGCAGACTTTGGGCCCTGTGGGGTCAGCCAACCATAGATCTGTTCGCTACCTCGATGACCAAGAGGCTCCCGTTGTATTGTTCTCCGATTCCAGACCCAGCAGCAGTTCACGTGGATGCCTTTCTGCTGGATTGGTCCCATTTCAACCTGTATGCATTCCCGCCGTTCAAGATTGTCAACAGGGTACTTCAGAAGTTCGCCTCTCACAAAGGGACACGGCTGACGTTGGTTGCTCCCCTCTGGCCCGCGAGAGAATGGTTCACAGAGGTACTGCAATGGCTGGTCGACGTTCCCAGGACTCTTCCTCTAAGAGTGGACCTTCTGCGTCAACCTCACGTAAAGAAGGTACACCCAAACCTCCACGCTCTTCGTCTGACTGCCTTCAGACTATCGAAAGACTCTCAAGAGCTAGAGGCTTTTCGAAGGAGGCAGCCAGAGTGATTGCCAGAGCAAGGAGGACATCCACTCTCAGAGTCTATCAGTCTAAATGGGAAGTCTTCCAAAGCTGGTGCAAGGCCAATGCAGTTTCCTCAACCAGTACCACTGTAACCCAGATTGCTGACTTCCTGTTACATCTAAGGAACGTAAGATCCCTGTCAGCTCCTACGATCAAGGGTTACAGAAGTATGTTGGCAGCGGTTTTCCGCCACAGAGGCTTGGATCTTTCCACCAACAAAGATCTACAGGACCTCCTTAGGTCTTTTGAGACCTCAAAGGAACGTCTGTTGTCCACTCCAGGCTGGAATCTAGACGTGGTCCTAAGGTTCCTTATGTCATCAAGATTTGAACCGCTCCAATCAGCCTCTTTTAAGGACCTCACATTAAAAACTCTTTTCCTCGTGTGCTTAGCAACAGCTAAAAGAGTAAGTGAGATCCACGCCTTCAGCAGGAACATAGGTTTCACATCTGAAACGGCTACATGTTCCTTGCAGCTCGGTTTTTTGGCTAAAAACGAGCTTCCTTCCCGTCCTTGGCCTAAGTCGTTCGAGATCCCAAGCCTGTCCAACTTGGTGGGGAACGAACTGGAGAGAGTACTTTGCCCAGTTAGAGCTCTTAGGTACTATCTAAGAAGGTCAAAACCATTACGAGGACAATCAGAAGCCTTATGGTGTGCTATCAAGAAGCCTTCTCTACCAATGTCTAAGAACGCAGTTTCTTACTACATCAGGCTTCTGATTAGAGAAGCACATTCTCATCTGAAGGAAGAAGACCTTGCTTTGCTGAAGGTAAGGACACATGAAGTGAGAGCTGTGGCTACTTCAGTGGCCTTCAAACAGAACCGTTCTCTGCAGAGTGTTATGGATGCAACCTATTGGAGAAGCAAGTCAGTGTTCGCATCATTCTATCTCAAAGATGTCCAGTCTCTTTACGAGAACTGCTACACCCTGGGACCATTCGTAGCAGCGAGTGCAGTAGTAGGTGAGGGCTCAGCCACTACATTCCCATAATCCCATAACCTTTTTAACCTTTCTCTTGAATACTTTTTATTGTTGTTCTTTGGGTTGTACGGTCGGCTAAGAAGCCTTCCGCATCCTGGTTGATTTGGCGGGTGGTCAATTCTTTCTTGAGAAGCGCCTAGGTTAGAGGTTGTGATGAGGTCCTTTAGTATGGGTTGCAGCCCTTTATACTTCAGCACCTAGGAGTCGTTCAGCATCCTAAGAGGACCGCTAGGCTCAGTAAGGAAGACGTACTTAATAAAGGCAGAGTAATGGTTCAAGTCGACTTCCTTACCAGGTACTTATTTATTTTATGTTTGTTATTTTGAATAACTAATAAAATGAAATACGGGATACTTAGCTTCTTTGTTAACATGTATGCTGGTCTCCACCCACCACCCTGGGTGTGAATCAGCTACATGATCATCGGGTAAGATTAATATTGAAAAATGTTATTTTCATTAGTAAAATAAATTTTTGAATATACTTACCCGATGATCATGAATTAAAGAACCCGCCCTTCCTCCCCATAGAGAACCAGTGGACCGAGGAGAAAATTGAGTTCTTGTTGACAAGAAGTACTTGAGTACCTGCTCACAGATGGCGCTGTTGAGTACACCCCCACCTGGATAGCGATCGCTGGCGTATCCCGACCGTAGATTTCTGTCGGGCAACGGAGTTGACAGCTACATGATCATCGGGTAAGTATATTCAAAAATTTATTTTACTAATGAAAATAACATTTTTCTTTCCTCATTGGGCTATCTTTCTTGTTGGAGCCATTATCATCATCATCTCCTACGCATATTGACGCAAAGGGCCTCGGTTAGATTTCACTATCGACTTATACCTCGGATATTAGCTAAAATCATAAAAATTTACTCAGATTTTGGTGGTCGACTTATCTAGGGGTCGCCTCATACTGTATACCGAGATATATGGTGCATAGTTTATTTGCTATTCCCTTATTTTCTTTCCTCATTGGGCTATCTTTCTTGTTGGAGCCATTATCATCATCATCTCCTACGCATATTGACGCAAAGGGCCTCTGTCAGATTTCACCAATTGTTTCATTGACTGGCTAAATCCATAGAGGATTCATTGGCTAGATTTATCAAAGGATAGCCACTTCCTTGTGGTTGTAGCATTCTGTTTTTCCAACCAGTGTTGTAGTTTGGCTTGTAAAATTAGCTTACGTGTAAAGTACAGCACTTCATTGTTATTGTGCGATAAAAACCAACTTAAGGTTGGAAGTGGAATTTGTATTTTGTATGTACTGTAATACTTAAGGAAAACTATGTAAAAGTTGAAACTTTTATTTTGAACTGATGTAAAGGGCTAATACTGTACAGTACTTCATTTATGATCCTGTAAGATGTTATTGCTCTAATCTTGCACGGTACCTTTCTTTTGTCTTCCTGTCAGCCCTCTTTTAACTTGTCAATTCTGTGTAGCCTCCCTAGTTGTAGTTTATGATACAGTGTGTACGTGTCATTTTTTCCAAGGATGTTTTTCAATGATGTCTGATCGTATTTGCCTCGCCTTTACACTGACAATGGTCTCTGAAACATATAGTCTGCCAAATTTTTCACTTATCCAAATCAATAGCAGTTTCTCAACTTCGTTGATGGTCTTCCTTGTTTGGGTAGAAATTATATTCCATTTGCCACATTAGTTTCTCTATTTTTAGAATTTAGGCAGACAGCCAATATTGGTATACCGTACTCCCAGAAAGTGTCAATCATGCTGAGAACCCTTTCTGCATTTTCAGTTATCTCCTTTCTTAATGCTGCAGTAGTTTTCAAAACAGTGCTACTACTAAACTTAGGAGTCACTGTTTATGCCTGAACTGGGCGAGAGAAGTGCATAATCTTAGTCACCTTTATTTTATACAGGTACACCCTTTCTCCATGAAGGGAAGACCAAAAAGATGCTAGAATTCCTGTAACCATTTTTCCTCGTTAGTAGGGTGCATTGGCAACAGATAGCGTTGATCAATTCGGTCTTGTGTTTACATCGGGAATCTAGAAACGAAAAAAAAGTGCTTAGTAGGAATTACGTTTGTCACTACTGAACTGTTGAGTAATGATAAAATACAAAAATGGTGAAAGGAAGTGCATATTTTGTAGAAAAGCAATACCTACAGTAGTGTGTTGAATTGAAAGAGAATTAGTTGATTGGTATATCTCTTCAGAGGATTTTAGTTAGGTGCATTGTCAATAGATGTCTGTCTCTTCATGGCTTAATGTGTTGATCCCTTCAGGTTCTTTCGAGTTGAGCCTCCAAGTATCTGTTAGATCTCTGGTACGAAAAGTATGAAAATTCTGTTTGTTCGCTGAACTGTTCGTTATGGATGATTTGATATCAGAGTTATTACTGTAGTGGTTGTGTGGATTACTGAGTGGCGCCTCAGTCCCAACACTACCATGTGTCTTGGATAATACAAACCAATCTAACCTTGCTACTTAGCATCAGATATTCTGTTAAGTCTATTCTTAAGAACTATGGAAATCATTTTGGTATCGGAACTTTGTATTCTTGTTTAGCTTTACTGCTTTTGCCTAGAGGTTTGGTCCTTAACCCTAATGATTTATGTTCATTATTAGCTGTCAAAAAACATCAATATTGACAATTAGGATACAGTATCAAGATAGATTAGATATATATGGTTGAGTGAAGTTACATGCCTTTTTAATTTCAAGGGAGAGAGAGAAAGGTTTGCTACAAGTTTTCATGCACAATATAAGCTCATCACAAATTTAACATTCAAACAGATTCACTTGAAATATGTGACGTACATATTTGTACTCTATTTTGAGAATAACTCTGGGGATGTATGGAAAAAGCTTTGAAAGTTGCAAACTTTTTACTTAACCCTTTTACCCCCAGGCTATTTGGAAATTTCCAACCCTTAACCTCCAAGGGGTTATTTTTTTCCCAGCACATTTTACAGTATATTTTTTTTAAATTGCTCTAACAGCCTTAATTTTTGTCATAGAGAGGTCAGGTTGGTCTCATTCTCTTGGAATATGCCTGAATTTTCTCAAAAGATTATCAAAAATATGAAAAAAAAAAAATTTTATAGCATTTTTTTGCAAGGACGTACCGGTACGTCCATGGGGGTAAAGGGATGGCTTTTGGAAAACGTACCAGTATGTCCTTTGGGGGTAAAATGGTTAATAAATTTTAAATCTTCAAAAGTATGGCCATAGAGGGCCAGATTCTATGAATTAACCTTTCTGGTTTATAGCAGCTTTATAAGATTAGGTTGCTAACCCTTCACCATATATTTGTACTGTATTCCTGATTTTCTCATATATCTTTCAGGTGGAAATAAAAACCAAAGCTCCGTTGATATTGCAGTACATATGCCATCACCTACATAGTTGTTCGGGCATACCTCAAGGGCATCCAGTACAGAGCTAAGATCCAGGTACAGTAGATACGTTTTATTTTGTCCCTCCTATCCTTAGTTGTACCCCATTTTACAACGGTTGGATGTTCGTTGTCCTTCCTATCGTTAGCTGTACCCTATTTGCAATGGAAAGAATTTTCACAGGGGTCTATTGTGGGGAAAGTTGACAAAATCTTTTACAATTTAGTTTGGAGTCTTATCAAAAGAAGTTGATTATTGAAATATATTTGAGATTATGTATAAAACTATAGCAGTTTATTAGATAAGCTGTTCACGCTTTCAATTTATTAAGTGATATGCATTTGTGAATCAAGGAATACTAGGTTAGTTTTTTTTCTATGAGGTACATATACAGTAGTATCTCCTAGAATATCTAATTGTTTGTTGAGAAGGGTTCACTGTTGCTAATATTTAAAGAAAACTTTTAAAAGACAACTTTATAGGTTTGAATGATAAGAACGCCCCCATTCTAATAAGTCTTGTTGAAAGCTAAAATTAATGCCAAATTGTCAAACTAACTATATAACATGATTTTTCTGTCTTATCATATCTTTTAGTAATTTGGATAAATTACCCTTTGATATTTTGTAGTTATTTATTCAATCAATGATAATTTCAAAACTTTGGGTAAAAGCAATTTTATATGAAACGGTCTCGTTGGTCATACGTTGTTTGTACTCTTCAATCTGTGTAACTTATTGGACGATATCCAGTAATTGTACACGTTGGTATGACTTGAATTCTATACTAACATGTTCATGGTTTTTTTAGGGAAGAGAGGGGAGCTAAACTTTGTGGTCTATTTACTAATTTAAATTGTTCTTTCCACTTTATCATTCTGCTAATGAATGCAGTTTTTCTATTTAATATGAAAAGTTTAAACTAAGCTCTGATAGTTGGGGAATCAAAGGTACAGTTTTTATAACTTTTTTTCTTTTATTTGCAGGTAATCCTTTAGTATTTTGCAAGGCATAACCCTCAAACAAACGATCCATCGCCTGAAAGTAGACGATGAGCTAGCTTCAATCAAGATTTAACATCAAGCGAGTCTTCTCAAGATTACCTGCCTTATATTATAATTGTACCATTACGTTCTTTGTTTTTTTTTTTTGTTAGTTGACCAACTTTTAATTTTAGAAATCTTTTAGTTTCTCTGATGTTCGTTTCCTAATCCACAGAAAAGGTCATATTATTAGTTTGAATTTGCACATGTTCAGAAAGGTCTGTGATAAAGAATTATTACAAATTTTAGTCTAAATTTAACACAATTAGAACCAACTGACTGTATGTCATTTTTCATTTGCCATTTAGTTTACTCATAATCATGTAATTATATGCAAAAAAATTGACACTAGCTACTACCTTTGGTTTTATGCCAAATATGTTTTGTATAGGTCAACTTAGTTGAAGTTACATTTCTAAGATTTGTCCAAACTAATGATTTATTTCTATGACCCTCTCCTGATGTTCAAATTACTTCTCTCAGGAAGTGGTTTTATCTGCATTTACCTCAACTTAAAAAAAAAATTCCCATATTCTTTCTTTTCAATAGACTTGACGCCACTAGTAAAGTAACAAGACAGTGTAGCGGTTGGTGTCAATAAGAGAAGTTTAGTGCTAGCCACATAGTCCTTGTCTTTCAGTCGCCTTTGGCTGGACAACACGTAGCTCTAGATTTTTCAGCTGTAGGATTATGTGGTGTTCATAGATGTCTTCTCGGTTTGAGAACCACTAGCTCCTGATTTCTCAGTTTTAGGTTTTTAGTGTGTTTACAGATTTCTTTCTCATTGTTTGTTGATAACTGCTCCATAGATTTTTCAAGGGAATTGTTTCTGGACAATCATGATTTACATTCTCTTTCCCTCGTGTTAAGGACAGTATTGTGATATGAATAACTGTTTTGACAAGTGTGAAGGCCTTACTGTTTCTCTTATAAAAAAATATGCTTCTATAGTTTAGAACCAAATTAAAAGTTCACAGGGCAAAGGGAAACTTGCATTTAGTTCAGAAAGAAATCCAGAAAAGACTGGACTAGTTGATTTGGTGGGGTTGGTGACGATAATGACACACCAGTACTTAATCAAGTTATGATACTGATGATCTTCACAGCTCAAGTATTCACCAGTATGATGCCCCTTATTTCAAAATAGTTGAAGAATCTGGGGTTAGTTCTTATTTACTGGTACAATTGGCTATTTTTTGACCGGTTTTGTGGAGAAGATTCTGGTTTAGCAAGTGTGGCTGCTGTTTCCTAGAACAGTTGGGAATCCCGGTCAATTTGAAAATCTCTCTTGGTTTCAAGTCAGAAGATTCTATATTTGGGAATAATAATCGGTTCCTTTTCCATTTTTTCCATCGGGGAAAAGGATTTGCTCTTTACTTACATTGCAATATTTCAGAAAGACTGGGTAGAAGGAATTATGTAGTTGTCATGGGTGACTTAAATGTTAGAGTGGGCGCTGGAGAGGTAGAAGGTGTCATTGAAAAGTATGGCGTACCAGGTGAAAATGAAAGTGGTGAGAGACTGGTAGATATCTGTGTTGAACAAGAGATGGTAATAAGTGCTAGCTTTTTTAAAAAGAAAGATAAAAATGAGTATACATGGGTAAGAGTGGCAAATGGGAGAGTAGTAGAAAGGGCATTAATGGATTATGTGTTGATAACTAAAAGAATGTTTGGAAGATTGAAAGACGTGCACGTGTTTAGGGGTATGGCTAACGGTATGTCTGATCATTTTTTGGTGGAAGGAAAATTAGTTGTAGCAAAAGAGTGGGGGAATAGAGTAGGTGGATGTAAAAGGGAGCTAGTGAGGGTTGAAGAGCTAATAAAACCGGGGGTAAAAAGTAAATATCAGGAAAGGTTGAAAATGGCATATGACGAGGTGAGAGTAAGAGAAACCGGTAATTTAGAGGAGGAGTGGAAGTTAGCAAAAGAAAATTTTGTTGGGATTGCAAGTGATGTATGTGGCAAGAAGGTTGTTGGAGGCAGCATGAGGAAGGGCAGTGAATGGTGGAATGAAGGAGTGAAGGTAAAAGTGGAAGAGAAAAAGAGGGCTTTTGAAGAATGGCTGCAGAGTAATAGTATAGAGAAGTATGAAAAATATAGAGAGAAAAAGGTGGAAGTAAAGCGCAACGTACGTGAGGCAAAGAGGGCAGCTGACCTGAGGTGGGGTCAGGGACTGAGTCAGTCATATGAAGAGAATAAGTAGTAGTTTTGGAAAGAAGTGAAGAGAGTAAGGAAGGCCGGCGCAAGAATTGAAGAGACAGTGAAAGATGGAAATGGAAGGTTGTTAAATGGAGAGGAGGCAAGGAAAAGGTGGGCGGAATATTTTGAAAGTTTGCTGAATGTTGAGGATAATAGGGAGGCAGATATAATTGCTGTTCCAGGTGTTGAGGTGCCAGTGATGGGAGATGAGAATGAGAGAGAGATTACAATAGAGGAAGTGAGGAGAGCACTAGATGAAACGAGAGTAGGAAAAGCATCTGGCATGGATGGTGTGAAAGCTGAGATGTTGAAGGAAGGGGGTGTGACTGTACTTGAATGGTTGGTGAGATTGTTTAATATGTGTTTTGTGTTGTCAATGGTACCAGTAGATTGGGTCTGTGCATGTATTGTACCACTATATAAGGGTAAGGGAGATGTGCATGAGTGTTGTAATTCAAGAGGTATTAGTTTGTTGAGTGTAGTTGGAAAAGAGTATAGTAGAGTACTGATTAATAGGATTAAGGATAAAACAGAGAATGCAATCTTAGAAATACAGGGGGGTTTTAGAAGAGGTAGGGGTTGTATGAATCAGATTTTTACAGTTAGGCAGATATGCGAGAAATATTTAGCAAAAGGTAAGGAGGTGTATGTTGCGTTTATGGATCTGGAGAAAGCATATGATAGAGTTGATAGGGAAGCAATGTGGAATGTGATGAGGTTATATGGAGTTGGTGGAAGGTTGTTGCAAGCAGTGAAAAGTTTCTACAAAGGTAGTAAAGCATGTGTTAGAATAGGAAATGAAGTGAGCGATTGGTTTCCGGTGAGAGTGGGGCTGAGACAGGGATGTGTGATGTCGCCGTGGTTACTTAACTTGTATGTTGATGGAGTGGTGAGAGAGGTGAATGCTCGAGTGCTTGGACGAGGATTAAAACTGGTTGGCGAGAATGACCATGAATGGGAGGTTAATCAGTTGTTGTTTGCGGATGATACTGTACTGGTAACAGACACAGAAGAGAAGCTTGACCGACTAGCGACAGAATTTGGAAGGGTGTGTGAGAGAAGGAAGTTGAGAGTTAATGTGGGTAAGAGTAAGGTTATGAGATGTACGAGGAGGGAAGGTGGTGCAAGGTTGAATGTCATGTTGAATGGAGAGTTACTTGAGGAGGTGGATCAGTTTAAGTACTTGGGGTCTGTTGTTGCAGCAAATGGTGGAGTGGAAGCAGATGTACGTCAGTGAGTGAATGAAGGTTGCAAAGTGTTGGGGGCAGTTAAGGGAGTAGTAAAAAATAGAGGGTTGGGCATGAATGTAAAGAGAGTTCTATATGAGAAAGTGATTGTACCAACTGTGATGTATGGATCGGAGTTGTGGGGAATGAAAGTGATGGAGAGACAGAAATTGAATGTGTTTCAGATGAAGTGTCTGAGGAGTATGGGTGGTGTATCTCGAGTAGATAGGGTTAGGAACGAAGTGGTGAGGGTGAGAACAGGTGTAAGAAATGAGTTAGCGGCTAGTGTGGATATGAATGTGTTAAGGTGGTTTGGCCATGTTGAGAGAATGGAAAATGGCTGTCTGCTAAAGGTGATGAATGCAAGAGTTGATGGGAGAAGTACGAGAGGAAGGCCAAGGTTTGGGTGGATGGATGGTGTGAAGAAAGCTCTGGGTGATAGGAGGATAGATGTGAGAGAGGCAAGAGAGCGTGCTAGAAATAGGAATGAATGGCGAGCGATTGTGACGCAGTTCCGGTAGGCCCTGCTGCTTCCTCCGGTGCCTTAGATGACCGCGGAGGTAGCAGCAGTAGGGGATTCAGCAGTATGAAGCTTCATCTGTGGTGGAAAATGTGGGAGGTTGGGCTGTGGCACCCTAGCAGTACCAGCTGAACTCGGCTG
This sequence comes from Palaemon carinicauda, assembly GCF_036898095.1. Classification (NCBI taxonomy): domain Eukaryota; kingdom Metazoa; phylum Arthropoda; class Malacostraca; order Decapoda; family Palaemonidae; genus Palaemon; species Palaemon carinicauda. Next base: position 38,568,931 of record NC_090759.1, read on the forward strand.
AGTCCCTGGTTAGGCTGGAGGAACGTAGAGAGTAGAGGTCCCCTTTTTTGTTTTGTTTCTTTGTTGATGTCGGCTACCCCCCAAAATTGGGGGAAGTGCCTTTGGTATATGGATGGATGGATTTCAGAAAGTTGAAGTTTGCCAATTCAGATGTGCCCGAGACTTCTAGGGACCATGACTTCCCTAGAAAAATTTGTTCAGATGAAGATTTTATGATTTCATCTTGATAAACTATGGAACGGAATAGGCAATCTAGACCATCAATTTTAGTGATAACCAATTGCAACTGCTTAGTTGATTGGACAATCGCAGGGGATTATTCCAAGGAGTTTCCATGGAAATGAAAATTCCAAACCTTTCCCTGTTTGCAGATGCTTCACATGGAGGGAGAGTAATTCAAGATCTTTTACACCCATCCTTCTTGTTGGTGTTAGCTTGACCTAATTGCTCAAGTGAACTACAAGCAATGTCTTCTAGATAGGGTTTGAGGAACATAAGATGGTGATAAATTCTTTGCCCAATTTCAGAGCTAAAAATGATTTAGGAACAGTTTGCTACAATTCTTGAAAATTGTTAGCTTTACTGTTTATCAAAAAATAGATTTATCCGGTAAGAGCTGTTCAGTATTATTTGGGCAAAACTATGAACAATACAGTACTGTATTTGTTTTTCTGGTATTAGAATTCCAAATTGCCTTGTCCAAAAATATAATGTCATTACATGTTAAGAGTTTGTATCGAAACTTGCAAAGAATTGGATCAAAATCTAATGAACGTCTGAAGGTTAAGGTTGCTGATACAGTGATACCTCGGTAGTCGAACGACTCTATACTCGAACAATTCGGAGTTCGACCAAAATTTTCGAGAAATTTTTGCTGCGGTGCTCGACCAAAAATTCGGTACTCGACCAGCCGAACACGTGACGACCGCATGGGCTTTGTGATGATCGCGCCATCTCGGCCACTCTCGCTTGTTCGGGAAGCATCAGTTCTCTCGAGAGCGTCACTCAGACAACGCGCGATCAGCATTCGTTGTGATTTAGTGATTTTCAGTGCTTTTAATTGCTTTTTTAGCTTTCATAATGAGTCCCAAGAAAGTAATGAGTGTTAAGGGGAAGGAGAAGAGGAAAACAGTGCGAACAACGATCGAGTTGAAGAAGGAAATTATAGCGAAATATGAGAATGGTGTACGAGTGTCCGATTTAGCGGTAGAATACGGAATGGCGAAGTCGACCATTTCTACGTTTTTAAAGCATAAAGAAATGATTAAGAAGGCGAATGTTGCAACGGGAGTTACGGCGGTAACTAAGCAAAGGCCACAAGTGATTGAGGAGATGGAAAAGTTGCTTTTAATATTTATTAAAGAAAAACAGTTGGCCGGGGAAAGTGTTAGTGAAGCGTTCATTTGTGAAAAAGCGTTGCATATCTATGAAGAATTAGTGAAGAAAAGTCCGAGTACCAGTGAAAGTGATTCATTTACATTTAAAGCGAGCAGGGGTTGGTTTGAAAAGTTTCGTAATAGAACAGGTATTCATCGTGTTACTAGGCATGGGGAGGCAGCTAGTTCGGATCAAATTGCAGCCGATAAATACGTGGGGGAATTCGATCGGTACATAAATGAACAAAATTTGATCGCACAACAAGTCTTTAATTGTGATGAGACTGGGTTATTTTGGAAGAAAATGCCAGCCAATACGTACATTACCAAGGACGAGACGAAGATGCCAGGTCACAAGCCAATGAAAGATAGGCTAACATTGTTGCTGTGTGCAAATGCAAGTGGCGATTGCAAGATCAAACCCTTGTTAGTGTACCACTCGGACAACCCCCGGGTGTTCAAACGAAATAATATTTGTAAAAGTGCACTACCAGTTATGTGGCGCTCGAACACTAAATCTTGGGTCACAAGACAATTCTTTACTGAGTGGATAAACGAAGTGTTTGCCCCCCAGGTTAAGGCTTACCTCATTGAAAAGAGCTTGCCAATGAAATGTCTTCTGGTTATGGACAATGCTCCTGCACATCCTCCAGGTCTCGAGGATGACTTGAAAGAAGAATACAGCTTTATCAAAATCAAATTCTTGCCCCCCAATACTACTCCCATACTCCAGCCCATGGACCAACAGGTCATTTCAAACTTCAAAAAACTCTATACCAAGGCCCTTTTCAGAAAGTGTTTTGAAGTGACCAGTGACACGAAGTTGACCCTAAAGGAATTCTGGAAGGAACACTTCAGCATCCTCAACTCTGTTAACATGATTGACCAAGCTTGGCGAGGTGTGACCTATAGGACATTGAACTCTGCCTGGCGTAAGCTGTGGCCATCATGTGTCACAGAGAGGGAGTTTGAAGGTTTCCAACCAGAGGCGGGTCCAAGCACTGCTACCCCTGTAATTTCTGATGACACTGATGTCGTTGAGGAAATTGTTGTCATGGGCAGGAGTTTGGGGCTTGAGGTCGACAAGGATGATATTGATGAGCTTGTAGAAAGCCATTCTACCGAGTTGACTGTGGAGGAATTGTTGCACCTGCAACAACAACAGCAGCAGGATCTGATTGTGGAGCAGGAATCTTCAGAAGAGGATGAGGTAAGGGAGGATGTTCCAAGTTCTCTCATCAATGAAATTTGTTCCAAGTGGGCAGATGTGCAGGCTTTTGCTGAAAAATACCACCCAGAAATTGCAGTAGCAAACCGGGCAGTGCATATGTTTAATGATAGTGTCATGTATCATTTTCGAAGAATACTGCAGAGGAGGAAGAAACAATTAACAATAGACCAGTTTTTCACAAAAGAAAAGAAAGCTGCTACATCAAAGCCTGTTTCTCCTCCAAAGAAGAGACAAAGAAGAGAAGAAACCCCTGAAATAGATCTGCCCACCCTTTCATTGGAGAGAGAAACAACTCCTGAAGGAGAACTACCCCGCCACATCATGGAAGGGGACTCTCCTTCCAAGCAGTAACCTCCCCCTTCCATCCTCTCCACATCCATCCCTGTATGCCATCGAACCGCTACTCAAAGGTATGTTCACTACAGTACAGAAAATGGTTTAAAATTGTTTTATTTTAGTACAGTAAATGGTTTAAAATTGTTTTATAGGATTTTCTGACCAATTTCATACACATTTAGATAATTATTGTTGTTTAGGTACACGTTTTATTAATATTTTGGGCCTGTTCGAGTGCTTGGGAACGGAATAGAATATATACCATTATTTCTTATGGGGAAAAAAAATTCGGTACTCGAACAAATCGGAGGTCGAACACGGATCTCGAACGGATTATGGTCGAGTACCGAGGTATCACTGTATTGTAAGGCAGTGATAATTCTTAATTATTGCAGAACTTTTCTCTTTGGAAAGGTTTTTGGCAACAGCTTAATTTCATACTAAGTTGGTTTTTGTTATGCTTTACCTTGAAGAATCCTGGTTTGCTTATCATGATTGTCGGGCTTAAGGTCCTATATTTCAACGCTCGCCTTAGGGAGCACTAAACTCTGTTTCTCCTATTGATTGCCATGGCTTAACAGCCTTCAACTTTGCCTCTGAATCAGGCTAAGCAGATCATATGTGAAGATGCTCAGAGGTCTGGTAACTACTTGGATCTACAGTAGTATACACCAACTCTCCTAGTGTTCTGGAAAGTGAGGTTGGTTCACCAGTTATGACTTCTGATAATGCCATAATTTCTGTAGTAATTAAGACTGAGGAGCCTGTCTCTGATGGGTCATATTTCTGAAAGATATACTAAAGATCTCAAGCCGACTGGAATGGTCTTTTGAGTGATATTTTGCATTTTAATTGGTCACAGTTGTATTAGGGTTAAGCCTGTTGTTCTTTTGAATGAGAACCTGGACAATGTACAGTAATTGATAGGCGTATCCCTTCTCGTGTGCTAAGTACCGAGTGAAAGATAAACCCTGCTTCAGTGGCGATTGTAGACTTGCTTATTTGGAGGCGGCGGCGGCCTATCATCTCTGGAAGGGTAACTGATCAGATTTGACTTGGAATAACAATACTCGGCTGAAATTGCTCAGAGTGTATGCTTCAACTGGAAAGGAATACAATTTAATTACAAAAGAAACCCTTTAGGGTACAACCCAGGAACAAAATTGGTGGACTACCCTCAAATCTGCACTCTTTGCTGTAGATGCAACAGTTCCAGCTTTAATTATGCCAGATGACTGTCATTCACAGTCCAAATTAAAAGACAACTCTTTTGGCTGATGTGTTTGACAGTAAGTGGATTAATGAGAAAGTCATTAATGTTTTCCTGAGGCTAAGCAAACTAGTGTATGTTTTTGGTCCCTTGAAATTTAAACGCTCTTAATGAACTTTGATGCCTATGGAAGTGTAGACCCAAATGGTATTGTGCCTTTGTTCTTTTATAAAGACTGTTGATTTCATAGCTCTTAACTTATTATCTGCAAGAGGAGGTTCTTTTTGCATTTTGATAGTCTTTGAAAAACGTCTTAATAGGTATGCTGAAAGTAATCTTCTGTTCCCTAGTTTGCAATTTGCCTTTTGTAAAGACCTTGGAGCATGTGATCTCCTTATTGTCTCCAATCCTGTACAGAAATCCCTTGATTGTGGGCAGGAAGTTTGTATGATTTACCTTGATTTTAGTCCTGCCTTTGATCATGTTAATTATGAGGCTCTTGTTCTCAAACTCAAATAGTTGGAAGTAAGTGGTCTTTTCTTAGCATTGAAATTATTTCTTTAACTCTGTCTTAAAATTGTAGGTGTGATTCTTGGTTGCAAATTCACTTCGCCGAGACACATTTGGACTGTTTGTTTCAATTACTTAGAAAAATCGGATTGATGGGGTTTTGAGTATTGTTCTATCAGGTCGTCGGCTGCTGAATCTCGAATCTTAATTTGTAAGACAAAACTTGCAGTTGATTAAATTTCATATTCCTAATTTAGATATTACTCTCTGGCATTGTTTTTCAGTTACCATAGTTCTTTGTATGTTGCATAAGACTTTTCTTATTTTTTTACAAAATTTAGCTTTCATATCTTCCCCGACTGTGCCATCCTAACAGTTGTGCCTTCATTATAAGGCTATGTTGAACAGGCTGACAAAGTGTATCCAGAGTTTATATATGACATCTGTTTTAACAATGTCACTGATCTTAAGATATTTTATATTCTTTATTCATTATTTTTCATAGTTTATTTCCTTATTTCCATTCCTCACAGGGCTACTTTCCCTGTTAGAGCCCTTGGGCTCATAGCATCCTGCTTTTCCAACTAGAGTTGTAGCTTGGCTAGTAATCACCTTCATCTCCTATATAGGTAGTAGTGATGATGATATTTTTGATCTCGTTGATTTATATTTAGAATTTTGGTCCTGGTTAAATGATGTTCAGGTCTATAGATATGTAATTAGGTAAATTTTAATTGTTTATATTATTTCAAAACTAAATGACATGTGTTTCCTTTTGTGGAAGTCGGCAATAAATGGAATTTCTGGGCTCCGACCTGTGCCGCGCAGTGAAATACTCCTAGAGCACTTATTTCTAAGGAATATAACTGCTATATATTACCAGAGAAAAAAAGCATAGGAATGCCAGGTTGAACCCAGCTCGCTCACCTATATAAGGTGTCGGTATAAAATACTGGGGCGTGATAATTCACAACCAGAGGTCTCGCACTATTTAGATATCTCCTCTTCAAAATCCCCGCCACAGCGAGGTGCCGTTCAACACTACTACCACTAACCCAACCCACGCCAGTGACGTCACTCCTTTATAGCACTTGTTGTTATTAAGTCCAACATGTTTATTTTCTCGTGTTTATCCTTGGATTTATCATTATTTTATAATCGATGGCCGATTCCCATGATACCCCATCGAAGTTAAGTACTTTATCCATGTATGTTAGCGAGATTGGGCAGTGTAACCTTTGTTTTTATTAATGGAGAAGTGTTTATATATGAACGGCGTTCCCGTTCTTACCGTTCATGGTTCGGCTCTGCCCTTTTTTCTCGTTAGTTCGTCAGTCATTAATATTTGTTCGAACTTTTAGGAGTTTTTTCCTTACATTTATATAGTACACCGTCTTTATGCTTTCATCTAGCATTAATTTTATGTTATCCTATGATATCAGTGTTAGCGTTTCATCAAGGAGTAGGTTATGTTGGTATGCCTGCATTCGTGCATATTGGTGGATTGCGTCACTTTTGAGATTGTTTCGCTAGTTCTAGGAAGACGACCATCTCACTTATTATTAAACATTTTAGTTTTATTTCGTACGCTCCACCTAGTTTTACATTTGGTTCGAGTGGGACTCGCGTATTTTGTTGTTTTTACTGTTCGATCTACCGCTTCAGTAACTAGGTTGGTACCCCTGCTTTCCATCTGCTGATGGCGTCATGCTTCCTCCGTTACCACTCGCCCGAGTCCCTCTCTCGCCATATTATTTCTGCATGCCTAACCTTACTTACGTGATTTCGCTTTTAATTCATTAATTATTTTTATGTATTTGTGCATTGATATTATATTTATTGCTTTACTCCGTTATGATCATATTTTTGGGATTTTCATGTCATGTTGAGGGGATCTCCAGTTGGTAGCCCTGTCTACCACTACGCACTGGTGATTCCCCGGTACCATACCCCCCCCCCCCACAGGTTGGGGAGGCTATTCCATCCCCCCCTCCTCCAGTGTACACCCTTCCTCTCACTCGATGGTTGTTGGTTATGACATACGGGTCAAGTATGCTTGTTCCTCAGTCTTCCCTCAACGTTCCGACATATTGAGGACTGAGTGTACCCACGGGGTGTGACTTAGTCTCATTCATTCATACCGGGCTGTTTCGTCTCCTCCCCTCCCATCGCCCCGATTGGCCATCGGTCGGGGGAGGGGGAGGGCCGGGACCACCGGGGACTATCAGTAAGAATGAGCACTTAAATTAGGAGTGTCCCCACCTACGGTACCTCCTGCTATTATCGTCCGCATAGGACTTATTAATATCATTATATTATATTCTACATGAATCATTACCTTCGTCCCGGTACCTCTGGTTGGGTAGTGGGGGTTCCATTGGCTCCCCCGCGCTCTCCCGTGGTACCCTCCCGTCATCAGACATCGGAGCCTCCGAGCTCTTAAATACAAGATCTGTTGACAATGACAGTTTTGATTAATATCCTCCCTCCGGGAGCCCTATTCAATTACAGACATTAGTTTTAGATCATAACTGGAGTTTTCTATTTATGTATTTTAAGGATGTATCTTAGGTTACTTTAAGTTTACTTTAAGTTACTTTTAAGTTTACTTTAAGTTACTTTAAGTTTACTTTACCAACCCTGTTCCCTTTTTATTTTATACCTCCCTGGTAATGACGGGATGGTATATTCCTCGCTATGACAATATTATTTCATTGATAATCTTATCTTATTACGGAATTGTTTCAACATTTCCCCGGTTACTATACCGGTTCGAATTTTGTTCATAGCCTTTTGTCCCGATTTCATATCGGTCTATTTTAAGAATCCGGAACACCCGGATCTTTTTAGGTTATTAACCTATTATGGGATACTCACGTATCTGTATTTTATTCTATACTTCCCAAGTAGCGACGGGATAGTGTATTTCAAGCTATGACAATATTATTTCATTGATAACCTTAACTTATTACGGGATTGTTTTAACAATGTCAGTTTATTTATAAGTTATTCCCCGGTTACTAAACCGGTCCTAGAGTTGTTCATAGCCTTTTGTCCTGGTTTCATATCGGTCTACTTTAAGAACCCGGAACACCCGGATCCTTTTAGGTTACTAACCTATTATGGGACACTCACGTATCTTTCTTTTATTCTATACTTTCCAAGTAGCATCGGGATAGTATATTTCTCGCTATGACAATATTTTTTCATTGATAACCTTAACTTATTATGGAATTGTTTTAACAAAGTCAGTTAATTTATGATAAGTTTTTCCCCGGTTACTGTACCGGTCTGAACTTTGTTCATAGTCTTTTGTCCCGATTTCATATTGGTCTAATTCAAGAATTCGGAGCATCCGGATCTCTTTAGGTTACTGACCTGCTATGGGATACTTATGTATCTTTATGATATTCTATACTTTCCCAGTACCGACGGGATAGTATATTTCGCGCTCTGACAATATTATTTCATTGATAATCTTCACCTTTTATGGAATTATTTTGACAATGTCAGTTAATTTATGAAAGTTTTCTCCCCGGTTATTATACCGGTCCGAAATTTTGTTCATAGCCTTTTGTCCCGGTTTCATACCGGTCTATTTTAAGAATTCGGAACACCCGGATCTTTTTGGGTTACTACCCTACTATGGGACACTGTAGGTGCCCCTGTCGTTACTATCTATAATTATAACTTCGGATATATTATTTTGGGATTTTCATTTTATTTCCTTTGTGATTGATCGATTTAAACATTTATTCTTGATCTATTTATTTTACATTCCCAACGGAGTTACCTTGTTCATTAGTAACGATATACCCTCTTTCGGAGCTCGCAGTCTTCCATGACTTCTACCTTGGCGACTCTTTAGATCTGGGTTGGCGGGTTTGCCTGGAGTGTCAGGGCAAAGAGATCCTGTGTCTCTTCCTTTTAGGGTTTTCAAGGAAGCACGTGGCTGATGTCGGGCCACGTCCCGTTGTCCCTAATGTTAAAGCTACCTGCCAGCCCTAGCAAAGACTCACAGGTCTTCCAAATCACCAAACCAGTTAAGACTTCTCTTGGGCCGAGAGCGAAGCCCGGCCTGAAACCTACGACCCCGGAGGCTCCCTTCGATCCGGCAGCCCTTTCAAGATTGATGCATGGCCTCTCGTGGCATGGTTAGTTTCAACCTGACCTTTCATTAGAAGAGGCCAGCGACCGATCCCAGGGATGAGGTAGAAATTTATTTCTATTTGAACACGATGTTGTGCTGATATTTATCCATATATATACATATATATATAATTTACGGACCTCTGTAGCTCACTGGCTCAAACCTCGTGTCGCATACCGAGTCACCACGATTATAGGATGGAAGATTCCTGGTGCCTCTGTGAACTTGACAATTGAATGGAATTATTGCCCATTAGGGGGAAGTGAGTGCTAAACCAGATAGCCTCATACAGGGTCTCATTTGTTATGGGCTACCTCAACAGCACAATATATCATCCCGGATGCCTCTAGGCTCCTGGAATTCGTCGAAAGCAATCCGTGGAAGGGGGCCTTGCGCTCTCCCTTCAAAGATGGTATGTTAACCATCGAATGGTTTGGCACCCGGACTGTAGAAGATTTTGAATTCTACCCGCCGGGTCTACAGTTCCCTCTCTCTAGTTTCGCATGCCTTACCGAGGAGACACTCGTAAGGTTTGACAAGGTCCCCAAAGAAACCAAAATGTACCCAAAGGGGCAGGCTCAGTCCACCTGGGTCCGGCCCTTAAACGAGTGGGAGTGTGTTAACACCTCACAAGAGCCCGTACACGATGTTTCTAGTGGAGGAGTAAACCCCTACTCCGTGTGTCACTAAGATATCGGACCTTGCTCGGCAGGCAATAAACGAGGACAAGCCGTTACCGCAGCTGAAGGAAACGCATCCGACCTCCCTCCTGTCCCTGGGGGATCACGATTGCTGGGCTGACGCCCCGGCGACCTTCACATTGGGTAAATTAAGCGCTGACTGTGCTCCCATTCAGTTCAGTGAGTGGCTTCCCAGGCTTCCGGAATCTCTGATATGCCTCGAGCTCGAAGCCTGTATGCGCCTGAGTGGACCTATCAACTCGGCTACAATGGCAGAAAAGACCTCTTTAATGTATGAAGAAGAACCACCTTTTAAGGTCTTGACAAAGTCATTACTTCAAACCTTACTGTCTGATTCCTACGACTTCTTTGCGGCCAGACTTCGTTGCTGTAGGCATGTCTTGTCTGAGGCCACTATCAGACATGAGCCTAACAAGCTCATTAAAGCCCCAGTCTGGAGCTGCTAGGGTCAATCAGAGCCTCAAGGTTCGATGGGCTTAGTCCCCAAGCACAAGTTCGAACCGGCCAGCAACCAATCTCGAGGTAGAAAGAGTCTGAGATCTTTCCATTCCTTCCAAACCGGCAGTCCCAACAGGTGGTTCAAACCATCCCGGTGGCACAAGGGAGTCAACCTTTCACTTCGAAGGGTCAACCCCAACAGCAATACGTGCTGGTTCCTCAGTCCCAAGTAGCAACTACCTCCTATGCTACTTCCCCAGCCCTTAGGCCCACCTTTGAAACTCAGGGTGCTTTCCAGGGTTACCAGCGCCCCAGAGGCGCTAGCTCGAGAGGAACTTTTCGCAACAGCTACTCTCAAGGCCGGGGAGGTAAATCCGCAGCAAATCATTGGGGGTTCTCAGGTAGGGGTAGGACTTAACATCTTCCGGAACCGTTGAACGTTCAACATTTGGGCTTTCAGTATAATTTCCAAAGGTCTGGGGTGGAGTTGGATAGAATGGCCCCCTCCACCAACCAGTTTTCATCAACATCCAACGGAAGAGCTAGTCTTATATGAAAACGATTTATTGCAAAAATGGGCTCTCGTGACATGGTTGGTTTCGACCTGGCCTTTCATTAGAAGGGGCTAGCGTTCGATCCCAGGTATGAGGTAGAAATTTATTTCTATTTGAACACAATGTTGTGTTGATATTAATCCATATTGACTCATTAGGGGTAATTTGAATGAATTACTACCAATTGTGTCACGTGGTGGCCCGGGAAATTGGGTAAAACTCGCTGGTAAGAGACTGATGTCTCGCCAGGTAAATCCTCGGACAGCTGGTAGCGGTCAGGTTCCAATTTCTTTAAAAAAAAAAAAAAAAAAAAAAAGGAAGCAATAAAGAAAGTAAATCGTTTGTAATTTCAGGATCACTTGTTCAGCGGGCCAAAGAAAGACTCAGAATAGCGAAGAGTAATCCTAGACCTGTCGCTTCTGAATTCTTACATTTAATGCGACAAGTTTCACATGCTGACCATCTCTCAGGTGCGGACCTTGCTTCTCTGTGGGGCCGTCACCTCCCCTATGGATCTTGCAGACGTTTGCTATCATGTTCCGAAAGCAAGGCATTTTCGTCCGTTTCTAGGCTTCTACTAGGCAAACTGCCTCACAGCAACTACAGAGTGATAATCTCTTACAACAGTTTTGGTTCCAAATCAACTTCGAGAAATCTCGTTTAGTCCCGAGGACAAGTTTCAATGGTTAGGATTCAATGGGTTCTATGCTCCCACACTCTGTCTCCCAACAGCCAAGAGGAACGGTATAGCAAAACACAATAAGTTTTCTCAAAGACAAATTGTCTTCCAGAAGAAATCAAGAGAGAATCCTGGGTGCCCTCCAGTTTGCCTCAGTAACAGATATACTACTGAAGGCCAGACTGAAAGATATAAGCCGAGTATGGTGCTCCAGGAAAACGAGTAATATCGAGACAATGGGCTCGACTCCAACCAATTCTGAAGAAAAGACTTCAACCATGGACAAAGGTCAAAATCTGGCAAATCAGTTTCCTTACAATATCCACCCCCAAGCTCGTCATTTACACAGACGCCTCCCTAACAGGCGGGGGGATACTCTCAGTACACGAAAGTCCTGGGACTATGATCGACAATATTCCGCCAACTTCATATCAATGTTTTAGAAGCCATGGCGGTATTTTTGACCTTAAGCAACCGGCTCCAGCCAAAAACCAACATATCAGGTTTCTTTTAGATAGATAGTGGCGGACGCTCTTTCGAGGACAACTCCGCTGGAGTCGGAGTGGTCACTAGACCCAATGTCCTTCAGTTGGATTCTTTCTCAGGTTCCGGATCTCCAGATAGATCTGTTTGCAACAAAGTCCAACTACAACTAGAGTGCTACGTAGCTCCCAGCCCGGATCCTCGGGCTTACGCCACAGGCGCACTATCATTAGTCTGGAACACTTGGGAGAGAATTTACCTATTCCCACCAATAAATCTGTCGATGAAAGTGTTAGACAAGCTCAGGACTTTCAAAGGCCAAGTTGCTCTAGTAGTCCCCATCTGGCCCAAGCACAACGGGTTTCCCCTTCTGGTGGAACTGGTTCTCCACCTCGACAGATCCCCAATCCAATACAAACACAAGCAGTACAACTCGCTGTGTGTTAGCTTCCTCAAATTCAGAATGCCCTACCTTTCTGGACTTTATGAAATTTGCAGCTCAAGAGGTGCAGATATTGATCCTCAAATACGTTATTTTTAGAATCAGATAAGAGGGGATCCACCCTTCGACAGTATGATTCGGCTGTTATGAAACTTGCCAGTTTTTAAGGGACTCAAAGGTTGAGACAATGACTATGAATCTGACAGTAACCTTCTTCAGAATTTTATTTGAATCAGACTTAGAGACTTGTACTATTACCACAAATTAAGTCACCCTTGAAGGTTTTACAATTGGCTTTAATATTGCCCTTACAGATTCATACTTCTCATCCATCCCGAGAACCTGCGCCAGATTGAAACCATCAACTCACCATAGCTCAGTTTCCTGGTTTCTGAATGAAGTAATTAAATTGGCTTCAGACACTCTTAACGAGACTTGCCATTATATTCCATTGGTTAGGAAATCCTTGTTCTTAATGAACCTGACTTCTGGCGCCAGAATATCAGAACTTTCAGCCTTGTCTAGAGATCCAGGTCATATTGAATTTTCTCTCGTCAGGGGAAGTACTCCTTTCCCCTGACAAAAGATTTTTAGCGGAAATGAGGACCCCCAGGACAGACGGTTCCCCTGGAAGATTGTCCCACTTCTGCAGGACCCATCTTTATGTCCAGTAAACACTCTGGAAGCCTACTTAAACATATCTCCCGTTCAGTCCTCGGGGCCCTTACCCATTAGAGAAGGTGAAGAACCATCATCCTGAAAGGACTCAGACAGAAGATTCTGCATTTCATTAACGGGCTACCTAGAATCATTCCCACATCACTCCCTTACGTCCATGATATATGAGCTGTAGCTACCTCAGTTAATTACTATGAACTTCACTGGACTTACTAAATATACAGGCCGGAAGTCTCCAACAGTATTTAAACGCCACTGCTTAAAACCTCTGGAAGCCTTATATTTGCTACAGTGGCAGCAGGGAATGTGATTCCTCCTGAACATAGTGAACCTTAATCAACTATGTCTTGCTATCCTCTTACCTGTTATTTTGGATTTTGTTACTTCCTCAGGTATTGTTCCAAGTTTTGGGACCATTTCTCTGGTACTATTTCACTGCGCGGCACAGGTCGGAGCCCAGAAAAGGGATTTTGACGAAGGAAAAATCTATTTCTGGGCGAGAGACCTGTGCCGCCCAGTGAACCCTCCCTTGACTTCCCTCCCAACATGGGCCCCAAACCTTGGGTGCTATGAGGAGTGACGTCACTGGCGTGGGTTGGGTTAGTGGTAGTAGTGTTGAACGGCACCTCGCTGTGGCGGGGATTTTGAAGAGGAGATATCTAAATAGTGCGAGACCTCTGGTTGTGAATTATCACGCCCCAGTATTTTATACCGACACCTTATATAGGTGAGCGAGCTGGGTTCAACCTGGCATTCCTATGCTTTTTTTCTCTGGTAATATATAGCAGTTATATTCCTTAGAAATAAGTGCTCTAGGAGTATTTCACTGGGCGGCACAGGTCTCTCGCCCAGAAATAGATTTTTCCTTCGTCAAAATCCCTTTTTTTGGACATGTTCAAACACATTTCCACCCTCCTCCCCACTGACTTATGTCATTAGGAACAAGATAAAATGACAGTGGAGGTTCTGTAGAGAGTAGGGTTCCCCTGCTGTATGGGACTGGAAAAGTAGCCATCAAAGTAAAGTAAAAAGAATATGGAATAGTTGTGACTTCTTGACTGAAAGACAAAGACAGAGCATGCTCAAGCCATTGGTTATTACTATTAATAGCTAGCTAGGTCCTATTATTTTACTAATGGCCTAAGTCTATTGAAAGGGAAGAAATCAGGAATTTTTAAAATTTTATTATTAATTGTCAATGAAATTAAGCTAATTTGATCATCAGGTGAATATAGAAATAAATTTTATTTAAACCTTTTTTTTTAAGAAACCAATTTACCATCAATATAGATCATACAGGAATTTAAAAGGTAAAATGAAAATGTGAATTTACCTTACAATTAAGTACTATTTTGGATGAGCAGTTTGTATAGTCATTGAAAATCGGTCATCATTAAGGGATTATGTATAAAAATGTAATTTTGATTTTGAACAAAGACATTTTTATTTAAACTTTGATGTTAGTATATTGTAGTCTTTTGCCAAGATGTATTTTGATAGTCGAGTGTTTGAAACATTTTGTGATTGAAATATAGTAACTTTTGCTTTCTAAAATTATCAAGTTTAAGGAATATAAATAATCAAATAATGTGAATAAGTGGCATATTATGGACTGGAGAGATTTATAGTTTGGAACTCAAACTTGTGGTATTTGTTTATTAACATATTCATAGGAAGTAATTTTGTATTTAAATTACAACTACCGTATAAGTTATATACAGTATGTATTTTTTTTTAAATACCAAGCTATTGATATTTCATAACATTGTTCTGGTATTGTGCTTAATGAACAATGCATATGAAATTGTATATGAAATTATTTTACGGGAATGTACAATGCAAGAAAACCTTCTACAAACTAAAGAGATTTTAGAAGAAAATAAAGAACGGAACTTAACAACTAACTTTTATTCTCCATAAAATTACAAAGGTAAAAAATATTTCAGTTGAAAAAACTAAATTTTTTTCTTTTTTTTATTCCAAATACATAAGTGTCCCCCCCCAAATAAGGGGCTGACCTCAGAGCTGCATTTTGGGGGCTCTAGAGAACTCTGCCTACTACCCTGCTCACCAGAAGCCTATGTGGAAGTTGAACAGTCTTTGATTCCCTCCTGTGAAGAGAGTGGTGCCATTGCCCCTCTTGGAACATTGAGTTGAAATGTTTAGTGACAACCGTTTGCTTACTGTAAGCAGCCTGTCACTGGGACACCTCCCAGTTGGTTAATGTCAGCTTAAATATGTATCTTGAAAAAGCCTGATAGTGAAAGTTGGAATATCATAACTTTAAACAATGCTTTTGACATTTTAAAACTTACTGATAGAGTAAATATTTAGCTATAATTCAAAAGGTGTTAAAATATACCACAGAACCGGAAAAGTCTTTTGACACCCAAATTAAGAAAATTCCGGAGTTGTAACTAAACAAATAGTTGGCTTTTTAAAGTTCCATTTCACTGACAAAATTTCTTCTGTAAAATCATGACTTTATAGCAACAAATGGAATTAAGATTTTTAAATTCTTTCATTGACCAAAGAACATATTTGACTAGAGTTTCATAAACCCTTTGAAGAATGTTACCAATTAGATTGAGTCCTGCTTAACATTGTAACTGATATGAATAGTAATACCTTTTAAGTACTTGGGTAATGTTACTATGGACTTGAAATATACATCCTTTTCATAAGACATTTTAAAATGGCAATTTAGTTTTGTTGTGTATCCTAACCTAATGATACTGTGCATAGCCTAGAATCTAAGTCCAGTTTAGGAAAATAGAATGTACAGAGCGTGGAAGAACTAGCCGTAACTCTGCCACACTTTCTCGAAAGCAAAAACACTTCAATAAGCAAAATATGTTCAACTATATAAATGCATAATTGTCAAAGTAGGAATGCATCTTCATACAACTTTTAATTTCAAGCAAATGTTTCCCTGGATTCGAAGATTATTTTGATTATAAGGAAAATATTTCTCTATTTTCAAGCATATACATCTTTAATTTGACTTGAATAGGAACAGTTTTAGCTCAATTAGACTTATGAAATTGTTTAAGCAGTATTGATTAAAATGATTAATTCAGTATTAACCTGAAGAATATAACATTGCATAAGTTTAGAACATCATAAAGCCACTTTATTTAAGCCAAAAACAAGCTAAACTGAAAACGTAAACTAATGTCTCGCGTTAACTTGGTTACAACTGGCATTAAAGTAGAAACTTATCAATGCCATCCCTTATTAAATGCAAAAGTCAGAAACAAGGAGCAATAAAAGTATGAAAATTACCCTTATTTAACCCTGAATGTAAATGACTTATCATTAATATTCAGACATTTGTAGTTTACTTTAGTGTCCCAAGTCACCACTGAGGACAGGAGTCCTCATTTCAAGTACAGTCCATTATACCTGAATGATAGAAGCTCCCTAGAAAGCAGTAAGACCAAATACATGCCCAAGGTAAATTCGTGCGATGATTCTCAAATGGGCAAAAGACTTCGGAAAAGGGGATGGCATCAAATGCAGGGTACTGCCCCGACACCCCGGCTTCACCCCAGCCAGTTATGTGCCAGGTTGGACTGACGTCGCATTCCCCTACACCGACGAGTTAGCACAGGCAGCACACCCTTCAAGGGGGCACTGAAAGACGTGGTATCGGTACCAAGGTAATCTTTAATACCAAAATGCACCTGTCAGTACCACCATTGGAAGGTAACTACCTGACCTTTACATTAAATTAGAATGTCTGTATATGGTAAAGTTATTTCCTGCATATTCTGTATACCAAAAGATGAAAAGACGATTGAAATGCGGGCTTTCATATTGTGGTCTTTTGAGCAAATGGCCGTTTTCATTGCCAGGTTATTCTTGATTTACAATATAGTACTAATTGCCATTTTCATTCTAAGGTACTGTAATTCAACAAACTAAATTCTGTCTCAAATGACTTCTGATGCACCAACAGATTCAAAAGAAGAATCTGATGCAAAATTAAACAAAGCACTTCTCAAAACCGTCATACTGCGATAAACTTATTGACAAAATATTGCCACCAAAAAGAAAACAACATAAACCTGGTTCAGAAATATTTAAAAAAGACTAATCAATATGAAATAATTTTGCCAAAGTAACCGGGGTTGGATTCCTATTTAACCTATACAACAAAAGGAAGTGTTCACAGTAACTTCCTTTTCAGAAAAATAAGAGAAAACATATCTATTCTCAATTCCCCTCAAGAGGCTGCCAATGGAGGTTGAACGTACCTGGATAATCCAATCTAATTCCATGGCAACAAAACCTATGCAACGATAATAAAACTCTTATTCCTAAAAGAATATCGTACTTGTGTGATTCCTCACAAAATGTAAAAGTTCAACTACCTTGGAATTACTGCAAGATTATAAAGGAACACAACAAACAGATCCAAGCTATGAGGAAAGCCTCGAACAAATAACTGACAAACAACACATCGAGTTTACCACTTGGCACTTAGCTTGAGACCAGTGGCAATCAACTTGAAGACTTAAAAGCTTCCAAAACTTGTGCAAACAATTTTCTAACCCAGAGAGGTTAAACTGAAATGCATTACAGTCAACCAACTGGAATCTAATGCACTATATGAAATTCTGTGACCACAAAAACAGCTCCAGATAGCAAAGAAATATACATTACTCCCAAGAAATAAGAGTTTTCCCCTCAAAGAAGTAAAAGCAATGCAGGGAATTTATCAATAGGCAATTAGCAACCAACACCTATCAAAGGTTCCTGAAATACCCTCTACATTCATGTTTGTTTTTCTTTGTTCCTTACAGGCAAGAGACCTACAGTTTCTTAAATCAAAAGAGAGATAAAAGCCATTGCCAGGATAATGGTTATCCATTTGTCTACCCTCAGGATGATTAAATAGTCCCTTCTCCAGCCAAATGGAGCAATTCAAAATATCTTAGAAATCCAGCTAAAGACCACAAAAGGACAGGTATTCTGCATTCAGACAACACTAAAGCTGAACAATAAAATCATGCTGTACTTTCGACACGAAAGGAATTCCGAGTAGCAACTGGCAATAAAGTCAACCCACACTAGAGATTACACCATCGGAGCTCTAATCCAGTAATAAGACAACAGACAATTCTAAAGACATACAGAAGCCAAAATCCTTTAATACCATCCCATTATTAGGGACATTCCCAGCAGGTTGTTAGTAATAGCTTACATGTTTGCAACAAAGCATTTGGAACCCAGATACAATGAACTGCTAAAGGTGTGCAAAGCATTACTTCTAACAGAGACCTCTTAACAATGTTGTGATCCATCTTACACTCCTCATCACCTAACCAGTATCCGAGACAAGTATTTGCTTCATATATATTTGATGATTAGCAAAACATATTCATTCTCATTTGATCTTTCTAAAATGGAAAACTTGAACTGGAACTTAGTGCTATAAACTCTGGTCATTAGATTGCATGACAGGGATGGTGATTTCAATGAATTTTGCCCAATAATAGCAAAAATTAACAAACTGCTCAAGGAGAAATTACCTCAGCTGATAAAATGCCAGCTGTTAAAAGATATCGAAATCCATCAAAAGTTCTATCACAACACACTTACAAAGTAAATGTAGAAATTAAAGTCCCAAAGACATTCATAAAGATGGCAGTAGAAATTTCTATGTAAATTTCTTGGTCAAATACTGTATGGGTCAAAACACAAATTATATTGACTCTGAAGATGGCTAACGGCACCAACAAACACAAGAAAAGTTGATGGCGCTACAGTGATTTCTTTAGACAAAAGGAGGGATAATCTAATGATATCCGCAATCAGCAACATGAAGAAGTACAGTGGATACGAGACAGCGAGGCAAAAAATCTACAGCCTGCTTGAGAACAGAATTAAGAAAAGACCAAAGCTACAAAACTCAAAAGAAATATGCACTGAGTTTTACAAGAGTTGGGATTTTAATTAACTTCCCTCCAAAATGACAAAAATAGCAAGTAGAAACTACTCAAATGGGAATTGTCTTCCATGAAGAAATGCCAGTTATTGAAAGAAAGCAAAATCTATCTCTAATACTATAGCAAAACTACTTTTACTTTCAAAGCAAATACAGAATTGAAAATCCAAAACGGAGGCAAAAGACATTCGTATAAGTACAGTAGGAATGTCTATGAAAATTTCTTGATCAAATGCTGTACTAATCAAAGCACAAGTACCAATAATCTCAATTCTGAAAATGGCTAATATCACCAACAAACACAAGAAAAGTTGATAGCTACAGAAATTCCATTAGACAACAGGAGGGTAAACATAATGATAACCACAGTAAGCAACATGAAGTATAGTGGATACGAAACAGTACGACAAATTATCAGCAGCTTCTTTGTGCATGAAAATCAGCTAAGACCATAGCTACAGAATCCAAAAGAAATTTGGATCAAGACTCATTGTATCAACAGCTGTTCCTCAACATATTGATACAGGTATTACAGTTTAATTTTGTAAAGGCATAATGGAATTAAGTTCTCCTTGTATGAGCAAGGGAAATTAGATACAATGATCACATAAGGAAAAATTTGCATAGTCAATAATGATGTGATAGGTTTCTTACTCATAGCCATAGATAAAAGCCCACGTGTCTCAGGGTCAAGCTGATAAGAATTTGATTTATGAAATCATAAATCAAATAAAAGGAAGATTATTGGTTATATATTCTCCAGTAAAAATGTTGAAATTATAGTAATCAAATGCCTTTGAGCTATGGTTACACGAGTTGCACTGAAAGTCATTTTCTTACATCAGGAAATAGAACAAAACATATTATGTCTTTACTCCCTTCAATGGCAAAACTGCCTCCTAAACAAGGAAAGATAAAGAGCAAAAGACTATAATAAAGAAACTGAGCAAAGCCGTAGACTCTTCAAAGCCTCTTAAAGGGTATTGCCTATAACTGATATGGCAAAGTACTCAGGTATGCAACCAATGAAAGTAGAACTCAAAACAAATATTTAGAAAAAGAAGCTGTTGAGAGAAGCACCTAAACAAATATTCCTATACAAATCAACTGCTCAAAGTAAAGTCCAAACAAAAATCCGCTGAGAACATTTGACGTAAACCTTTTGAAATTAAGGTTTACAGAGGAGCTTTCAAATATGAGGACACACACATTACAGGCATCTTCACAAGATGTTCTTAGAAAAGGCAAACAGGATGGTTATACTTCATCTTCTACCAGGTAGGCTTTAGATCCTTAGGAAAGACACTCAAGTCAGGTATAACAATGCAAGGAATATACATATTCTTTACATATCATAGAATTGAATCTATCCGAGATATACCAAAAAGCACAAAAAATCATTGTAACAGACAGCAAGAAATCTACAAAACCTTTGCACAAATTAAGACAAATAAAGACTATTTTGGGTCATGGTCACAATATCTTGATATCAAGAGTTATCAAAACCTTTGCTAAATACTTCCTGGACAAATACTATAGAGGAATGAAGTTAACATGTTAAATCCTTCAAGAGGCAAAAAGTAATCCTAACTGACTCAGAAAATGCAAGCTTGCAACACCCTCAGACTGGAAAGAAATCCAGAATGAATTCAAGTGCTTGAGTAATAGCACTGGACAAGGATTAGGGATGACAAGTAATCTTCAAATCCTTTATCCAAAAAGAAAAATAGAAAATATTTTGGGATCAAAGGACACTTCTAAAGTGAAAACCAAAATTGCTTACCAAGATTCTCAATAACATACCTCAGATGCAATAAGAAAATCTAAACAATATTTAACATTCCAGTTTTCTGAAAAGTAACTCTGACTGCCTCTTGGACACTTCCCTGGCCGGCAATCTGTTAAACAGGGATTTGAAACCCATTTAATAGTCCTTTGTAGTGTCTGAAACCTCACCGTCATTGTATAGGGATGGTTACTGAGTTATCAGTAACCATTGCCTGGCCCTCTCTGATCCTAGCTTGACGGAGAGGAGCTTAGGCACTGATCATATGTATATAAGGTTAGTCTCTAGGGCATTGGTACTGTCCCTTGAGTCTGCCATTAATGAGTAACCTTTAAACCATAATGCCTTACGAAACATAATTCAAAACAGCTTCTCAACAGAGGAATAAACTAAGCATTATACAGTCTGAGACTTCCAGCCAATAAGGTAGCTCCAAAAATTCTACAAAAACTTCATCAACATCATTTAGTCCTCTGAGTTTTCAATGTCTTTGTTTTCAACTGAAACAATGGAAGCATTTTGGAACCTTTTGCTAATGGGAAAAGCTTCTCATGGAAAAGTTCTAAAAAATAAAACTGAACAATTTTTTTTACATTTATAAAAGAAAATTATCTAAGGATCTGATAATTACTCAAATGTAAACTTCATTATTCATCTATACTGCAAACTATCTCCAAATGAATATTACAGTTCATGTACCATGTAACATAAATGTAATCTATCTAATAGATAAAGTAGAAATCTTAAATTTCCGAATAAAAGTCTTTTGAACAGTCTAGGATTGACTGTGCAAGTCAGGTCAAGCTATTGCAGCAGGTTTTGTAACAAGGATGACAAAAGACACGAACAATTGTGGTACAGTACAGACGATAATAAATCTTTATCTGCTTGCTAATATTTCTACTGAACTTCTATTTGCAATAAAATTAAATCATAAAAATTACTGCAAAATTATGCTCTGTACAAAGTTAGCAGTTTTTAAAAATTTTCTGCACATCCTATTTTCATAAAATCTGAAGCAGATTCTGAAAATAATCTTTGTTTGACACATTTGGCAGTTATGAAATCTGTTTAACCATCAACTTTTTAGGCTTAGAATCAGACTGAAATGTGTCAAAGGACTCTAAAAATTGACACTACAACACTGTATGGAATAGTAAAATTATCTAACTCATTTCATGACCATAATGTAAACAGTTTTCAGTTTAAAATCCTAACACTTCAGGATTCCAAAAATCTGTTCACTCTTTTCCTAACCTTTGGCACAACCAACTAACAGTAGATTCTGCCAAAACACATGTGTTAAACACCTGCCAATCTGAATAGACTGGGTGTAACAAAATCTACGTAAAAAGGATAGATATGGAAATCTAGACTCCAAATAAACACTGTGGTTCAAAATCGATACTACAATTAACTTTAGCTAAACTTAAGCAGCACCTGATAAAACCAGACCACCTACAACCAAGAAATATGGCAGACTAAAGTAAAACAGAAGCTATATCTTCTTCCTTGACCAAAATTGGTTGAAACCAAAGCATCATGAAATTTAAGAATTACACCTAAGCTTCAGCTTTAGAAAAGTTCCTCCATGCAAATCAGAGACATTAAAGTCATGTCCTGTTTACAATAAACCCCAATACCTATTAACGACAAGAGCATAACAAATACATTAAACACAGTTGGCAATCTACAGTATTAGGACAATACAGTTCCACTTATACTCAATGGTACCTTTTTTCACTAGAATCTAACCTGGCATTGCCAAATGTATTTGCTTCACTTTTTGGTACAGAATGCAGGGAATAATTTTACAATTACAGAATACATATCTAAGAAAATGAAAAGTTACTGCATCAAATCTATGCGAAATGACACAGCCGTGTGCATGTTGCACTTTTCTTTGGTCGATCACGCATTTGAGAAACATAACACAACTGGACTTTGACATGTATAGGGCGATACTGGACTCCTTTCTAAACAGTTTCTACCATCCACAATACAAAAAGAAATGTTCCGAAACTCTTCCATGTCCTTCGTGGGACAAGCTACAGTCAAAAACTAAAAAGGCCCTACTATTAACGACTTTTTTTCCAGTCACATTCTGTGGCTTTCAATGTCTCTTAAGATTCAACGTTATAATACAAACAAGTTACTACTAATATCACAAAAAGCAATAAAGACCAACATCATAAGTCTAGTTACGCTTACACTAAATTGTTCCGCTTCACATCAAATTAATACATACATTGCAAGATATAGAAAATTTCTTCTGGGTAATTAATTCTTTAAATCCTAAATACAGGGACAGACAGTTACCGGAAAAAGTTATTATCAAATTACATTTGTATTTTGGGAAATTATGTATCTTACAGCAAAATGTATTTTGTTTATTAAAGCATTAAAGTTTTAAAGCCAGTGTTAGATCTATGGCCAATTATTTCGCTTTCTGGCGATTCTATTTAAAATAGCTGAACTTATCATCAAGTTTATGCAATCACTCTAAGAGTCAGACTACAGAAATAAAACTGAATATCTTAAAAAACATATGATGAAAAGGAAATATTTTCCATTCCATGGTAAAATTATCCAACTTCGGTACAACTTTACATCAGTTACGGTGAAATCAGGAAGGACCCATTGTGATTGGAAACCTTTCTTCAAATGGAATTTTAAACTAGTCAAAGGTCTCCTTAGGTCATTTCAAAAATGTAACAACCCTAAATGCATTTGCTTCCTCGTCAGTCATAATTCTAAAAGGAAACTTGGTCTGGTGTCAGATAAGTGGAACTTCAAAAATCCAACTCTTCGTTCAGATACAACCGTGATTTAGGATTTTTCATAAGACTTTCAATGCCAAATAATTATCTTTGATTTTGTGATATTTTTAAACACCTTTGAGAATTTAAGATAAGCTAATATTGTAACTATCAATAAGAAAAAAACTGACATCAGCAGTTTAAGTTATAAATATTTCTCGGCTTAAGTATCGAGCTGTTTACATATTTAAGACAAAATTAAGCAACTGAAAGAAGACCCACTGAGAAACTGCTTCCAATAAATAAAAAGTTTTCATACCATTTCAATACAACACTCCATTAAAAGAAAGCCAACGTCACCACACCATCACAGGAGGGAACCAGGGACCGTCCAGGGCTTCTACACATGGGACTTCTGGTGGCAAGGCAGCAGGGGAGACTCTTAGTTGTGCCACTGCAGCTCTGAGATCAGCCCCATTGCTTTTGGCACAGGTGCCTTTATTCAATCTTTCGGAAATACATTCTACAGTACATCTGGAAGAGAACTTCAACTTTAGACTTAAGAATACAATAAGGTCACAATGTTACAGAATACACTTATGTATCATGGTTACAAAATTAAATTCTTTTAGATATAAGTCTGGAACTATGAGGATCCCTTAATAGTACAAGAAATATGCTCTTAACTCAGCAGATAAATAACAGGAAAAAACAAGCCTAATATAACGTTGCCTACAGTTCACTTTCTAGATAATCTACAAGTCAATGATTATTATGTTTTAATTTAAAAGGCAAAAGTACCACCCTTAATAACTTCCTCTCTTACCTACATTCCATAAAAGTTCAAAACATTATACAGTATATCCAAGATTAAACATTACCACAACACCTTCTTGAATACCTACTTCTGCTTATATACATAACATGGTTTGCACTTCTATTTTAAACTTTTTGACTAAATGCTATCACTTTATCTAAGCTTCTACTCAACCAGTCTTAACAAATATTAATTGTGTTCTTTTAACTTCATTGCCTGTGCAGTATAGTACTATTATTCACAAAAATTACCTATAACTTATAAACCTAACTCATTTCAATCACCTAAATATCACCAATTTAGAAGTAATTTGTATTTTTCCTAACTATACAAACTTGTAGTTCTTTACAATAGGGAAAGAAATCAGCGCTAGCTGATGTACGGTTGTAAATACTTTTAACGAGGTGTAAGTAACCTACCGGCTGTTAACAAGTGGTAGCGGGGAGAACCACCATTCCCCTGCTCACTCATACCTTTCTCACTTTGATCAGAGTCAGGACTTTCCTCTGGGGTTATGTGATGGTGGATTTGTTTAGTTAGGAAAAATACAAATTACTTCCAAATTTGTGATTTGTTCCTACACTGTATATAAACCCTTATATTCTTTACAAAAGGAGACTCACACTACAGTGGGTGGAAGTCCCTTCAACTGGCTGAAAACTTTCCCAGGATTGCAACATCCAAGCAAGGAATGTACTGTATATCCACACCTCATCAAAAAGTGGCCTGAAACCAAAGGGTTCACGGCCCAAGCGAAGATACTATGAGTGTTAGAATAGAATTGTAACCGTCACAGCTATGTATAACAACAAGTTTGCGTTTATGTATACTAGGAGCTGACGTCCCAACTCCCTCTCGTCCAGGAGATTAGGGACCTAAGTGACTTGAATACATGCAATATATTCTAGTTGCAAATCAAAGAGAGCTTACCTGCAGTCGTGGGAGTTCTAGGCGACAGTCTAAGGATGTTATGCCCCAAGAGAGGGGAAATAAAAAAAAAGAATGGTCAGTCATTTCGTTTACATTCATCCTCGACTACCACCGTGACTACTATTCTAAAACGACTGCTGATGGTCCTATAAAGGAGCCAAGGCTGCTCCCACAGAGCCTATCGAGAAGATATCTAGAGATCTGTTGGTCACGTCTTGCAGGTAATGGGCAGAGAAGGTACAGTACTTTGTATTTTCTAAACCCCTGCTTAGAGAACCTGTGTCACAAAAGGGTTCTTTTTAAATGCCAGTGATGTACTGATGCCCCAATGTCATCAGCTCTAGGACAAGATCCTTGAGGCGAAGGGGAAGGATTAACGGCTCAGTCAATGACTTGCCTAATCCAAGAGGAAACAGTTCTCCTCGTCACCATTCTCTTGACCCTGCCCAAACTAACGAACAGGTGTCTGACCTGCAGACGAGCTCCTCGAGTCCATTTGAGGTAAAACTAAGATTAAAGCCTTTACAGGACACAACAACAATTGTTCCGGGTCATTAGTTACTTTTCGAAGACTCAAAATCTGGAAGGAATTGAACCTACATTTGAAAACTACTGGATTTTGAGCCTTCGCCCTGAACTCAGAGACGAAACTGAATGTCACCTGTCCCCATCCCCTTGGATGGATGACGTTGTACAAGAGACCATGCAACTTGCTTACCCTCTTGGCCGAGGCTAAGGAGAGACAGATGACCATTTTCGAGGTGAAGTCACAGTCTGAAGCCTGATGTAAAGTCTTGTATGGTGCTCCTTTCAGGGAACCAAGGACATTCACCACTTTCCAGGGAGGAGATCTCACTTCCAACTTAGGCCAAGCTTGTTCAAAACCTCGTATGAGCATAGAGAGCGCCAACTAAGAGAAAATCTCTAGCCTCTTCAGTCTAAAGACCTGACTCACGGCTGAGCGGTAGTTTTCCACCACTGAGACGGAGCATAGTTTTCCTCCCAAAGGTATAGTAAACCTCGGCTATTAGAGTTAGTGTGGCATTGAGTAACACTATCATTATTATTATTATTATTATCATTATTATTATTATTATTATTATTATCATTATTATTATTATCATTATTATAATTATATGCTGAGCTATAACCCTAGTTGGAAAAGCAATATGCTATAAGCTCAAGGAATCCAATAAGGAAAAATATACCAGTGAGGAAAGGAAACAAGAAAATAAATAAACTACAAGAGCAGTAATAAACAATCAAAATAAAATACGTTAAGAACAGTTTGTGGCGATGAACGAGCTAAAAATTTACATGCCATATATACCAGACACTGCGTGGGCTCTAAGGAGAACTTTTCTAAATTCACCACAATCCTCAAATCACTGCAAAACTCAAGAAGATGGCTCAGTGGTGGAGAAGGATCTCCATTGAGTGCCAAAACTAGCCAATCGTCCAGGTAGTGGAGAAGACAAATGCCGCTGGCATGAGCCCATGCCGAGACCAGAGTGAACACTGTGGTGAAAACCTGTGGAATTGGGGACAGACCAAAACACAGCATTCGGAAGTGGTATACATTTCCGTAAGACAAGAATCTTAGGTACTTCCTGGAGGATGGATGAATCGGGATCTGGAAGTACGCATCTTTGAGATTCAACGTGATAATGAAGTCCCCAGTCTGACTACCTGTCTGACCGTGACTGGTTTCCAGCTTGAAGGGAGTTTGGTGAACCAACTCGTTAAAGGCCGAGAGCTTTATGACTGGTCTCCAGCCTACAAACGCCTTCTCTATGAGAAAAAGTCAACTGAAGAAGCCTAAGGACCTGTCGAGGACCTCCAGGAGAGTGCCCTTCTCTATCATGCTCTGGACTTTTACCTGTAAGTCAGAAAAGAACATCATCAGCCATTAGGCTGATCTCTCTCATGACAGACCTTGAGGCAATGCTGACACTGCCAGGTCTAATGGCCAGGGAAATTGATGATCATTCAAGATTTCATAATACTTACTGTCTCACAAACGGAGGAGGAAGTAACTTGGAAGAACTGCTAGCCTCAAGGGAATCCTTCCTCGTAGAAAACTGTGATTTGACCTTAGCAATGAACCCAGCTGCCAATTTAGACCATGGTAACTCCTCTTCTGTTGTGCATCCATTGCCAGCACCTCTAGTAGCTTGTCCTTGGAGGACAGACCTAAGAATCTTAAGGACAGCCACAGAAAATGCAAGGCATCTCGAGACAAGGTCTCAAGGGGAGAGGGGAGAAGCATCCTGACCTGCAGGTTGACCGAGAGTCTACAGGCCATCACTCACACTCGATTGTTCCTCGGAGGAGACCGACCGAGAGGAGTTAGAGAGCAAGGTTCTAGGGGAGAGGGAGAGAAGTCAAGACTTCTTTAATTTCAAGGAAGACCCTGAATATGAATCCCTTTTCAACTTCTTCCTCCACCTGCCATACCACTTCCACTGGGAGGATGGCCACTCCCTACACTCTGAGCAAGAAGAAGCCTGCATGCAGGACAAAGATGATGGGGGTCTGTGTCCTCCTGGGACATGAATGTGAAACAAGAGAGGCCGCCCTGCCTAGGCTATTGTGCATGCTGCACCATCGCGCACAGTCACGCCTGAAAAGACAAAAGGAAAAGTTTTTAATGTTTAGCCAGTCAGTTTACGTGGAAGGCGATGTCTGTCTTCGACCATGGCCGAGATCAAAGTGGGAAAGGTATGAGCAACCAGGTGGTTGATTACTCTTCGTTAGGAGTTTTCACAACCGTACATCAACTAGAGCTGTTGGAAAGATAATAAAGTTTTGTATGCAGAGTAGGAACAAATCACCTCTTGCAAATATTAACTCAGAAACTTCTAACATAGATGCAACCAAGATACTTGTAGAAGTCAAATAATTGACCTAATGCTACATAATAAAACCTTTAAATTCAAGATAAAAAACTTATCCCATATGCAACAACATCCTTAAGAGGTCTACCTTTGAAACAATGAAATACCAGACTTATATCAAAAGAAGTTTTACAAAGTTACTTAAATGCCAAAAAAGTTCTCTTCAACAGTAATTACATCATGGTCAGCATGAAATTATACATGGTTCTTAACATAAACAAAATATAAATTGAATTAACTAAGTTGTACTATACTGCAGGAGTGGCTGAGGTCATAAATTTATCAAAATATTTGCTAATCAAATTTACATTGTTATAGCAATATCTACAATATCGAATTCAAGTGCATGTGAACATTGCAATTATAAAAAAGTAAAGTTCTTGTACTAAATCTTAAAATGTTAATAAACATTCATATACATAGTTTTTGGATAACTTGGAGATTAAAGTTGTGTAGTACAGCAATCTACTTACACCAAACTTCGCCTATAACGGAAAGAGTGCCATCTAAAATAATGAAAGAATTTGCTTCATCATTTTTCTCATTGAATAAACACCATTTTAAACCATAGAAAGAGAGAACTCAAAGCAAGGGTAACATGTAACATTCAGTCATCAAGATTACTGTAAATCATTTTCAAACAAACCTTTTTCTTCCTATATTTCTAATAAACTTAATGACCCCTATATTTTTTTTCATTATTTTGCATATCATTCATTCTTAACCCAAGATAGAGAAATGAATGAGGAACTTTCATATAGAGTAGCAGGATTTAAACTGACACATTGAACTGCTTCGTAAGAGCCAAATTTGCCCGGCTCATCCAAAGTAGGGACCACTAACATACTGCTATGTGGTACTTCTAAGATGGTTTAAATCTTGGATCATCTACTAAATAAGTTAGTCCATAAGTAAATAACTTATAGAACAGGCTTAAACAATGAGGTTCCATACAGCACGACAGAAACCCCCAAATATCCTGTTGTTCCCAATTTGTTAAACAACTAATCTTCCTATTATTGCAGAACCAATCAAAAGTTATAAGTTATCATAATATATAGCATAAGTATTATATATACCTCCAAGACAGTATGCGATGAGTGTTGACCAATATCTCCCTATATCTTGCTTTTACAATTTAACAACATGCTTGAATACAAGTTGTAAGCCCATAACTGATGTAAAAAATCTTTATAAAAGACAGAGTAATTTAAATAAACAAAAATACTTTAAATGCTTAGTTCTAATAATGTCAAAAACTAACTTCAAGAAATGAAAATCTTATTGAAGGAAAGTCCCGCTCTGATGCCGACAACTCAGAATCTCAACTGATTACTTGCAACAAATTCACAAGAGACTCCTAGACAAAACCAAAGTATAACTAAGAGTTACATGGAACCGTTTCCTTTTCAACAGCCAAAGTTGAATAGGGTCAGGATATTAACTAAGGGGATTAGTGATCTTCCCCCTACTAAATAGGTGTTGCATTCTTGCCACATATTTCGAAGTACCTGTACACCAGAGGCTCCCGATTCTCTTACAAGAATTTTCATTGAAGTTAATTCACTCTTTTGGGATGAACAAACTAAAATGATAGACATTTTTAGTGGAAAACTCTTCAATGGGTCATTGGTTCCCATTTTAGAAGTTTAGTAGCTCCTCTCGGATAACTTCTGTAAAACTGATTGAAGTTCCACATTAAATGTGTGAATTATAATATAAGTGCTATCAGGCTTTAAAGTACAAATTCTAATCCCTCTGTATACAACAATATGTTATCAGACAGGCTGGTGAACTGATCGGAGAAAATAACGATGTAGTTCATATGTGATACAAAAAAATGTCTGTTGTTCAACACGTCACTTCTGAGAGGGGAAGACAGCATCTTTATTTTACAAATAATATAAAGTTTTCTTGGATTCTACTATACATCTACCAGCAATTAAAATTAAAATCGTCCTGAAGGAATAATCTTGTACTTTCTACTTCGGGCAGTCGGCAAGAATATACAGTACTGTTTTTTGGGAAATACTTCTCCTTTGCCTACACATACATAGAATAGTCTGGCATATTCTTCACACATTCTCCTCTTTCTTCATACACCTGTACTGTACTGTAATTGCTCAGTGACTAGTTTCCACTTGGTAAGGGTGGAAGAGACTCTTTAGCTATGGTATGTTGGTACACTCAAGCCTGCTATTCTATCTGTTTCCTTATTTCCTTTCCTTACTGGGCTATTTTCCCTGTTGTAGCAGTTGGGCTTATAGCCTTTGGCTTTTCCAACTAGGGTTGTAGCTGAGCTAGTAATAATAATACAGTAATATTCCAGCCTTTCTGACTAACTGTACACCAGCAAGAAAGGTACTGTACTGGAAAAGTTTACAGTACTGTACTCTGATTTTAAGGAATTGTGTGGCATTGGTAATTTGTGAGGTCAGATTAAAAACCAGAGAAAAAAACATTGTAACATCAATGTAAAAAAAAAAACTCTGGAAAACTGTACTCACAAATTGCAAATGCCTCACAATTCATTAAATGTATCTCAAGTTTTATGGGCTGCCAGCGCAAGAGCCCGTCTCCCACACAAGGTGAGGCAATAGTAAACGAACCATCCAAAGTTATTACTGAATACAAATACTGTCAAGTGTAATGCAGCATATAGAAACAGTATATTGTTCACATTTCTGTTCAATGAATGGCCTTTAAAGATAATTCATTCTCTGGAAATAAAATACCACAATAAAAGGACAGAAAATTTCAAGCAAGAGATCCTTCTATGATGCACTTTTTGAGCTTAGGGTCTTCAAAAATTTCTAAAGATGAGACTAAGGTCTCATTATGGAGGACAACTCTCAGGTTTAAAGATATGCAAATTCTATAACTCTATTAATTGTGTATATCAATATTTCATTAGGCTGACTAAAAAAATAACATACTTCACAATCATGTGTTGTTCAACACACTAATTCAGATGTAGGAAACATTACTGTATATATTTAGCTTAAAAATCTAATAATGGTCTTCTTTAGATTCTATATATCGCTGCAATCAGACAGATATAGAAACTAATCTGTAATAAAGAATCCTCTCCTTTCTACTAAGGGAAATAAGAACGTGTTTTCCTTCCAGGATGACGTATGAAACTTAAGCACTCGTGGTTACAAGCCGCTTCTAAATTTGCAAGCCGTCAATGAGGGAGCTCTAAAGAGAAAAGTGACTACATTTATTAGTCAGTGGAGATCTTAAAGTCTCTTCAGGAAAGACACTGGACAACTTCTGTACTGTGAATTATCCTGATACTGGCAATCTGTAAGGCCAGATTAAAAACAGAAGAAAAAGCAATTATCACCGCTATGTAACTACTGTACTTACAAATTGTCACACAACATACAATTCAGAATGACTTCCAAGCTATTACCAAATAAAATTTCTATTGTGTAATAAAATATATATAAATTTGCTAAACAAGATTTATATACAAAGAAAGTCTGGAGTCTGATAACACACTGACACCTTATTGTCTTTGAGAAAAACTACACTAACACATTTTATAATGATTACGTAGTTAGTGTAAAAGTGTTTAGAACAGAATTTACAATTGCAAGTCTCTGATAGACTGGGTGTTACTCTGACACCACCTGCGCTGAAACTAATCAAGATATTTTGAATGCAATGTGCTTTAGCTGCTGCATTACCACCTTGAGTGCAACTCAAAGAAAACTTGATGATAATCATTTCAAAATCTTATCAACAATACCTACCCCATCTGGCATTACAGGCTTGGTGTAACATGACAAATTCGAAGATAATTTGTATTTTTCCTAACCATACAAACCTTAGCTATTTACAAAGGGTATTACTTTTTGCGCAGCTGAAATGACGAGCCAATAGTTTTTAACGAGGGTTAATTACCCCCGCGCTAGTTAGCGGGGGGTGGGGAAGGGTAGCTTGCTACCCCTCCCCCCTCCACACACCGGTGACTTGCTTCACTTCACTTAGAGGTAGGACTTGACTTGGGGGTCAGGGATGGCGGGCACATATGTGTAAATAGCTAAGGTTTGTATGGTTAGGAAAAATACAAATTATCTTCGAATTTGTCATTTGTTCCGTAACCGAAATACAAACCACGCTATTTACAAAGGGTGACTTACCCCTTAGGAAGGGTGGAAAGTCCCCAGCCTTACTGACTTCGGCTTGCCCGGGGGCTCGATCCCTCAGTGAGCAGCACTAGAGAAAGGGAGCCCCTGTACCTCACAGGTTCCTAGCATCGCTAGGAACGAGTGGCCTACATAAGTAGTGTGAGGAGGAGAGTGTGACTCGTCCTATGAAGTTGACCTTGAGACCTTCAGATAGGAATTCTAGGATAGGACGTTCCCCATACCACCTCGTCAGGGTATGGGAGACGCAACAGTATTAAGCTTAATACTAGGAGCACAAAGAAGCATGGGTTACCTGCAGAGGTCGAGGTCAGCTATGCGAGGACCAGGATGCTGCTTCCCCAAGAGAGGGGAGAATGAAGAAAGAAGTAAGGGTCAGACATACTCTTTCATTCACACAGACTAAGACCGGGTAACAACGCCCTCAACCTACTGCTACTTGTCCAAAAAGGAGCCTGAGGTTAGACCAGCTGTTGTGCAGCCACCACAGGGCCGATAGAGAACGTATCGAGGCTCCTGTGGGTCACGTCTTGCAGGTAGTGGGCTGTGAAGGTCGTTTGACGCTTCCAGACCCCAGCTTGAAGTACCTGCGTCACAGAGAAGTTTCTCTTGAAGGCCAGGGATGTAGCAATACCCCTGACATCGTGGGCCCGAGGGCGACGTGACGGAGGAGGGTCAGGATTCAGGGCATGGTGGATAACCCTTCGAATCCAAGCAGAGATGGTGTTCCTGGTGACCCTCCTCTTTGTCCTGCCTGTGCTCACAAACAAAGCTCGCACATGAGGACGGACTGCAGCCGTTCTCTTCAAGTAGTACCTCAGACACCTCACTGGGCATAGTAGCAGCTGGTCTGGGTCGTTTGTTACAGATCGGAGACTCGCGATCCTGAAAGAGTCGAACCGAGGATCCGGCACTCCAGGATTCTGAGTCTTGGCCACAAACTCAGGGACGAACCTGAACGTTACCTCCCCCCATCCCCTTGAATGGGCGATGTCGTACGAGAGACCATGAAGTTCACTAACTCGCTTGGCCGAGGCCAAGGCGAGTAGGAAAGCCAACTTCCAAGACAGGTGGCGATCGGAGGCCTGGCGTAATGGCTCGAAGGGAGGTCTCTTGAGAGACCTGAGGACTCGAACCACGTTCCAAGGAGGGGGTCTCACTTCCGACTGGGGGCAGGTAAGCTCATAGCTACGTATGAGTAAAGAGAGTTCTAGCGATGAAGAAATATCCACGCCCTTCAATCTGAAGGCCAAGCTTAAGGCTGAGCGATAGCCTTTCACTGCCGAGACAGAAAGGCGCATTTCTTCTCGCAGATACACAAGGAAGTCCGCTATTGCTGGAATAGTGGCATCGAGTGGAGAGATACCCCTTCCACGACACCAACCACTAAAGACTCTCCACTTCGCTTGGTAGACTCCCTCAGAGGACCTTCGCAGGTGCCGAGACATTCTCTCCGCAACCTGTTGCGAAAAGCCTCTCTCCGCGAGGAGATGCTGGATAGTCTCCAGGCGTGAAGCCGAAGCGAGGCTACGGCCCTGTGAGGGACACCGAAGTGGGGTTGTCTGAGAAGCTCGTGTCGTGGAGGAAGCTCCCTTGGGAGTTCCGTCAGGAGTTGCAGAAGGTCCGGAAACCATTCCGCGTGATGCCATAGCGGAGCTACTAGAGTCATGGAACAGTTGACCGATAGTCTGGTCCTGTTGAGCACCCTTCTCATCAGACAGAATGGTGGGAAGCGTACACGTCGATGTTGTCCCACCGTTGCTGGAAAGCATCTTGCCAGAGTGCCTTGGGGTCCGGGACTGGTGAGCAGTACAGGGGCAGCTTGAAGTTCAAGGCTGTCGCGAACAAGTCCACCGTCGGGGAACCCCACAAAGTCAGGACTTTGTTGGCTATCTGAAGATCCAAAGACCACTCGGTACTCACTATCTGCGAAGCCCTGCTCAGACTGTCGGCGAGCACATTCCTCTTGCCAGGAATGAAGCGAGCTGATAGTATTATCGAGTGGGTTTCGGTCCACCTCAGAGTCTCTACTGCAAGATGGGATAGCTGTTGCGAAAAAGTGCCTCCCTGCTTGTTGATATAAGCCACTACCGTGGTGTTGTCGCTCATCACCACCACGGAGTGACCCGCCAGGAACCGTTGGAACTGTTGAAGGGCCAGAAAGACGGCCTTCAATTCTAGCAGGTTGATGTGTAGGCACTTTTCTGATTCTGACCAAAGGCCTGAGGCCCTCTGGTTCAGAACGTGCGCCCCCCACCCTTCTTTTGACGCGTCCGAAAACAGAGTCAATTCCGGGGGGAGGACGAGAAGACTCACTCCCTTCCGCAGGTTCTCGTCGGCCAGCCACCACCGCAAGTCCGTCTGTTCCAGAGACCCCATTGGGATCAGAATGTCCGGGGAATCGGATCCTTGATTCCACCGGGACTTGAGCCGCCATTGAAGGGATCTCATCCTGAGGCGGCTGTTTGGAACCAGACGGGCCAGGGAGGATAGGTGGCCTAAGAGACGCAACCACGATTGGGCGGGGAGTTCTTTTCGCCTGAGGAAAGGTTCCGCCACCCTCCTCAGCCTTGCTATCCGGTCGTCTGATGGAAAGGCTTTGTGGAGATTGGTGTCTATTAGCATGCCTAGATAAACCAGTCGTTGGGACGACTGCAAAGAGGACTTCTCGAGGTTTACCACGATCCCCAGATCCTGGCAAAGATCTAGAAGCCTGTCTCGGTGCCGAAGAAGGGTCGACTCCGAGTCTGCTAGGATCAGCCAATCGTCTAGGTAACGAAGGAGACGAATGCCGTTCCTGTGCGCCCAAGTCGAAATCAGGGTGAACACTCTGGTGAACACCTGAGGAGCTGTGGAGAGACCGAAACACAGCACCTTGAACTGGTAGATCTTGTTGTCTAGGCAGAATCTCAGGTACTTCCTGGAAGACGGATGGATTGGGATCTGGAAGTACGCATCCTTTAGATCCAGTGTACACATGAAGTCTAGTGGTCTCACCGCAAGTCTGACCGTGTCTGCTGTCTCCAAGCTGAACCGGGTTTGTTTGACAAACCTGTTCAGAGCCGAGAGATCGATGACGGGTCTCCAGCCTCCAGTAGCCTTCTTTACAAGAAAGAGTCGACTGAAGAAGCCTGGGGAGCCGTCCACGACCTCCTGGAGAGCACCCTTCTCGAACATGGTCTCGACTTCGGCCTGAAGGGCCAGCCCCTTTGCCGATCCCATGGCATAGGAGCTCAACGACACTGGATTTGCTGTCAGGGGAGGTTGAGATGACGTGAACGGGACGCGATAACCTTGGCCGATCACTGAGACCGTCCAAGCATCGGCCCCGTGATGTTGCCACCTGCGGACGCAACGCTGAAGGCATCCCCCCACAGGTGGACACGCAGGGGGACTGCCACCCCTAGGGCTTGCGGCCGCGGCCGCCACCCCTAGAAGTCTTGCCTCCCCTGGAGGACTTACTGCCCCTCTTGACCTTGGCTGGAAAGGGCTGGGGCTTAGACACCACTTTCTTAGCTGCCGGTGCCTGTTTGGGAGCCTTACGAGGCTGTTGCTGCTGTAGTGGCGGGGCTGGAGGCTTATAGGGCCGAGTTGTAAGGGCCCTGTGGAGGAGGGAGTCCGTGCTGGATTTCCTCCACCTCTCAGCCATTCGCTCCAAGTCTTGAGGCTCAAACAGGCTCTCCCCCAGGAGGGAGGCATGTCGGAGCCTACACACATCTACGGCGGGGACCTTCGGATGGAATCTCTCGGACACAGCATCGCGACGCTTCAACACCGAGTTGGCCCACAGGGTGGTAACCTGGTGCGCAAAAAACTCGATGGAGCGGGTGCCCGAGAGCAAGAAGGTCTCAAGGGCCTTCCTATTGGTCTCCTTGGACAAGTCCTCCGATCGCAATAGGATGCCCAGAGATCCTAACCAGAAGTCCAGCCACGAAGTGGCCTGCATGGCACACTTAGCGACCTTCTCGTGGTTAAGGATCTCTGCCGCCGAGAACGACACCTGCCGGGCAGAGAGTTTCTCCATGGGAACTCCCTTCGCCAGCTCCTCCACAGAGTGATGGAGAGGAAGAGCGAGGTTGTGCTCACCCAGGATCTCGAAATACCTCCTCTGCTGAAGGCGAGGAGGAGGGATGAGTTTGTTCCCGGCAGTGGAACGACTGGAGGAGGCAAGAAGTGCGAGCTGAGCATTGGCCCTAGCTCTGGCACTCTTCAGCCCCCGAGACCAGGGCAGAGCTGCACTGGTCTTAGGGGCCTTCCGAACGTCAAACACTTCATCCAGAATCGTGTCTTTGCCTTCACGGGGGGGGGGGGGGGGATGACTGGATCCGTAAGACTGTTAAGTTGCCTTATCAGGCTTAGGACCTGCCAGAAGGCATGTTCGGACTCTTGCTGTTCTCCTCCCTGCGGGCTGGCAGCTAAGTCTCCTGCCCCAGGAATCTCTTCCTGGGGTGATACGAGGACATTCCCCTGGGTAGTCGTGGGTTCCTGACGAATCCTTGCAGAGGATTTAGGGATGGTCTTGGAATCCTTGGGTTCCCTCCTGGGAGGGATACAGGATCCCAACAACGAGGTTCGAGGGGCCCCTTCCTCACGAGACGATTCTCCTGCCTGAAGCGAAGTCTCCCCCCCTGGTGCCGAGGGGAAGACTACCGCCCCACTGGACTCACCTGAGGACGGAAAGGCCTCGTCCACGGGAGAAGGAGAGAGTACTCGTGCAGGAGAGGGGACCCTCGAGACCGACCTCTTGGGAACCAACTTCGCCCTGGGGGAAGTCACCACGAAGTCCACTCCTCTCTTTCTCTTCAGCGTAGGAGAGACAGCCGCTGGTTTGTTACCCTGGCCGGCGAGTGCTGGTTTCATAACCCTCACTAACGCCCGTGCCAGCGGACCAAACCAAGTCTGCTGCTCCAAGGACACAGAGTCTGAAATCCTCGCTAAGGTGAAAGGGATCGGGCGATCCTTTGGAGTGGACACGACGGTACCTGCCTGAAAAGAAGGTGGGGAAGAATGCTGTACTGACCTGTCTTCGTCCTGCACTACCAACCTGTGCTTGGATGGAGGTGATCCCGAGTGCCGTCTAGGAGCATGCGTCCCTGCTGCTACCACCGGCTGTGGAATTCGCCGCGAACTATGGTCGCGCGAGGGCGAACGGTCGCGCAAAGGCGAATGGTCGCGCGGGTGATCGCGCGGGCGCACAGGCGAGCGGTCGCGCGGGCGCGCAGGCGAGCGGTCGCGCAGGCGCGCAGGCGAGCGATCGCGCGGGCGCGCAGGCGAGTGGGCGTTAGGGTGGGCAGGTAAATGAACACGTGTCCGAGGCGACGAACGCAAGCGATGGCGCGACGGCGAGGGATCGTGCTGCCGCGTAGGTGAAGAAGATCGCTGGCGATGTAGATCCACAGGCGATCGATGACGAGCTGTGGTATGTCGACGCACTGATGTGCGATGGTGAGCAGCATGCACAGGTGAATAATCGCGTGATAGGGTGCGATGGTGATCAGCATCCGCAAGAGGGCGATCGTTCAGGGTTGTGCGATGAGGAGCAGCATGTGTAAGCGGGCGATCGTGCAGGGTTGTGCGATGGCGAGCAGCATGCGCAGGTGAATGATCGCATGAAAGGGTGCGATGGTGATCAGCATCCGCAGGAGGGCGATCGTTCAGGGTTGTGCGATGAGGAGCAGCATGCGTAAGCGGGCGATCGTGCAGGGTTGTGCGATGGCGAGCAGCATGCGCAGGTGAATGATCGGGTGAAAGGGTGCGATGGTGATCAGCATCCGCAGGAGGGCGATCGTTCAGGGTTGTGCGATGAGGAGCAGCATGCGTAAGCGGGCGATCGTGCAGGGTTGTGCGATGGCGAGCAGCATGCGCAGGTGAATGATCGCGTGAAAGGGTGCGATGGTGATCAGCATCCGCAGGAGGGCGATCGTTCAGGGTTGTGCGATGAGGAGCAGCATGCGTAAGCGGGCGATCATGCAGGGTCGTGCGATGGCGAGCAGCATGTGTAGGTAGGTGATGCTGGCGAGCTGGTGATCGCTGGCGAGCAGAAGGTCGACGCGTGTCCTGTGAGAGGACAGGTGGTGCGGCGCGTTCACGAGCAGGAACGGGAAGATCGCTGGCGCGTTGGCGAACATGTGTTTCTGACACACGCGCAGCACGATGTTGCGTAGCCACAGGACCAGGTGGATGGTGAGCAGGGAGTTCAGCAGGAACTAAAGGGTGGTCAGAGACCGCAGGGCGATGGTCCTCAAATGAGCGCTGACGCTCGGAAGAGAGCTGACGAGCAGGAGAGCGCTGGCGAGGGGGCGAACATCAGGAGAGAGCCGACGAGCAGGTGAGCGTCGGCGAGCAGGAGATCGCTGGCGAGCAGGTGAGCGCTGGCGAGCAGGAGAGCGCTGGCGAGCAGGAGAGCGCTGGCGAGCAGGAGAGTGCTGGCGAGCAGGAGAGCGCTGGCGAGCAGGAGAGCGCTTGTGCGCTAGCCCTGCTCGCGTAAGGGAAGAATCCCTTAGCCCCGAAGGTACCGTTGCCCGTCGGGTGACGAGTTCTCCAGAAGGCGAAGATCCGGCAGGAGATGGTGAGCGGTCTGCAGAGAGGTTCAAGGAGGGCGGAGCAGTCGGTTGAGGCTGACGAGGAGAGTCCCCCCTGGAGGACGAGGACCCAAAAAGGCGCCTCTTAGTCCCCCTGTAAGGGGAAGGGAGGCCCTTGTGGCGTAGAGGGCGGTGAGCCTTACGGCGGAGGCGGCCTCGGGGGAGATCGTCGGGACCATCGGTCCTCCGAAGGGGAGTCTACGTCAAAACACTTCCCTCAGAAGGAAGCTGGGCAGCAGTCGAGACCGAAGGACTCACTTCCCCCTTCGAAGGATGCATGGAAGGAGGAGGAGAGCCTTGAGCACCATCACCAGCAACAGCACCTGCGTCGGAAGGCCCAGTCACGTCGGAGGCCTCTGTCACCACGACGTCGACAATAGACAGAGGGTCTACCTCCGCTACCACCGGCGACTGTTTAACAGCGGCCCCCAACGAGACAAGGTCAATAAGAGCGACCCTGGAGGGCAAGCCCTTAAGCCCCAGGGACAACCAAATCTGTAAAAGATCATCACTGGATAAGGCATTATTATCAATAACCTCCCCCGGAGGAGGAGGGGGAACCGCCTCGCTATGGGAGGCGACGCCCTCTCCCCCCACCGGAGGTAGGGAAACAGAACAAGGGCCTACGCTCCCACTCGGACGACTCTCCTTAGGAGGCAGACGAGGGGGAGCTTCGGAGGAGGTTTGGGCGGCGGAAGAAGAGTCCCGAGAACCTTCCTCCTTCAAGGCTAACCCCGGAGGAGAACGGTCTCTCTTGGACTTCTTCTTACGCCGACGGCCAAACCTCTCCCACTGGGAGGCAGACCACTCCCTGCACTCACGGCACATGTTATCCTGGTCGCACCGTCGGCCCCGACATTGAGGGCAGAGGGTGTGAGGATCCGTAATAACGTCCGACATGAAAGTCCCACAAGGACGGCCGGCAACTCCAGGGCATGTACGCATAGTAAATAAAAGAAAATAACTGAAGGTCAACTTCCAACCAATCACACAAGCTGAAAAGAAAAAGCAGAAAATTAAAGGCTGTCACGAAGGCGATGAACAGACACGTCTGATCACCGCCGAGCCAAAAGTGAAGTGAAGCAAGTCACCGGTGTGTGGAGGGGGGAGGGGTAGCAAGCTACCCTTCCCCACCCCCCGCTAACTAGCGCGAGGGTAATTAACCCTCGTTAAAAACTATTGGCTCGTCATTTCAGCTGCGCTAAAAGTAATACCCTTTGTAAATAGCGTGGTTTGTATTTCGGTTACGGAACAAATCTCTTTTAAAGTCTACCTAAAACATTTTGCCCTCTGCAATTCACACACACTGAGTAGGTATTTACATACAGTACATCTTGAAATTACTTGAGGTCTTCCCTCTTATGACTGAGCATAAAGTACCCAATATATTGTTTCAATACTTCCTATTTTACCTTATGTAGAGTAATTGTAACCATAACAAAGAAGGATAAATTTCTACTACAAAAAGCTAGCATGAAACAATATTCAAATCAATTCCAAGGATATTAATGGCCCAAAGTAGACAAGAAAAAAGTGGAAGAGTTCATATCATGGACATGGAACTATATGCAACCATCATACAGATAGAGTAGAGTAAAAAAATACTTTTGTAAGAACCTCGTCACCGTAAGTCACTCTGGCACTTTATCAAACCTGGTGATCCACAACGTAACTTATGTACTTGAAAAAGTATGAGTGAATTATTGATATAATAGTTAATGAACAACAGCTAAAATACAAAAGGTGAAAAGGAAAATCTTAGCAGAGCTTAACGATGGGCTAAAAGACACAAAAAAGAGGTTCAAATATCCCTTAAGGAAAATAGTTTGACATTTTGATGTAGATCTGTCATGGAGATTCAATAAGTTCTTAGGTTTGTTTTTCAAATGAGCACTTACACACCTTACAGGAGACATTATCCTCTTAAAAAAAACTTTACTAAAAACAGACCTTTTAAATTGAACGACGTATTGCCACTTCTGCAGTATATGTACAATATCAAACCCTAATATAATCCTTAATAGGCAGAATACATTTACAGTAATAGGATCATAGCAAAATGGGACAAATAATCATCTTTTCAGACAAAATGAAAAAATGGATACAAAAGCTATTCATCAAAGAGCTGAGACCAAAATGTTATCTATTTGCTACAAAATTCTAAAAAGCACTTTACAG
The DNA here is from genome assembly GCF_036898095.1 of Palaemon carinicauda. Taxonomy (NCBI): domain Eukaryota; kingdom Metazoa; phylum Arthropoda; class Malacostraca; order Decapoda; family Palaemonidae; genus Palaemon; species Palaemon carinicauda. The sequence goes on from NC_090759.1 coordinate 38,609,777, forward strand.
AATCTTCCAGATAAAAAAAGTTTCCCTCTTGACTGAGTTAAGTCCAGAAATCAAAACAGGAATATTTTTCAATGGGAAATTTCTTAAAAAAAACTAAATGTATTTTGCCAATTAACAATGTTATAAAAATACCTAGTAAGCCCTAAAAGTTGCATAAAATTCGAACACCTCTGAGGAACAAAATGCCAGGATGTCTACTTTATATAAAGTGTATAAATCACATGGAACTATGGGTGCTATGTATGAATATACCTGACAAGACTAATTCTTCATCGGTAATTAACCATAGATTTGTAAATTATTTGACCTGTATAGATGAATTATATTAAATTTAAAATACTGTACTGTTCTCTGGGTACTTGTTGCTAAGCTACTACGAACAATACTGAACACATACACAAATTCAACTATGATGACAAAGAAACCTAAGAAAGTACTGTACTACAAAACCTCTATCGAAATTCTTCCTTCTGAAAATAATGACTTCACCCATCCTTCCCTTTACGGTGTTTCTTGTTACTAAATGCGTTAAATCACAGAGAAATTCAGCTATAATGACAACTAACCCAAAACATTTACTTCTAAAACTCTATTGAAAGTCTTCCTTCCAAAAATAATGACTTCCCCAATCCTTGTCTTTCATGACACCTATAACATTAACTGTGATATATCATAACATAAAGCTTTTTCAGGTATTAAATGTCCAATTTAGAGCTCAGACTATAAGTATTGAAAGCTTTTATATTTCATGTAAACGGTCTGGTTTGATTTTACCCTTCTACTGAAAAAACTGATGGTGCCTACATAAAAAAACCTTTATGAAACAGTATAACATTTTGTTAATACCTACAATTATGGACATCTAAGTCCAAATTCATTAAAAAAAAATAAAAATCGTAATGAGATTGAAAACTTTCAAGTTCACATATCTAAATAGTACAGTATACCTAATTCATCCATTTCTTTGTTTCTCCTATCTTCAGCAGATAATACAAGTACTTTCCTTATACTGTATGAATAGTGTGAAAATATCTATGAATATATTGTACAGTATAACATATAAAAAATGGTATATACAGTACTCTTCATATGAAATGTATAGATTAAAGCTATACCTAATGTTTTTCATCAAGAGAATGACATACGTATACAGTACTGTACACCTCTACGACTTCCTGTATAATACGTTATTCTTTCAACTCAAGGATTTATTTTCTTCTTTCATTAGGTTACCTTGCTGTTGATCTAACCCAGTACTATAGAGTCACATTACTTCAAGTTCATAAACTCATGTATAAAATTGTCTTTCATTTGGTTTTTAAATACAAAAGATCTGTCAATGAACAAAATAGTAGTAGAGTTTAAAGAAACCGTAGGAGTTTGATGTACAGTCACCGTAAACTACAAGATGAGGAACAATATCCATCAAATGGGTCTTCTTTCAAAAGAGGGGGATCAAATTTAACTTCTCGATGGAATATATGTCCTTTGAGGTACTGTACTTGAGTTTGGTGGAGTAAATCTCTTCATACGGTCATTATCGAGTCCAACATCTGTAAGAGAAAATTTGAGATTTTAACATTTTTTTCATTAACTGTTTTAAAGTGATCGAAATAATCTAATAATTCCATAGAATTCCAAAGTAATAATGTATTCTTTGATTTTTATACTAAAATTGAATAGGTTAAGGCATAAAGACTAATGAGGTGAAAAATACCACACTAAAATAGTTTGTCATTTTAAAACACTATAATAAAAACTGTGCGTTAATAAATTTTTCAATAATGTGAAAAACAGAATTAAGAACTCAGGCAAAGTAAACAGTGGCATGTAATCTGCCTAACTGTTACTGTTCACTTGCTTTTTATACAACAACAACAACAAATGCAGCCATTTCTAGTCCACTGCAGGACAAAGGCCTCAGTCAATTCATGTCTGTGATTTGGCCAGTTTTTATCACCATGCTGGTCAGTGCAGATTGGTAATGGTGGGAGATTTTCGTCTCGCAGCAAACCAACCTAGTGTGGGTGGCCCTGGCTAGTACAGCTTCGCTGATCATGGCAATTCACAAACCACTTCACCACAGTAAGATATCTCCACTCAGAAAAGGGCTTTTTATACAGTCATTTGCTAAGAAAATTCTTCTTACAATCTCATTATTATTCTTAATACTGTATATAATGTTTTCACCACAAACCTACTGTTTTATGTCAGCCTAATTTGGGGTAGCAGAAATATCCAGACAGTAGAACTGTACAAAAGTTCAGTTTTCTAAAATGACAAATTTGTAGATAATTTGTATTTTTCCTAACTATACAAACCTTAGCTATTTACATGGGGTAATTACTTCGGCGTAGCTGAACAACGAGCCATAAAAGTTTTAACGAGGGTTTCCTACCCCTCCGCTAGTTAGCGGGGGGTAGGGAGGGGTAGCTAGCTACCCCTCCCCCTCACACACACCGGAGAATTCTCCACTTTACTTAGAGGTAGGACTTATCTTGGGGGACAGGGCTGGCGGGCACATAACTGTAAATAGCTAAGGTTTGTATAGTTAGGAAAAATACAAATTATCTACGAATTTGTCATTTGTTCCGTAACTGAAATACAAACCACGCTATTCACATGGGGTGACTTAACCCTTAGGAAGGGTGGTAAGTCCCGGCCATACTGGCTTTGGCTTGCCCGGGGATTCCATATTCGAGCGGTCAAGAACTCGGACAATAAGGAATCCCTGCTCCTCGCTGGCGGTTGTGAAACTGCCGCGGCCTACGTAAGGTGTGTGCGAAGGTGAAAAGTGACTTGTCCCAGGCAGTTGCCCTGGAGTCCCTCAGAAGGAAATCCAGGTTAGGACTCTCCCAATACCACCTCATCAGGGTATGGGGACATGACAGTATTACACCTGATAATCGGAACACAAGGAAGCATGGTCTACCTGCAGTGGTTTAAGGTCAGCTGTGCAGAGAACCCAGGATGCTGCTTTCTCCAAGGGAGGAGAGGATGAAGAAAAGAATAAGGGCCAGACAGATCTTTTCATTCATGCAGACTAACACCAGGTAACAATGCCCTCAACCTTCTGCTACTTGTCCATCAAGGAGCCTGAGGTTTAGACCAGCTGTTGTGAAGCCACCCCAGGGCCGATAGAAACGCATCGAGCCTCCTGTGGGTCATGTCTTGCAGGTAAGGGGCTGAGAAGAAGGTCTGATGCTTCAACATCGCCGCTTGTAGGACCTGCGTCACTGAAAGATGCTCCATGAAGGGCAGGGACGTATCTAAGCCCCTGACATCATGGGCTCTAGGGCGATGCGACGGAGAAGGGTCAGGATTCAAGGCCAGGGGTAGCACCCTGAGAATCCGGGCCGAGATGGAGCTCCTGGAGACCCTTCTCCTCGTTACCCAGGATCCACGAACGAGACTTGAGTCTGGAGACAAACTGCAGCTGTCCTCTGAAGACACCAGCTCGGACTCCCTACCGGCAAGGTAGGAGATGGTCTGAGTCATCCGCTACAGGACGGAGACTCGAACCCTGGAAGGAGTCGAATAGCGGGTCCGGCACTCCCGGATTCTGAGTCTCGGCAACAAACTTCAGGGACGAACCTGAATGTTGCCTCCCCCTAACCCCCTGAATGGGCGAAGTCATAAGAGAGACCATGTGACTCGCTTGGCTGAAGATAGGCTAGCAGGAACACTGTCTACCCAGAAAGGTGGTGGTCTCAGGACTTACGTAGTGGTTCGTCAGGGGGTCTCTTTAGAGACTTGAGGACTCGAACCACGTCCCAAGGAGGAGGTCTCACCTTCGACTGAGGGCAGGAGAGGACAAGGCTTCGCATGCGAAGGAAGAGTTCCAGCGGGGGAGAAATGTTTGTCCCTAGAGCCAGGAGGCAAGACTTAAGGCTGAGGGATAGCCTTTCACAGTCGAAACTGAAAGGCACATTTATCCCGCAATCCCAATAGGGGCTCCGCTATTGCTGGAAGCGGTATCGTGTGGAGGGATGCCCTCTCCCCGACACCGGCCACAGAAACTCGCTCTTTCACCTGGGAGACTACTGCGGAAGACTTGCGCAGGTGTCCAGGCCTCCTTTTCGCCACTTGTTGCGAAAATCCTCTCTCTTTGAGGAGATGCTGGATAGACTCCCGGCAGGAAGTGGAGCAAGCTACGGAGGCAACACATCGATGGTGTCCCACTGTTGCTGGAAGGCAACCTAACAGAAGGCCTTGGGATCCGTGACCGGGGAGCAGTACAGCGGGAGCTTGCAGCTCAGTGCTGTAGCGAACCAGTCCACCGAGGGAGCCCCACCAAGTCAGGACTTGTAGGCTACTTGAGGATCCAAAGACTACTTGGAATGTGGTGTCCGTGACACACTGCTCAGACTGTCGGCGAGCCCATTCCTTTGCCTGGAATCAAGCGAGCTGCCAAGGAGACCGAGGGGGACTCGGACCATCCCGGCATCTCTACCGCAGGATGGGATGGTTGTACTGAAAAGTACCTCCTTGTCTGGGCCAGAAAACCATCACTGTGGTGTTGTTGATCCTCATAACTACAGAGTAGTCCGCCAGGCTAGGTGGAGCTACTGAAGTGAGAGAAACACGGTTTCCGTCTCTAGTAGGACTAGAGAAGGTTCTTCCTGGTTCTGACCACCGGCCTAAGGATTCGTGGATCAGAACGTGGCCCCCCCCCCCTTTTCTTTGATGCGTCCGAAGACAGCATCAAGTTAGGGGGAAGGAAGAGAAGGACCACTCCCTATTGTAGGCCCTCGTCTGCTTCCAACCCCTATGGGTTCGTCTGTACCGGTTGTCCCCTAGGGGTCTCGGCGTCTGGGGAGACGTGCCCCCGACTCCCCGCGCCCCGAGTCGCCACTGGAGAGAACTCATCCTGGGGTCGACTGTGGAAACCAGACGGGCCACAGAGGAGAGACGTAGCAACCTTGGGTTGAAGGGTCTTCTCGTGTGAGGAAAGGTCTCGCGACCTTCCTCTGCCTTGGTACCCTGTCGTCTGAAGGGAAGGCTATGGGAGATAGGAGCCTAAGACCAGGCTCGGTATACCAGACTCTGAGAGGGCTGCGGGGAGGACTCCTCGAGGACTACCATGATCTTTAGAACTTGGTAAAGTCCGAGGAGCTTGTCCCGAAGACGAAGAAGGGAAGCCTTCGAGTCTGCCAGGATCGGCCAGTCACCCAGGAAACGGAGTAGCCGGATGCCGATGCTGAGAGCCCGTGAAGAGATCCGAGAGGAAGTATCGGAGAATTGTTGAGGTGCCGTGGAGAGGCCGAAGCACAGCCCTTGAACTGGTATATCCGCCTTTCAGGCGGATTCCAAAGTACTTCCTTGAAGATGGGTGAACCGGGACCGGAAGTACGAGTCCTACCGGACCAGTGTACACATGAAGACTTGCGGTCTCACCGCAAAGCTGACCGCGTCTGCTGTCGCTATGCTGAACGGAGACTGTTTGACAACCCTGTACAGAGTCGAGAAGGGAAGGAGACGATTACGGAGGCCTCGAAACCCGATGGCCACCTCTTGGAGGGGACGTCTCTCCGACATGGACTGGACTTCTGCCCGGAGGGCCCGTCCCCTCACCGATCCCTACCCAGGGAGGAGGGAGGGGTTCGAAACCAACCGGGACTGTGGAAGGAGACAAGCTCGGAGAGCTGGCCCTCGGCCTAGTCTCTGGCGCTCTCCATTCCCTGAGTCCAGGGCAAGCTGCACTGGCGTAAGGGAGTCCTTGGGTGAGTAGAACTCGGTCCAGGACCAAATCCTTCCCTTACCGAAGAGGAATCTCTGAGTCTGGGATCCCCTTGAGGTTCCTCCTGAGGGCCAGAACCTGCCAGAACGCAAGTTCCGACCCCTGGAGCTCCTCCTCCTGATGGACTGGCAGCAAGGTCTCCCATCCCCGGAGGCTCTTCCTGGGGAGACTCGTAGACATGCCCCAAGAGTCGAACTGGATCCTGTCGGATCCTTGCGGAAAACAGGGCCTTAGGATCCCTCCTAGGAGGGAAACAGGACCCCAGCAATGAAGGACGTAAGGCTTCGCCCCCTCCGCACGATAGGACCCTCAGGAAGAGGCGGGGATTCTCCCAATGGAGTGAAGGGGGGAGAGAACCGGGTCTTCCGACCCTCCTGGGGAGGGGTAGTGCTCATCCGCAGGGGAGGGGAGATTAAGGCCGAGGAGGGCTCATCGCCTGCATAAGGACTCGCGAAGGGACAGGATAGTCCTTGGGGGAGATATCAAGCCAGAGATTCCTCTCACCTCCTACAGGGGGAGAGGAAGCTGCTACTGAATAGTGACCCCAGTCAGAAGGCACAGGCTCATAGCCTGCTTGAACGTTCTGACCAACCCTTGCGCTGACAGAGAGTCCCTCTGGAGGAAAGAGGGTCGTTCGATCCTCTGGGGGAGATGACACATGAGGGTTCGCCCGTAGAGAACCTGCAAAGAAGGGAGAAGAGACCTTTGACCTATCCAGAAACCTCTCCCCCTCCGGAGAGGGCGCTGCTCTGCGCTGCGGGGGAGGGAAACGCGGAGGTGGCCTGACCGCCATAAGCCCTGATGTAAACAGGGCGCGGTCGCGTCGGAGAACGGTGCGCCGATCACGCTGACGATCGCGCGAAAAGCACAGATCTGGGTAGCGCTTGAATAAAGCATGCTTAGCAGTATAACCGCACCCGCATGCCCGCGTGAGCGTATCGGTGTCCGCGTGAACGATCCCCGTGCTTCCGCACATATGCAGATCGCTGGCGCTTGCGCATGAAAGATCGTGGGCGATAGCAAGGGAAACCATACCACGCGCGAACGATCTCGGCGAAAAAGATCGCCGGTGCTGGCACCGTCGGCGATTGCGTGTGGGAAACCATCCCACGCACAGAAGAATAACGCTGACGATCTTCAGCGCTTACGCGAGTACGAAGATCGTCGGCGCTAGCGCGAGAGAAGACCGTAGGACAGTGAGCAGGAAACCATGGTGCCCGCGTGCTTCTGATCTCCAACTATAAAAGACGATCGTCGACGATTCGCGCAAGCACGGACGATCTTCGACGCTCACGCGTGAGCGAAGACTGTCGGCGCTCGCGCGCGAGAGAAGATAGTTGGCGATCACGAGCGGGAAAACCTCTGTGCCCATGCGCGGACAATCTACGACGATCACGAGCGGGAAACCGCGCGCGGACGATCCGTGCGATGGATGCGTGAGCCTCAATGGTCACGCGCGGGAACACATCCCGTGAACGGAACGATCTTCGGCGCTTACGCGAACTGTGAAGATCATCGGCGCTCGCGTGCCTAACGCCGAATTCGAAGATCGGCGGCTAACGGGCGTCGACGATCACGCGCGGTTATGGCCTCGTTGCTGTGTGCGGGAAACCATCCCGTGCACAGAACAATCATCGGAGCTTATGCATACTAAGAAGATTGTCGGTGCTTGCGCGCTTAGCGCCGGATCCGAAGATCGCCGGCTAACGGCCGTCGATGATCGCGTGCGGAGAACCGCGCGCGAACGGCCTTGTTGTCGAGCGCGGGAAACCATCCCGCGCACAGACCGATCCTCGGCGCTTACGCGCACTAAGAAGATCGCCAGTGCTTGCGCGCCTAGCGCTGGATCCAAAGATCGCCGGCTAACAACCGTTGCCAGGTTAACGATCTTCGAGGATTGCGCGCAGAAAAACCTCGAGCGGAAGGGCCTTGGAGATCGCGCACGGGCGATCTACAGCATTTACACGTTAGCGCGTAACAGAAGATCGTCAGCTAACGATCCTAGCCGATCACGCGATCCTAGATGATCGCGAAATCGCGCGCGGGAAGTCGTCCCGCGCGCGGGCGATCATCAACGCTTAATCGTTAGCGCGTATCAGAAGATCGTCGGCTAACGATCCTCGACGATCACGGGATCGCGCGCGGGAAATAATCCCGCACGCGGGCGGTCTTCAGCGCTTATGCACAAGTGAAGATCGTAGGCCCCTGTGTAACAGAAGATCGTCGGAAATAGTTGAAGGATCGGCTAACTCGTAGATCAGGAATTGGGATGTGTCCCTAAAAGGGAGGGCATCCCCTGAAGAGGATCAGGTCTACTTCAGTGCCGACGATCAACTGATGGACTGCTAAATACTCCGAGGAGTGGTCTCTGTGAGGTACCTTTCCTGCGAACGGGAGAGGTGTCCTTCATAGAAGAGACTTGAGACACCGTAGGCTGAAACGCTGGTGAGCGCCAGTGCGCTATCTCAGGAACCCCAACGATGTGCGCAAATGCGCAGGGAACGTTGGTAGCAGCCTAACTGAATACTGGAACAGGGTGTCTCTGAAGGCAGACTCAGGAACAGCAGGAACAGCAGTCGAGCGCTAGCGCGTAAGGGAACGTTGGCGCGCAGGAGATACCTGGCACTTGAAGGACTTACTCAAGGTCTCTCCTGCCCCGAAGGGAGGAGCCCGTTAGATAACGGGGGCGTGGGCGCCCAAAGTGCGTCTGCAGTCAGGAACGGATACAGCAGGCAACAGGTACACTGAGGGACGAGAGACCAAGGGTCTAACGTAGCCTGAGTAACGAGGCCCCGAGGGGATTAGTTGCGAGACCCCGAAGGGTCAACGCAACGAGACACCAAAGTTTCTCCGTCACTAATCACCGAAGTGAAGAAGTGACTAAAGTTACGAGAGCCCAAAGGAACTGCGTAACTAAGGCTTCAAGACCCCGAAGGGTCAGGGAAAAAGAGAAACCGAAGGTTCCCTGTCACTAAACACCGAAGTGCTAGTGACTGAACAGCAAGCTGTTGACGACAGGAACAAACCTCCGAAGAGGAGTCTCTATGAGTGGCCTCTCTCGCGAACGAGAGAGGTGAGCACTTCGTAGAAGAGACTGGTGATGGAGCCCCGAAAGGCTGTGAGATCAGCAGACGTAAACAGGAACAATCCTCCGAAGAGGAGTCTCTGTGAGTGTCCTCTCACTTCGTAGAAGAGACAAAAGGAGCAATACTCCGAGGAGGAGCCCTTAGTGCGGCCTCCCTCGCGAACGAGAGAGGGCCAGACTGATCCTGCAGCTGCTCAGCCCCTTGAGCGTAGCTACAGAAGCGACCGCTCAGCCCCGAGAGCATAATCGCTAGTACCATGGTCTAGCCTTGCAACCGTTCAGCCCCTTTAACAAGTCACAAGGGCGGCCGCTCAGCCCTAAGAGCATAACCGCCTAAGGACCAAGGAAAAGTAAAAAATGGAAGTTAACTAACTACCCTGGAGGCGAACCTCCTTCTCGTTCTGGGATGCAATGAAGAGCTGGCAGTAGTCACGGGGGAACTTCTAAGAGAAGGGAACGCCCCTAACGAATGCCTTGAGAGACGGCGGCGAAGCCGACTCCCCAGGATAAACAGGACAGCTCTGCTTCGAAGGCACACAACAGGCACGAAGAAACAGCATCGTAAAATGACAAATTCGAAGATAATTTGTATTTTTCCTAACCATACAAACCTTGGCTATTTACAAAGGGTATTACTTTTAGCGCAGCTGAAATGACGAGCCAATAGTTTTTAACAAGGGTTAATTACCCCCGCGCTAGTTAGCGGGGGGTGGGGAAGGGTAGCTTGCTACCCCACCCCCCTCCACACACCGGTGACTTGCTTCACTTCACTTAGAGGTAGGACTTGACTTGGGGGTCAGGGATGGCGGGCACATATGTGTAAATAGCTAAGGTTTGTATGGTTAGGAAAAATACAAATTATCTTCGAATTTGTCATTTGTTCCGTAACCGAAATACAAACCACGCTATTTACAAAGGGTGACTTACCCCTTAGGAAGGGTGGAAAGTCCCCAGCCTTACTGACTTCGGCTTGCCCGGGGGCTCGATCCCTCAGTGAGCAGCACTAGAGAGAGGGAGCCCCTGTACCTCACAGGTTCCTAGCATCGCTAGGAACGAGTGGCCTACATAAGCAGTGTGAGGAGGAGAGTGTGACTCGTCCTATGAAGTTGACCTTGAGACCTTCAGATAGGAATTCTAGGATAGGACGTTCCCCATACCACCTCGTCAGGGTATGGGAGACGCAACAGTATTAAGCTTAATACTAGGAGCACAAAGAAGCATGGGTTACCTGCAGAGGTCGAGGTCAGCTATGCGAGGACCAGGATGCTGCTTCCCCAAGAGAGGGGAGAATGAAGAAAGAAGTAAGGGTCAGACATACTCTTTCATTCACGCAGACTAAGACCGGGTAACAACGCCCTCAACCTACTGCTACTTGTCCAAAAAGGAGCCTGAGGTTAGACCAGCTGTTGTGCAGCCACCACAGGGCCGATAGAGAACGTATCGAGGCTCCTGTGGGTCACGTCTTGCAGGTAGTGGGCTGTGAAGGTCGTTTGACGCTTCCAGACCCCAGCTTGAAGTACCTGCGTCACAGAGAAGTTTCTCTTGAAGGCCAGGGATGTAGCAATACCCCTGACATCGTGGGCCCGAGGGCGACATGACGGAGGAGGGTCAGGATTCAGGGCATGGTGGATAACCCTTCGAATCCAAGCAGAGATGGTGTTCCTGGTGACCCTCCTCTTTGTCCTGCCTGTGCTCACAAACAAAGCTCGCACATGAGGACGGACTGCAGCCGTTCTCTTCAAGTAGTACCTCAGACACCTCACTGGGCATAGTAGCAGCTGGTCTGGGTCGTTGGTTACAGAACGGAGACTCGCGATCCTGAAAGAGTCGAACCGAGGATCCGGCACTCCAGGATTCTGAGTCTTGGCCACAAACTCAGGGACGAACCTGAACGTTACCTCCCCCCATCCCCTTGAATGGGCGATGTCATACGAGAGACCATGAAGTTCACTAACTCGCTTGGCCGAGGCCAAGGCGAGTAGGAAAGCCGTCTTCCAAGACAGGTGGCGATCGGAGGCCTGGCGTAATGGCTCGAAGGGAGGTCTCTTGAGAGACCTGAGGACTCGAACCACGTTCCAAGGAGGGGGTCTCACTTCCGACTGGGGGCAGGTAAGCTCATAGCTGCGTATGAGTAAAGAGAGTTCTAGCGACGAAGAAATATCCACGCCCTTCAATCTGAAGGCCAAGCTTAAGGCTGAGCGATAGCCTTTTACCGCCGAGACAGAAAGGCGCATTTCTTCTCGCAGATACACAAGGAAGTCCGCTATTGCTGGAATAGTGGCATCGAGTGGAGAGATACCCCTTCCACGACACCAACCACAAAAGACTCTCCACTTCCCTTGGTAGACTCCCTCAGAGGACCTTCGCAGGTGCCGAGACATTCTCTCCGCAACCTGTTGCGAAAAGCCTCTCTCCGCGAGGAGACGCTGGATAGTCTCCAGGCGTGAAGCCGAAGCGAGGCTACGGCCCTGTGAGGGACACCGGAGTGGGGTTGTCTGAGAAGCTCGTGTCGTGGAGGAAGCTCCCTTGGGAGTTCCGTCAGGAGTTGCAGAAGGTCCGGAAACCATTCCGCGTGATGCCATAGCGGAGCTACTATAGTCATGGAACAGTTGACCGATAGTCTGGTCCTGTTGAGCACCCTTCTCATCAGACAGAATGGTGGGAAGGCGTACACGTTGATGTTGTCCCACCGTTGCTGGAAAGCATCTTGCCAGAGTGCCTTGGGGTCCGGGACTGGTGAGCAGTACAGGGGCAGCTTGAAGTTCAACACTGTCGCGAACAAGTCCACCGTTGGGGAACCCCACAAAGTCAGGACTTTGTTGGCTATCTGAGGATCCAAAGACCACTCGGTACTCACTATCTGCGAAGCCCTGCTCAGACTGTCGGCGAGCACATTCCTCTTGCCAGGAATGAAGCGAGCTGATAGTGTTATCGAGTGGGTTTCGGTCCACCTCAGAGTCTCTACTGCAAGATGGGATAGCTGTTGCGAAAAAGTGCCTCCCTGCTTGTTGATATAAGCCACTACCGTGGTGTTGTCGCTCATCACCACCACGGAGTGACCCGCCAGGGACCGTTGGAACTGCTGAAGAGCCAGAAAGACGGCCTTCAATTCTAGCAGGTTGATGTGTAGGCACTTTTCTGATTCTGACCAAAGGCCTGAGGCCCTCTGGTTCAGAACGTGCGCCCCCCACCCTTCTTTTGACGCGTCCGAAAACAGTGTCAATTCCGGGGGGAGGACGAGAAGACTCACTCCCTTCCGCAGGTTCTCGTCGGCTAGCCACCACCGCAAGTCCGTCTGTTCCAGAGACCCCATTGGGATCAGAATGTCTGGGGAATCGGATCCTTGATTCCACCGGGACTTGAGCCGCCATTGAAGGGATCTCATCCTGAGGCGGCTGTTTGGAACCAGACGGGCCAGGGAGGATAGGTGGCCTAAGAGACGCAACCACGATTGGGCGGGGAGTTCTTTTCGCCTGAGGAAAGGCTCCGCCACCCTCCTCAGCCTTGCTATCCGGTCGTCTGATGGAAAGGCTTTGTGGAGATTAGTGTCTATTAGCATGCCTAGATAAACCAGTCGTTGGGACGGCTGCAGAGAGGACTTCTCGAGGTTTACCACGATCCCCAGATCCTGGCAAAGATCCAGAAGCCTGTCTCGGTGCCGAAGAAGGGTCGACTCCGAGTCTGCTAGGATCAGCCAATCGTCTAGGTAACGAAGGAGACGAATGCCGTTCCTGTGCGCCCAAGATGAAATCAGGGTGAACACTCTGGTGAACACCTGAGGAGCTGTGGAGAGACCGAAACACAGCACCTTGAACTGGTAGATCTTGCTGTCTAGGCAGAATCTCAGGTACTTCCTGGAAGACGGATGGATTGGGATCTGGAAGTACGCGTCCTTTAGATCCAGTGTACACATGAAGTCTTGTGGTCTCACCGCAAGTCTGACCGTGTCTGCTGTCTCCATGCTGAACCGGGTTTGTTTGACAAACCTGTTCAGAGCTGAGAGATCGATGACGGGTCTCCAGCCTCCAGTAGCCTTCTTTACAAGAAAGAGTCGACTGAAGAAGCCTGGGGAGCCGTCCACGACCTCCTGGAGAGCACCCTTCTCGAACATGGTCTCGACTTCGGCCTGAAGGGCCACCCCCTTTGCCGATCCCATGGCATAGGAGCTCAACGACACTGGATTCGCTGTCAGGGGAGGTTGAGATGACGTGAACGGGACGCGATAACCTTGGCCGATCACTGAGACCGTCCAAGCATCGGCCCCGTGTTGCTGCCACCTGCGGACACAACGCTGAAGGCATCCCCCCACAGGTGGACACGCAGGGGGACTGCCATCCCTAGGGCTTGCGGCCGCGGCCGCCACCCCTAGGAGTCTTGCCTCCCCTGGAGGACTTACCGCCCCTCTTGACCTTGGCTGGAAAGGGCTGGGGCTTAGACACCACTTTCTTAGCTGCCGGTGCCTGTTTGGGAGCCTTACGAGGCTGTTGCTGCTGTTGTGGCGGGGCTGGAGGCTTATAGGGCCGAGTTGTAAGGGCCCTGTGGAGGAGGGAGTCCGTGCTGGATTTCCTCCACCTCTCAGCCGTTCGCTCCAAGTCTTGAGGCTCAAACAGGCTCTCCCCCAGAAGGGAAGCATGTCGGAGCCTACACACATCTACGGCGGGGACCTTCGGATGGAATCTCTAGGACAGAGCATCGCGACGCTTCAACACCGAGTTGGCCCACAGGGTGGTAACCTGGTGCGCAAAAAACTCGATGGAGCGGGTGCCCGAGAGCAAGAAGGTCTCTAGGGCCTTCCTATTGGTCTCCTTGGACAAGTCCTCCGATGGCAATAGGATGCCCAGAGATCCTAGCCAGAAGTCCAGCCACGAAGTGGCCTGCATGGCACACTTAGTGACCTTCTCGTGGTTAAGGATCTCTGCCGCCGAGAACGACACCTGCCGGGCAGAGAGTTTCTCCAGGGGAACTCCCTTCGCCAGCTCCTCCACAGAGTGATGGAGAGGAAGAGCGAGGTTGTGCTCACCCAGGATCTCGAAATACCTCCTCTGCTGAAGGCGAGGAGGAGGGATAAGCTTGTTTCCGGCAGTGGAACGACTGGAGGAGGCAAGAAGTGCGAGCTGAGCGTTGGCCCTAGCTCTGGCACTCTTCAGCCCCCGAGACCAGGGCAGAGCTGCACTGGTCTTAGGGGCCTTCCGAACGTCAAACACTTCATCCAGAATCGTGTCTTTGCCTTCACGGGGGGCGATGACTGGATCCGTAAGTCTGTTAAGTGTCCTTATCAGGCTTAGGACCTGCCAGAAGGCATATTCGGACTCTTGCTGTTCTCCTCCCTGCGGGCTGGCAGCTAAGTTTCCTGCCCCAGGAATCTCTTCCTGGGGTGATACGTGGACATTCCCCTGGGTAGTCGTGGGTTCCTGACGAATCCTTGCAGAGGATTTAGGGACGGTCTTGGAATCCTTGGGTTCCCTCCTGGGAGGGATACAGGATCCCAACAACGAGGTTCGAGGGGCCCCTTCCTCACGAGACGATTCTCCTGCCTGAAGTGAAGTCTCCCCCCCTGGTGCCGAGGGGAAGACTACCGCCCCACTGGACTCACCTGAGGACCGAAAGGCCTCGTCCACGGGAGAAGGAGAGAGTACTCGTGCAGGAGAAGGGACCTTCGAGACCGACCTCTTGGGAACCAACTTCGCCCTAGGGGAAGTCACCATGAAGTCCACTTCTCTCTTTCTCTTCAGCGTAGGAGAGACAGCCGCTGGTTTGTCACCCTGGCCGGCGAGTGCTGGTTTCATAACCCTCACTAACGCCCGTGCCAGCAGACCAAACCAAGTCTGCTGCTCCAAGGACACAGAGTCCGAAATCCTCGCTAAAGAGAAAGGGATCGGGCGATCCTTTGGAGTGGACACGACGGTACCTGCCTGAAAAGAAGGTGGGGAAGAATGCTGTACTGACCTGTCTTCGTCCTGCCCTACCAACCTGTGCTTGGATGGAGGTGATCCCGAGTGCCGTCTAGGAGCACGCGTCCCTGCTGCTACCACCGGCTGTGGAATTCGCCGCGAACGATGGTCGCGCGAGGGCGAATGGTCGCGCGGGAGTGCGGGTGAGCGATCGTGCGGGTGAGCGATCGTGCGGGTGAGCGATCGTGCGGGCGCGCAGGTGGATGATCGAGCGGGCGCGCAGGCGCGCGGGCGCGCAGGCGAGTGGGCGCGAGGGTGGGCAGGTAAATGAACACGTGTCCGAGGCGACGAACGCAAGCGTTGGCGCGACGGCGAGGGATCGTGCTGCCGCGTAGGTGAGGAAGATCGCTGCCGATGTAGATCTACAGGCGATCGATGACGAGCTGGTGAGTGCAGTCGCTCAAGTTGGCGATGGCGCGATGTGGTATGTTGACGCACTGGTGTGCGATGGTGAGCAGCATGCGCAGGTGAATGACCGCGTAATGGTAAGCGATGGCGCGCAGCATGCGCAGGTGAATGATCGCGTGATAGGGTGCGATGGTGATCAGCATCCGCAGGAGGGCGATCGTTCAGGGTTGTGCGATGAGGAGCAGCATGCGTAAGCGGGCAATCGTTCAGGGTTGTGCGATGGCGAGCAGCATGCGCAGGTGAATGATCGCGTGATGGGGTGCGATGGTGATCAGCATCCGCAGGAGGGCGATCGTTCAGGGTTGTGCGATGAGGAGCAGCATGCGTAAGCGGGCGATCGTGCAGGGTCGTGCGATGGCGAGCAGCATGCGCAGGAGGGCAATCGTGCAATGGCGAGCGATGGCGAGCGGCATGTGCAGGCGGGCGATCGCGCGATGGCGAGCTAGAAGCTGGCGAACCATGTTCCTTCAGGAGCGTTGGCGAACGTCGGCGCGTTAGTTGTCGCTGTTGAATAGGCGATACTAAGATCGCCTGTGCGCGCTGGCAAGCAGGTGAACGCTGGCGAGGAGGTAATCGCTGGCGCGTAGGTGATCGCTGGCGAGCTGGTGATCGCTGGCGAGCAGAAGGTCGACGCGCGTCCTGTGAGAGGACAGGTGGTGCGGCGCGTTCACGAGCAGGAACGGGAAGATCGCTGGCGCGTTGGCGAACATGTGTTTCTGACACACGCGCAGCACGATGTTGCGTAGCCACAGGACCAGGCAGATGGTGAGCAGGGAGTTCAGCAGGAACTAAAGGGTGGTCAGAGACCGCAGGGCAATGGTCCTCAAATGAGCGCTGACGCTCGGAAGAGAGCTGACGAGCAGGAGAGCGCTGGCGAGGGGGGCGAACATCAGGAGAGAGCCGACGAGCAGGTGAGCGTCGGCGAGCAGGAGAGTCTTGGCGAGCAGGAGAGCGCTGGCGAGCAGGAGAGCGCTGGCGAGCAGGAGATCGCTGGCGAGCAGGAGAGCGCTGGCGAGCAGGAGAGCGCTTGTGCGCTAGCACTGCTCGCGTAAGGGAAGAATCCCTTAGCCCCGAAGGGACCGTTGCCCGTCGGGTGACGAGTTCTCCAGAAGGCGAAGATCCGGCAGGAGATGGTGAGCGGTCTGCAGAGAGGTTCAAGGAGGGCGGAGCCGTAGGTTGAGGTTGACGAGGAGAGTCCCCTCCGGAGGACGAAGACCCAAAAAGGCGTGTCTTAGTCCCCCTGTAAGGGGAAGGGAGGCCCTTGTGGCGTAGAGGGCGGTGAGCCTTATGGCGGAGGCGGCCTCGGGGGAGATCGTCGGGACCATCGGTCCTCCGAAGGGGAGTCTCCGTCAAAACACTTCCCTCAGAAGGAAGCTGAGCAGCAGACGAGACCGAAGGACTCACTTCCCCCTTCGAAGGATGTACGGAAGGAGGAGGAGAGCCTTGAGCACCATCACCAGCAACAGCACCTGCGGCGGAAGGCCCAGCCACATCGGAGGCCTCTGTCACCACGACGTCGACAATAGACAGAGGGTCTACCTCTGCTACCACCGGCGACTGCTTAACAGCGGCCCCCAACGAGACAAGGTCAATAAGAGCGACCCTGGAGGGCAAGCCCTTAAGCCCCAGGGACGACCAAATCTGTAAAAGATCATCACTGGATAAGGCATTATTAATAACCTCCCCCGGAGGAGGAGGGGGAACCGCCTCGCTATGGGAGGCGACGCCCTCTCCCCCCACCGAAGGTAGGGAAACAGAACAAGGGCCTGCGCTCCCACTCGGACGACTCTCCTTAGGAGGCGGCCGAGGGGGAGCTTCGGAGGAGGTTTGGGCGGCGGAAGAAGAGTCCCAAGAACCTTCCTCCTTCAAGGCTAACCCCGGAGGAGAACGGTCTCTCTTGGACTTCTTCTTACGCCGACGGCCAAACCTTTCCCACTGGGAGGCAGACCACTCCCTGCACTCATGGCACATGTTATCCTGGTCACACCGTCGGCCCCGACATTGAGGGCAGAGGGTGTGTGGATCCGTATTAACGTCCGACATGAAAGTCCCACAAGGACGGCCGGCAACTCCAGGGCATGTACGCATAGTAAAGAAAATAACTGAAGGTCAACTTCCAACCAACACACACGCTGAAAAGAAAAAGCAGAAAATTAAAGGCTGTCACGAAGACGATGAGCAGACACGTCTGATCACCGCCGAGCCAAAAGTGAAGTGAAGCAAGTCACCGGTGTGTGGAGGGGGGTGGGGTAGCAAGCTACCCTTTCCCACCCCCCGCTAACTAGCGCGGGGGTAATTAACCCTCGTTAAAAACTATTGGCTCGTCATTTCAGCTGCGCTAAAAGTAATACCCTTTGTAAATAGCGTGGTTTGTATTTCGGTTACGGAACAACTGGAAAATAAAACAGAATAATTATTTAACAGAAATTCTCCCGGGGGAAACTCCGAAGAGAAACCCTGAGGGAAAGAACAAGAACGAAAGAAGGTATGCGCCCCCCCTCCCCCACCCGGCATGCCCAGGTGAGAGGGGGGGGGATTAAGGTTAACAAAACAGAATTACAGTATAACATTATAATTATGCAACTGACTTTGAATGTTCCAAGGATCACCGACCCCCGAAGGGACGTGAGCCCTGAGCAGAAAAGTTAAAACACAATTGTATTCATAACAATAATTGAGACAAATAAAACGAAATAGCGACTCGGTCCCGAGAGGCTATCGTAGGCGTAGTACAGAGTAAGAGGTGAACGACCTCAAGAGAAGGGCCGGTCTCCACGAAGGCAACCGTGGTGGCCTAGGAGTGAAAGGCCGTGATCAAGAAAAGATCGTAGTGGCCTGCAAAGCCGGCGATCACTCTCGTAGAACGTACACAACACACACCGCACAACACCGAAAGCAAAGGAAACTTACTATTTTCTATACACCAAAATATACATAAACATCAATAATGTTTAAATATCTCAAGTATAAGAAAAGGTAAGTTAAAAGACAAAACAATAATGGCCGTCAAGTGAGGATAGGAGCGGAGACTTCCGATCGCTATCCGAGCCAAAAGTAAAGTGGAGTATTCTCCGGTGTGTGTGAGGGGGAGGGGTAGCTAGTTACCCCTCCCTACCCCCCGCTAACTAGCGGAGGGTTAGGAAACCCTCGTTTAAACTTTTATGGCTCGTCGTTCAGCTACGCCATGTAAATAGCGTGGTTTGTATTTCAATTACGGAACAAATCTAAATATGTATTTGTTTCCTTGAGCACTGCTAGTGTGAAACTGGTCTTTTTCTGCATTAGATATGAAATGGCAAATGTCATTAACTAACGAAGAGAGACTCATGTCTGCCTATTCAGGACAAATACAATCGCTACAAGTTTGATCTTCTGAAGTTCTACAGATTTAACTGTCCGATTAGAAAGATCATTCCACAATCTGGCCACAGCTGGAATAAAACTTCTAAAAAGCTGTGTAGTATTGAGCATTCAATTGTAAGCAGGTGAAACTGAGGTGCAGAATACATACGGTACTTTATACGACTCAACTTGAATAGATTAAAGTATGAAGATTAATGAGGTTCATAAAACAGTGAAAAGGTTCATCAGTATAACTGAATTAATCACATACAAATACAGGCATATCAATAAGACATAAACCTATGTTCAGAAATACTGTACTCAATTAGAATCTTGGCAACTACACAAAAATTGAAATAAGGTCAATTCTCTTGAAAGACTAAACCATTGTACCCATCATAAACTTATTTCATAGTTTTAAAATCACAACTTTTAAAAGTAATTTGTATTTTTCTTAACTATACAAACCTGAGTCCATGACAAAATCGCTAGCTGTCAGGCTCATCAATTTCGACCAGGGAGCAATGACATCACCTGTCAACCTACTCGTTTTAACGTTTTGTTGCATAATAAACAAAGGAATAAGGAGAGAAAGAAACTGAAAACCATGGTAATACTGAGAACAAGGTAGGACAGCTTGAAGGTCGGGGCAATCCCAAAAGGTCACCTGGCTCGACTCAATGAGTGAACGCGTTGGAAGGACTTGACGTGTAGAAAGCTCAAGTGTCGTTGACTGGCACTGGCGCACAGAGGGATCTCTGAGCATTGGTAGATCTCAATACGTCAACCTACAATCTTAAGATGTAGGTGACAGGTGCCTTGGGACTCAAATGTCAAGATCACTGGAAGAGTAAGGGCAAGGAGTAAAGTCACGCAGAGTTGTCTGATTGCATGGTGAACATGAATACTGTATAGAGATTGAACTTGTGGTAACTCATGTCGGTGGGACTGGTCAGTTGAAGACCAGATGACGGAGAAGTCTTTAACGAGACGGTCTGCTGTCATTGCGCGAGCTTGACGTTTGTGTGCTCCATCACAATCCATCTGGTCAACTGTCGTCTTTCTAGGAGTTTATCACGATGTTTCTACGGTTCTTTCTCTGAAGAAGGAAGGTGAAGAAGGCGGTGCCCTTCATTTCCCACCAAAATTGCACATTCTCGGTCCCATAAACCATAGAGAAACCCTAAGAAGGAGAAGAAAGTCCAGATCCCAAAAGAGACAAGAATGAGCTAAAGAGTTTCTTGGCTAACAGCTAAAGCGTTGCCAAGTCTGAAGTCAACGATTCTCTCTTAGCCTTCTTACCAAGCTCTTGTACTATACTCATCACAAGGAGATGACTGCAAGCACTCAAGCCCCTGGAAAAAGTAGGAAGATCCACAGATAGCGTGCACATACACATGCTACTGTTTCCTCAGATTTACCGGGGCAAACCTCCATGTTTTCTTGTGGAGTCTTCATATTATCAAGCACAATGATTGTTAAAAAAAGAACATGAAAGCTGCCAGTTTATGGAGCAGTAGAGAAGTATGTCTTTATGAATGTTACGTAAGATTTTTCATAATTCTTATCATCCATTACATTCAGATCTTCCCACACTCAGATCTTCCCAGACTGTACCATCCTGTATGTAATACTAGATATGCGGTTAATTCTAAAAGTCATGCTTTCTACATCATAAGACACAATACTAACAATACTCTAGAAGTTTTATTCTAGTTGTGACCAGTTGAATCTGTTGAACTTGGTAAGTTGAAACATTTTTTAACTACTTTTCTGTTGAACAGATTGACATCAGTCTCATTCTATAGTTTATCTATGATTGATTTATTTAAACATTATTACTGATCCTAAAATATGTTATTTTCATTAGTAAAATAAATTTTTGAATATACTTACCCGATGATCATATAGCTGTCAGCTCTGCTGCCCGACAGAAAAACCTACGGGCGGAATACGCCAGCGATCGCTATACAGGTGGGGGTGTACATCAACAGCGCCATCTGTCGAGTAGGTACTCAAGTACTCTATGTCAACACAGAACCAATTTTCTCCTCGGTCCACTGGGTCTCTATTGGGGAGGAAGGGTGGGTCCTTTAATTTATGATCATCGGGTAAGTATATTCAAAAATTTATTTTACTAATGAAAATAACATTTTTCAATATTAAACTTACCCGATGATCATATAGCTGATTCACACCCAGGGGGGTGGGTAGAGACCAGCATATATGTTAACCTTAAGAGCTAAGTATTCTGTATTTCATTTTAGCAGTTATTCAAAATAACAAACATAAAATTAATAAGTACCTGGTAAGGAAGTCGACTTGAACAATTACTCTGCCTTTTTTAAGTACGTCTTCCTTACTGAGCCTCGCGATCCTCACAGGATGCTGAGCGACTCCTAGGAGCTGAAGTATGAAGGGCTGCAACCCATACTAAAGGACCTCATCACAACCTCTAATCTAGGCGCTTCTCAAGAAAGAATTTGACCACCCGCCAAATCAACCAGGATGCGAAAGGCTTCTTAGCCTTCCGGACAACCCAAAAAACAACAATAAAAAGCATTTCAAGAGAAAGATTAAAAAAGGTTATGGGATTATGGGAATGTAGTGGCTGAGCCCTCACCCACAACTGCACTCGCTGCTACGAATGGTCCCAGGGTGTAGCAGTTCTCGTAAAGAGACTGGACATCTTTAAGGTAAAATGATGCGAACACTGACTTGCTTCTCCAATAGGTTGCATCCATTACACTCTGCAGAGATCTGTTTTGTTTGAAGGCCACTGAAGTTGCGACAGCTCTAACTTCATGTGTCCTTACCTTCAGCAAAGCATGGTCCTCCTCATTCAGATGGGAGTGAGCTTCTCGAATTAAAAGCCTGATATAATAAGAAACTGCATTCTTCGACATTGGTAACGAAGGTTTCTTAATGGCACACCATAAAGCTTCTGATTGTCCACGTAATGGCTTAGTCCGTTTCAAATAGTACTTAAGAGCTCTTACTGGGCATAGTACTCTTTCTTGTTCATTTCCAACCAAACTAGCAAGGCTTGGAATTTCGAACGATTTGGGCCAAGGACGAGAAGGAAGTTCGTTTTTGGCTAAAAAACCAAGCTGTAAGGAACATGTAGCCGTTTCAGATGTAAATCCAATGTTCCTGCTGAAGGCGTGTATCTCACTGACTCTTTTAGCTGTTGCTAAGCAGACGAGGAAAAGAGTTTTCAAAGTGAGATCTTTAAAAGAGGCTGATTGAAGTGGCTCGAACCTTGCTGACATAAGGAATCTTAGTACCACGTCTAAGTTCCAGCCTGGTGTGGCCAAACGACGCTCCTTCGTGGTCTCAAAAGACTTAAGGAGGTCCTGTAGATCTTTGTTGTTAGACAGATCTAAGCCTCTGTGACGGAAGACTGCTGCCAACATGCTTCTGTAACCCTTGATCGTGGGGGCTGAAAGGGATCTTTCCTTCCTTAGGTATAACAGGAAGTCAGCTATCTGAGTTACAGAGGTACTGGTTGAGGATACTGATTTGGACTTGCACCAACTTCGGAAGACTTCCCACTTCGACTGGTAGACTTTGAGAGTGGATGTCCTCCTAGCTCTAGCAATCGCTCTGGCTGCCTCCTTCGAAAAGCCTCTAGCTCTCGAGAGTCTTTCGATAGTCTGAAGGCAGTCAGACGAAGAGCGTGGAGGCTTGGGTGTACCTTCTTTACATGCGGCTGACGCAGAAGGTCCACTCTTAGGGGAAGTATTCTGGGAACGTCTACTAGCCATTGCAGTACCTCGGTGAACCATTCTCTCGCGGGCCAGAGGGGAGCAACCAACATCAACCGTGTCCCTTCGTGAGAGGCGAACTTCTGCAGTACTCTGTTGACAATCTTGAACGGGGGGAACGCATAAAGGTCTAGATGGGACCAATCCAGAAGAAAGGCATCTATGTGAACTGCTGCTGGGTCCGGAATCGGTGAACAATAATTTGGGAGCCTCTTGGTCATCGAGGTTGCGAACAGATCTATGGTGGGTTGGCCCCACAATGCCCATAGTTTGTTGCATACATTCTTGTGAAGGGTCCACTCTGTTGGGATGATTTGACCCTTCCGGCTGAGGCGGTCTGCCATGACATTCATGTCGCCTTGAATAAACCTCGTTACAAGGGATATGTTTCGATCTCTTGACCAGGTGAGGAGGTCCCTTGCGATCTCGTACAACTTCATCGAATGAGTCCCTCCTTGCTTGGAGATGTACGCCAGTGCTGTGGTGTTGTCGGAGTTCACCTCCACCACCTTGCCTAGAAGGAGGGACTTGAAGCTTCTCAAGGCCAGATGAACTGCCAGTAGCTCCTTGCAGTTGATGTGTAACTCGCTTTGAACCGCATTCCACGTGCCCGAGCATTCCCGACCGTCCAACGTCGCACCCCAGCCCGTGTCCGATGCGTCCGAGAAGAGAAGGTGGTCGGGGGTCTGAACAGCCAGTGGCAGACCCTCCCTGAGGAGAATGTTGTTCTTCCACCAAGTCAGTGACGACTTCATCTTCTCGGAAATAGGAACTGAGACCGCTTCTAGCGTCTTGTCCTTTCTCCAGTGAGCAGCTAAGTGAAACTGAAGGGGGCGAAGGTGGAGTCTCCCTAACGCGATGAACTGGTCCAGTGATGAAAGTGTCCCTATCAGACTCATCCACTGTCTGACCGAACACCGGTCCTTCTTCAGCATGGACTGGATGCATTCTTGGGCTTGACTGATTCTGGGGGCCGACGGAAAAGCCCGAAAAGCTTGACTCTGAATCTCCATTCCTAGGTAAACTATAATTTGGGATGGGACGAGTTGGGACTTTTCTATATTGACCAGGAGACCCAATTCCTTGGTCAGATCTAGAGTACACTGTAGATTCTCCAGACAGCGACGACTTGACGCAGCTCTTGAAAGCCAGTCGTCCAAATAGAGGGAGGCTCTGATGTTTGCTAAAGACAGGAATTTGGCAATATTCCTCATCAGTTTGGTAAAAACTAGAGGTGCCGTGCTTAGGCCAAAGCACAGGGCTTGGAACTGGTATACGACCTTCCCGAAAACGAACCTTAGAAAAGGTTGGGAATCTGGGTGGATGGGGACGTGAAAGTACGCGTCCTTTAGGTCTAACGAGACCATCCAGTCTTCCTTCCTGACCGATGCTAGAACCGACTTTGTCGTCTCCATGGTGAACGTCTGCTTTGTGACAAAGACATTCAGAGAACTGACGTCTAGCACCGGTCTCCACCCTCCTGTCTTCTTCGGCACTAAGAAGAGGCGGTTGTAGAAGCCCGGGGATTGATGGTCCCGAACTATGACTACCGCTCCCTTTTGTAGTAAGAGAGACACCTCTTGCTGTAAAGCTAGCCTCTTTTCCTCCTCTCTGTACCTGGGAGAGAGGTTGATGGGAGTCGTTGCTAGAGGGGGCTTGCGCAAGAATGGAATCTTGTACCCCTCCCTGAGTAACTTCACAGACTGTGCGTCTGCGCCCCTGTTCTCCCAGGCCTGCCAGTAGTTCTTGAGCCTGGCTCCCACTGCTGTCTGAAGAAGGTGGCAGTCAGACTCTGCCTCTAGAGGACTTGGAACCCTTCTTCTTACTCCCACGTTGACTTCCGGCACGAGCACCTCCTCTGCTGGAGGCTCTGCCACGAAAGGGCGGAATGAACCTTGACGCTGGTGTGTCCATCCTAGGTCTAGGTACGGAGGGCAAAGGGGTGACTTTGCGTGCGGATGACGCCACCAGGTCATGGGTGTCTTTCTGGATCAAGGAGGCAGCAATCTCCTTGATCAACTCTTCAGGGAAGAGACACTTCGAGAGTGGAGCAAACATCAGCTCCGACTTTTGACATGGGGTGATTCCAGCTGACAAGAAGGAGCAAAGGTGATCTCGCTTCTTGAGTACTCCAGACACGAAAGAAGCCGCAAGCTCACTAGACCCATCCCTAATGGCTTTGTCCATGCAGGACATGATGAGCATGGAAGTTTCCTTATCAGAAGGGGAGGTCTTCCTGCTCAATGCTCCCAAACACCAGTCCAGGAAGTTAAAGACCTCGAAAGCGCGGAAAACTCCCTTCATAAGATGGTCCATGTCCGAAGGGGTCCAGCAAATCTTGGAGCGTCTCATAGCCAGCCTGCGGGGAGAGTCTACCAGACTTGAGAAGTCGCCCTGGGCAGAGGCAGGAACTCCCAAGCCGAGAACTTCTCCCGTGGCATACCAGACGCTAGATCTGGAAGCAAGCTTGACCGGGGGAAACATGAATGATGTCTTTCCCAATTGCTTCTTGGACTGCAACCACTCTCCCAGTACCCTTAAGGCTCTCTTGGACGAGCGAGCGAGTACGAGCTTCGTAAAGGCAGGAGCTGCTGACTGCATGCCTAAAGCGAACTCAGAGGGAGGCGAGCGTGGTGCTGCAGACACAAACTGGTCTGGATATAAATCCTTAAAGAGCGCAAGCACTTTCCTAAAGTCTAAGGAGGGAGGCGTGGTCTTGGGTTCTTCGATGTCGGAGTGTTGGTCGTCAAGATGTGCAGCTTCGTCATCATCAGAGATACCATCGTCTGAATGTTGAGGAGGAAGAGGCAACGGAGTGGGCTGGACAGCTGAGTCCGGCAGCACGGGTGCATGCGTGGCTGCACTGGACCCAACATCATTCCACTGTTGGTCAGTCTGAGAACTGGCAACAACCAAAGCTGAGTGGGTGCGCAAAGAGTCTGTGGAAGGATAGCGGAGACCACCGTGGGTTGCGGAGGCTGACGCACCGCGTCAAAACACGGCAGCCTAACTCCACCCTCCTGTTGTTGTGGTAGCTCACGCACGGCAACGGAGTGCTCCGTGCGTCTGTGGGAGTCAGCATGCGTCTGGCAGGGTCGACTGCGCATGGGTGGAGGAGCTCTCACAGCCGGAGTGTGGGAGCAGGCAGCCTCAGCGTCTGCTGGGCGCACAACCGTGGCAGGTTGTAGGTTAACGGGTGCAGCGTCAACCTTCTCCGCAGCCGGAGTGTGGGAGCAGGCAGCCTCAGCGTGAGCTGGGCGCACAACCGTGGCAGGTTGTAGGCTAACGGGAGCAGTGTCAACCTTCTCCGCACGAAACTCCTGCATAACCGCAGCTAACTGAGTCTGCATAGACTGCAGTAAAGACCACTTAGGGTCTACAAAAGCGGCAACAGACGGAGCTACTGTCCGTTGAGACTGAGGGTCTAAACCAGCGGGTGCGGCAACAGACGGAGTTACTGCCTGTTGCGGTACCACTTTGCCTCTCTTGGGAGGTGTGCAGTCGTCGGAGGACTGCAGCGAGTCCGAACTGGCCCAGCGGCTACACCTGGGCCGTTGGACTAGCTCGGAAGGGACCTTACGCTTAAGAGGCCGTGAGACCTTGGTCCATCGTTTCTGTCTAGAAACCTCTTCCGCAGACGAGGACAAAATGGGCTCACTCGTCTTCTTGTGGGTGGGACGATCTCGGTAAGATACGTCCGAAACCACGGAGGGTACGTCTGTACGCTGATTAAAGCCTGTCGAACCCTTTGGTCGTACGACATTGCTTCTCCCCTGGGCTTGGGAGCTTGCAAGAGGTCCCGGACTGGGAGGACGACAGGCACGAACAGACGCACCCTCATGCGTAACACTGACACTTTTCACTGCACTGACACTCACTTCACTTCCCACTGCACTTTTACCTTTCAACTTTCTGACATCAGCCATGAGTTGATTGCGGTCATTAGCCAATGACTCGACTCTCTCACCTAGAGCCTGAATGGCACGCATCATATCCGCCATTGAAGGTTGATGAGAGCTAGCAGGGGGGTCGGGTGCAACCACTACAGGGGAAGGAATAGGTTGAGGGGCATGGGGAGAGGAAAAATCAATTGAGCGAGACGAACTCCTCCTGATCCTATCCTTCTCTAGCCTACGTGCATATTTCAGGAATTCTTGAAACCCGAATTCCGAAAGCCCAGCGCATTCCTCACATCGATCTTCCAATTGACAGGCTTTACCCCTACAATTGGAACAAACGGTGTGCGGATCGATAGAGGCCTTCGGAAGACGCCTTGAACAGTCCCTAGCGCTACATTTCCTGTACTTGGGGACTTGAGAAGGGTCAGACATCTTGAATTAGTCAAAGGGGGGAATTCAAAATCTATCCAAGTCGTCAACAAAAAATCCAAATCCAAAAAAAGAATGCAAGGAAGTATTGAAGATAACTTCTGCACAGCGATAGCTAATAACTAGAGATGAATACTTCACCAAATAACGTGAAATTCAATCCAGAAAACAAGAGCGTATTCAGTAGGTCTTGCCGGTGGCACGACAGAGAGAAAATTGGTTCTGTGTTGACATAGAGTACTTGAGTACCTACTCGACAGATGGCGCTGTTGATGTACACCCCCACCTGTATAGCGATCGCTGGCGTATTCCGCCCGTAGGTTTTTCTGTCGGGCAGCAGAGCTGACAGCTATATGATCATCGGGTAAGTTTAATATTGAAAAATTTCATATATTTTCATTCATTACTGTACTTGAATACAGATTACTTACTATTCCCTTCTTTCTTTTCCTCACTGGACTACTTGGAGACCTTAGGATGCAGCATTTTGCTTTTCCAACCAGAGTTGTAGCTATGCTAGGAAAGGACAATGGTTTGTATTCATGTAAGAACAAATACTCTACAAGGTTATTTGACCAGATAATATTTCTATTCTTTACATAACAGATCTTTACATTACTTAAGGGCATGAACATTATCTGAGGAGACCAAATCTAACAACCAAATAGTTGTTCGTTAAACTAATGCAACTCGTTCAACTTCTAAATGCAGCTGTGCCTTAGTTTAACAAATATGCTGGGTGGGGACTACCATGTGTAAAAGCAGATTTCCTACATAAGCCAACCTACGCAATACCCTTAAAAGAACCAGACCTAATAGAATTTATCATTATAATCACTTTTAAGAAACTTAGCAGCCTAGAAATTAAACCTCTTCATAAAGAATTATGACTAGTTTACTGGTCATAAGTATTCATATCCTTCTTACCTTTATCAGAGTAATGTAGAGTGGTGACAATTAGTCAAAGAATGCACGACGCAATAGCATTGGTGACGGAAAATCTAGATTTAGCGGCCATGTTCTTGCTTTACACATTTTGGGCTGAGGAATTACATACAGGCCACCAGGCTATAGAGTTGAGTAAGGCAGTGAAGTTCTTCCTCTACATTTTTTATGAGATAACATTCTGTGCATCCCGCTGATATGTCTTCAATGGCATCATCGTCATTATCTTCTATGGTAACTATAGGGTCAGTATGATCCCCATCTCTCCCTAAGTCATTTGCATGGAGCAACTAACAGGTCTTTTTCCAGCTTCCTCCATAATGAAAAGCACAGGGGCTTAGCACTTATCCTTGAAGAACACTGAAGCTAATCAGAAAGTTCCTGTGAAGAAGAAACTTTGAAGAGAAAAATCTTGAAACCAGCAGACAACAGAAGTTCTGGATTTATTGGGATGGTAGAGTAATGACTCAAGCTTCAGAAATTCTTATCATTTCCGCTGCCTTCGTAATGTTGATACTGTAAATAATTGTTTGCATCCAGTACTTCATCTTCTCTCCTATACATATTGTTTTCAAAGCCATGTCCTTCACTTTTTATGGATATTTTCCATATACTTTTCTGCAACACTTTCATCTTCACCGAGACCTAGAATAAGACAAAAATAGTCACATGTAAATAAGAACTGCTAATAATATTGAGGACTCATTATCAAAGGTATCTTGCATGCATACTAAGCATTGCTCTAAGGCAAATATCTAATGTTCATCAAAGATTAGTATTTTGTGAGAAATTATTCATTATCCAATTTTCAGTTGATATTAATTAATCAGTGTTTGGCTCTGTAACTTGAGAGACAGAATATTTGAAAATCAAAATCAAGATATTTTTCTAGAAATTTGTATTTTTCTTAACTATACAAAATGTTATTTTCATTAGTAAAATAAATTTTTGAATATACTTACCCGGTGATCATATAGCTGTCAGCTCTGCTGCCCGACAGAAAAACCTAAGGACAAAATACGCCAGCGATCGCTATACAGGTGGGGGTGTACATCAACTGCGCCATCTGTCGAGCAGGTACTCAAGTACTCCATGTCAACACAGAACCAATTTTCTCCTCGGCCCACTGGGTCTCTATTGGGGAGGAAGGGAGGGTCCTTTAATATATGATCACCGGGTAAGTATATTCAAAAATTTATTTTACTAATGAAAATAACATTTTTCAATATTAAACTTAGCCGGTGATCATATAGCTGATTCACACCCAGGGGGGTGGGTAGAGACCAGCATTACATGTTGACATTATTATGAGCTAAGTATTTTGTATTTCATTTTAGCAGTTATTCAAAATAACAAACATAAAATAAATAAGTACCTGGTAAGGAAGTCGACTTGAACAATTACTCTGCCTTTTTAAGTACGTCTTCCTTACTGAGCCTCGCGATCCTCATAGGATGCTGAGCGACTCCTAGGAGCTGAAGTATGAAGGGTTGCAACCCATACTAAAGGACCTCATCAAAACCTCTAATCTAGGCGCTTCTCAAGAAATGACTTTGACCACCCGCCAAATCAAGTAGGATGCGAAAGGCTTCTTAGCCTTCCGGACAACCCAAAAACAATAATAAAACATTTCAAGAGAAAGATTAAAAAAGGTTATGGAATTAGGGAATTGTAGTGGTTGAGCCCTCACCCACTACAGTACTGCACTCGTTGCTACGAATGGTCCCAGAGTGTAGCAGTTCTCGTAAAGAGACTGGACATTCTTAAGATAAAAAGACGCGAACACTGATTTGCTTTTCCAGTAGGTTGCGTCGAATATACTTTGCAGAGATCTATTTTGTTTAAAGGCCACGGAAGTTGCGACAGCTCTAACTTCGTGTGTCCTTACCTTCAGCAAAGCTTGGTCTTCCTCATTCAGATGGGAATGAGCTTCTCGTATTAACAGTCTGACAAAATAGGATAAAGCATTCTTTGACATAGGCAAAGATGGATTCTTAACTGAACACCATAAAGCTTCAGACGGGCCTCGTAAAGGTTTTTAAATAGAACTTAAGAGCTCTAACAGGACATAAGACTCTTTCTAGTTCATTTCCAACCATACGATAAGTTTGGAATATCGAACGATATTGGTCAAGGCCGAGAAGGCAGCTCGTGTTTGGCTAGAAAACCAAGTTGTAGAACATGTAGCCGTTTCGGATGAGAATCCGATGTTCTTGCTGAAGGCATGAATCTCACTGACTCTTTTAGCTGTGGCTAAGCATATCAGGAAAAGAGTCTTAAAGGTGAGATCTTTCAGGGAGGCTGATGTAGCGGTTCGAACCTGTCTGACATAAGGAATCTTAGTACCACGTCTAAATTCCAACCAGGTGTAACCAAACGACGCTCCTTCGTGGTCTCAAAAGACTTAAGGAGGTCCTGTAGATCTTTATTGTTGGAAAGATCTAAGCCTCTGTGACGGAAGACTGATGCCAACATGCTTCTGTAACCCTTGATAGTGGGAGCTGAAAGAGATCGTTCTTTCCTCAGATATAAGAGAAAGTCAGCTATTTGAGTTACAGAGGTACTGGTCGAGGATACGGATACTGACTTGCACCAGTTTCGGAAGATTTCCCACTTCGATTGGTAGACTCTAAGGGTGGATGTTCTCCTTGCTCTAGCAATCGCTCTGGTTGCCTCCTTCGAAAAGCCTCTAGCTCTCGAGAGTCTTTCGATAGCCTGAAGGCCGTCAGACGAAGAGCGTGGAGGCCTTGGTGTACCTTCTTTACGCGTGGCTGACGTAGAAGGTCCACCCTTAGGGGAAGTGTTCTGGGAACGTCTACTAGCCATCGAAGTACCTCGGTGAGCCATTCTCTCGCGGGCCAGAGGGAAGCAACTAGCGTCAACCTTGTCCCTTCGTGAGAGGCGAACTTCTGCAGTACCTTGTTGACAATCTTGAACGGAGGGAATGCATATAGATCTAGAAGTGACCAATCTAGTAGAAAGGCATCTATATGAACTGCTGCTGGGTCCGGGATTGGTGAGCAAAATATTGGGAGCCTCTTGGTCATCGAGGTTGCGAAGAGATCTATGGTTGGCTGGCCCCAGGTGGCCCAAAGTCTCTTGCATACATCCTTGTGGAGGGTCCATTCTGTTGGAATTATTTGTCCCTTCCGACTGAGACAATCTGCCATGACATTCAAGTTGCCTTGGATGAACCTCGTTACTAGTGAAATGTCTAGACCTTTTGACCAGGTGAGGAGGTCCCTAGCGATCTCGTACCATGTCAGAGAGTAGGTCCCTCCTTGCTTGGAGATGTACGCCAAAGCCGTGGTGTTGTCCGAGTTCACCTCCACCACTTTGCCTTGAAGGAGAGACCTGAAGCTTTTCCAGGTCAGACGTACTGCCAGTAGCTTCTTGCAGTTGAAATGCATTGTCCTATGACTCGAGTTCCATAATCCCGAGCATTCCCTACCGTCTAATGTCGCACCCCAGCCTACGTCCGATGCGTCCGAGAAGAGAACGTGGTTGGGAGTCTGAACAGTCAGGGGAAGACCCTCTCTAAGGTTGATATAGTCCTTTCACCAAGTCAGACCAGACTTTATCTTTCCGGAAACCGGGATCGAGACCGCTTCTAGCGTCTTGTCCTTTTTCCAGTGAAAAGCTAGATGGTATAGAAGAGGACGGAGGTGTAGTCTTCCTAGTGACACAAATTGATCCACGGATGACAGTGTCCCTACCAAACTCATCCACAGCCTGACTGGGCAGCGTTCCTTCTTCAGCATCTTCTGGATGGATAGCAGGGCTGGGGGTTGATCGTCTTGTTCAGCAACGTCCTCATCAGAGGGTTCCTCATCCGAAACTGATGAGGAAACGGCAACGGAGTGGGCAACGTCTGACTCGCTGAATCCGGTCGCACTGGTGGATGCGTGACGGAGCCGGACGCAATATCATGGTACTGCTGCACAGTCTGTGAACTGTCAACCACCATGGGTGCGCGAGGAAGTACAGCGTCAACCCGAAACTGTCTAGACTGTCTGGGTTGTGCAGTCAACACCCTACCGGGTTGCTGAGGTTGACGCACTGCGTCACAACAAGTCACCTCTGCTGGTTGTTGAACGTCTTCCTAGTGACACACTGAACGTCAACAACCACCTCCGAGCGTCGCTTAACGTCAACGTGCGACTGGCAACCCACACTGGGTCGCATCGGTGGAGGAACCACCTCAACTGGCAGACGCGAGTAGGATACCTCAGCGTCAACAGGGCGCACAACCAACCAGTTGGAAGGTTGTTGGCCAGAAGGTTCTTCTCCGTATTTAAGTCCTCTATCAAGGACACAAGCTTGGACTGCATGTCTTGCAGCAAAGCCCATTTAGGGTCTACGGGAGCAGGTGTGGCAACAGACGGGGTTAGCGACTGAGGCGGAACCATTTACCATCCCTGGAAGCCTTGTTATGTGTGACATAATAGTACAGCAAAACTTCAAAGGCTCGACAAAAGTTGAGAAGTTGACCTGTAAACAACTTGGAGCGTCTCCTGGCTAGGCGCCAGGGCGAGTCTACCAGAATTGAGAAGTCTATTTGGGCAGAGGCATGAACTCCCAAGCCGAGAACTTCTCTCGTGTCCTATCAGACTCTCGCTCTATAAGCCAGTTTAAAAGAAGGGAAAACAAAGGCTGTATCCCTAAAACTCCTCCTGGTGCAAAAACCAGTCGCCTAGCCAACGTAACGCTCTCTAGGAGAGCGAGAGAGCACTAGCTTAACAACAACGGCTTCGAAGTAGCTAGGCCTAGTGTAAGTTCTGACGTTAGGCGAACGAGGAGCAGCAGTTACAAGATCCGGACGAAGATCCTTAAAAAATCATCATGATTTAATTAAAGTCCATAGAAGGCTAAGCAGCTTAAGGCTCCTCTCCAAATGACAGAGTCCTCAAAGGAATATCAGTAGGAGGGAGAACAGCACTTTCTCATCTACAGGAACCTTGTCCGAGAAAAGCTAGGTTATCTCAGTGAGGGTCTCACTGGTGCATTAGCAGCAGACCAGAAGGCAACGTTATGTAACTGCTTGACAGTCTGTGAACTGTCAAAAACTGAACTGTCAACCACAACAGGTGCGTGAGGACATACAGCACTGGTGCATTAGTAGCAGACCAGAAGGCAACGTCATGTAACTGCTTGACAGTCTGTGAGCTGGCAACAACCATAGCTGTGTGGGGAAGCAAAGCCTCTACTCCTGACTGACTAGTCTGCTGCGGGCGAGTAGCGGTAACCACAGTGGGTTGCGGAGGTTGAAGCACAGCGTCAAAACAAAGCAACTTAACTCCACCCTCCTGTTGTTGTGGTAACTCGCGAACGTCAACGGAGGGTAGCGTGCGTCTGTGAACGTCAACGTGCGGCTGGCAGGGTACACTGCGCATGGGTGGTGGAACTCTCACAGGCGGAGTGCGGGAGCAGGTAGCGTCAGCGTCTACTGTACGCACAACCGAGGTTGGTTGTAGGCTAACGGGTGCAGCGTCAACCTTCTCCGCACGATACTCCTGCATAAAAGATGCTAACTGTGTCTGCATAGACTGTAGCAAAGACCACTTAGGGTCTACAGCAGCAGGTGCGGCAACAGACGGTGTTACTGCCTGTTGCGGTACCGCTTTGCCTCTCTTAGGAGGTGTGCAGTCATCGGAAGACTGCAGCGAGTCCGAACTGACCCAGTGGCTACACCTGGGCCGTTGGACTTGCGCGGAAGGGACCGACTTGCGCTTAATAAGCTGCGAGACCTTGGTCCAAGGTTTCTTACGAGAAACCTCTTCCGCAGACGAGAAGTAAATGGGCTCTCTCGTCTTTGTGTGGGTGGGGCGATCTTGGGTAGATACGCCCGAAACCACGGAGGGAAAAACGTCTGTTCGTTGATTAAGGCCTGACGAACCCATAAGTCGTTCGACATTACTTCTCCCCTGGGCTTGGGAGCTTGCAAGAGGTCCCGGACTAGGTGAACGACAGGCACGAACAGACGAACCCTCGGACACAACACTGTAACACTTTGCGCATATCACTTTATCACTTCGATTTTCTGTTTTGCACTTATTTCACTGAAATCGAAACTTTTACTGATTTCTACCTGAAACACGCAATCCTACCCTTCATTAAAAGGTAGTAATTGCGAAAACAGTCGTATAATGCAACAGAAAACATATATAAAGATAAAGAATTCAGTGGCTGGGAAAGAGACTAAACACTAGTTCAAATAAACTACGTTTACAATCTCTCACCACACATAGCCTGGGGACAAGAATAAAACCCTAGAAACGTTTTACCTTCTTCCCCGTACAGCGACTAGGGAGGAGAGTAACACGAGAACAACGTTACCCGCTTGAACGGAACGTTTTTTTTTTCTCCTCTCTCTCCCTCCGTCTCTATCTCTCTCTCTCTTTCTCTCTTGATTTCGCACCTGAGAGAAGAGCCCAATTATATATCGTCAAAACATGTTATTTGGCTAAAGGAAAAAACTGATAGGTTTTCCAAATAAAAAGTTCCTTTAATTTAGAATTTAAACCATTAAGCTAAGAAAGAATGAACGAAACGTCAGAATCGGTTTACTCTTACTGCAAAGTGAAACCGTGATACACTCTCTCTCTATCGTAACGATAGAGCGCATGTTGAACGTCCTGAACGTCAACAACTGCGTAGTCTAAAAAACTAAACGTTAGTTCATCTTTGAAAAAAGTACGAGACTATCAAAGAAATTCTTTCATAAAACATTAAATTTAAAAAGTTTTAAATTCTTTAAAGGCTAAAT
Source organism: Palaemon carinicauda (assembly GCF_036898095.1). Taxonomy (NCBI): domain Eukaryota; kingdom Metazoa; phylum Arthropoda; class Malacostraca; order Decapoda; family Palaemonidae; genus Palaemon; species Palaemon carinicauda. Next base: position 38,644,109 of record NC_090759.1, read on the forward strand.
ACGATATAACGGGCTCAACGTTGATTAACTTCGGTTCCAAGTTAGGACCGCCTACTATCAGGAAAGGTCGCATATAAACAAAACATAAAAATTTATTTTTTTTTTTTTTTTTTTTTTTTTATGTTTATAAAAAATGGAAAGTTAATCGAAGAGGCCTAATAAAGGCGGAGAGATATAAAATATATAGATCTATAACGTGTTAAGCAAAATTACTAAAAACCTAAACACACTTCCCTCTAAGGGAAGGGTCGGCCATTTAAAAGTGAAAGAGAGTCCATACTCTCTTTGTCACCATAATTAAATCTATCCAAAATAAGTTCAAGTTTTGAGATGAAGATAAAACCCCTGCATAGCGAAAGCTCAAAACTGGAATAGTGTACTTCACCAAATAGTTGTGAAAACAAATCCAGTTAGTAACAGCGTATTTAGTAGGTCTTGCCAGTGGCACGACAGAGAGAAAATTGGTTCTGTGTTGACATGGAGTACTTGAGTACCTGCTCGACAGATGGCGCAGTTGATGTACACCCCCACCTGTATAGCGATCGCTGGCGTATTTTGTCCTTAGGTTTTTCTGTCGGGCAGCAGAGCTGACAGCTATATGATCACCGGCTAAGTTTAATATTGAAAACTTGAGCTTTTAAATAGGAGCTGGAACTTGGCTGTCAAGAATTATAAAGAGGTAGCTAAGCTCCTACCACCAGACAGGCTATTGAGAAGCCACTTTGACCTTAACTTAGGACTTGTAGGGCAGTTGAGGAAGAAAGTTAAAGGACTCAGCTTTGTATAGTTAGGAATTGTGATTTGTTCCTTCACAAATGTAACAAATTTGGAAGTAATTTTATTTTTTCCTAACAATACAAACCTGTAGCTACTGTATTTATAGACAAGCCATAAGACTTTTAGAGGGGTTAACCACCCACCCTCTAGTTATCGGGCCAGGGGAGGGAATAGTTTGCTATCCCACTCGCACACCTGGGCTGACTAACCCCTTTTTGCTAGGAGATAGGAATTCAAGGGGGATTTACTGGTGGCTATGACTTTTAGTCTAAGACAAGCTCCGGGAAATCTGGAACAAACAAATAGGGGGATAGATGCTGACAGGCCAATTTGTATAAATAGCTACAGGTTTGTATCGTTACGAAAAATAAAAAATTACTTCCAAATTTGTCATTTGTTCCGACACTAATACAAACCAACGCTATTTATAGGGGATGACTTACTCCTCAGGAGGGTGGAAGTCCGTGCTAACTGGCTTTTTTGGCTTTGACCCAGGGGTTTCACCATACGAGCTCTACACGTAACTAGTACAAACCCTACACCTGGCAAAAACCATGGTACGCATTACGTTTAAAGTTAAATGTTAAAGTTGTCTGGTTTCAGTTCCATTTTCATCAAAATAGATGCTCACCAGAATGTCAGCCAGGCAAGCCCAACCCCTCACTGTGGTGCCCAACCACAGCAGTGGCCTCCCCAGTAAACAGCTTAAATTCACGGTCCCGGGCAGGGATCGATCTGCTGCCATGCGAATGCTAGGCGAACGCGTTACCACTGTACTAGCCAGGCGACTTAATACCAGAAAATAACCTAATAAGACTGAAACAAATAATCACCCGCAGTAAATATGTACAGTACTATTAAAAAAAAAAAATAATTTAAATCAAGAAAAATTTATTTAGATGGAAAAAAAAACTGATTTAAATCAAGTAAATAAATTTTTTTTTCACTAGAGAATTTAGAAAAAAATCGTGGTTTTTTCAACCTTGGTTTGTAAGGAGCCCCCTTCGAAGAATGAAGGACACGAACCACATTCCAAGGAGTGGTCTAACTTCTAACTAGGGGCAGGTAAGCTTGTAGCTTCGTATGAGGTGAGAAAGTTCCAACGAAGAAGAAATATTGACTCCTTTTAGTTTAAAAGCAAGGCTCAAGGCTGAGCTGTAGCCTTTCACTGCAAAGACTGAGAGGAGCATCTCCTCCCAAAGGTACACAAGGAACTCCGCTATTGTTGGAAGTGTCATCAACGGGAGAGATATCCCTTCCACAACACCAACCACAGAAGATAGTCCACAGCCAGAGCAGTCAAACCACCCTCATAGTAGAAAGAAAATAAATCTCTCTCCTTGTTCTGGAAACTCTTTAGAGGCGATCTCTGCCGAGAGCCCCTATTGTACAAGGCAAGCCTTTCTCGATAATACAAGTTGGAGATTGGCCATCAGGCTCTTCCAACAAGGTTGCCTCGGTACAAGGGGAAATGATAGGCTCAACTCCAAGGTCTTGATGAGAACGAGGAGATGAAAGAACTATTCTTATGGTAGACACTTCTATAAGGGTGAATACAGTATCTTATCCATGTAATCCAATAAATGCTGTACAGATCTCCGACGCGGTCATGGGGGCCGAGGATGATCTAGAAACATACAGGAATAGAAGCCTCTAGTGAATCTGGCTCAGGGAGCGTAGCTGCTGTAGCTAGGGGATCCGCGACAAGAACATGTTATTTTTATTAATAAAATAAATTTTTGAATATACTTACCCGATAATCATGTAGCTGTCAACTCCGTTGCCCGACAGAATTCTATGGAGGGATACGCCAGCTATCACAATACTAGAAGGGGGTGTACTTACCAGCGCCACCTGTGGCCAGGTACTCAATCATTTGTTGTTGACACCTCCTCAATTATTCCTCGGTCCACTGGTTCTCTCTGGGGAGGAAAGGGAGGGTCGATTAAACCATGATTATCGGGTAAGTATATTCAAAAATTTATTTTATTAATAAAAATAACATTTTTCAATATTAAACTTACCCGATAATCATGTAGCTGATTCACACCCAGGGAGGTGGGTGAAAACCAGTGTACATGATTAAAGGATAGCTAAGTATCCCATATTTCATATAACAGTTATCTCAAATAACAATGAAATAATAAGTACCTGGTAAGGAAGTCGAATTGAACCGTTACTCTGCCTCTTTTTTAAGTTCGTCTTCCTTACTGAGCGCAGCGTTCCTCTTGGAGGCTGAATCAACCCAAAGGTGCTAAAGTATATAGGGTTGCAACCCCTACTAAAGGACCTCTACACAACCTCTAACCCAGGCGCTTCTCAAGAATGAATTGACCACCCGCCAAATCAAAAGGATGCGGAAGGCTTCTTAGCCTACCGTAACAACCATAAAAACAACAATAAAAGCATTCAAGAGAAAGGTTAAAAAAGGTTATGGGATTAAGGGAATGTAGTGGCTGAGCCCTCACCTACTACTGCACTCGCTGCTACGAATGGTCCCAGGGTGTAGCAGTTCTCGTAAAGAGACTGGACATCTTTCAGATAAAATGATGCAAACACTGACTTGCTCCTCCAATAGGTTGCATCCATTATGCTCTGCAGAGAACGGTTTTTATTAAAGGCCATCGAAGTAGCTACGGCTCTTACTTCGTGGGTCCTTACCTTCAGCAATGCAAGGTCTTCCTCCTTTAAGTGAGAATGTGCTTCTCTGATCAGAAGCCTTATATAATACGAAAGCCCATTCTTGGACATGGGTCTCGAGGGTTTCCTGATAGCACACCATAAGGCTTCTGACTGTCCTCGGAGAGGTTTAGACCTCTTGAGATAATATTTGAGAGCTCTGACAGGGCAAAGAACTCTCTCTAGTTCGTTACCTACCATGTTGGAGAGGCTAGGTATCTCGAACGATTTAGGCCAAGGACGTGAAGGAAGCTCGTTCTTTGCTAGGAATCCAAGCTGAAAAGAACATGTAGCCGATTCGGTTGTGAAACCAATGTTCTTGCTGAAGGCATGAACCTCACTGACTCTCTTAGCTGTTGCAAGGCAAACGAGAAAAAGAGTCTTGAGGGTAAGGTCCTTGAATGAAGCTGACTGGAGAGGTTCGAACCTAGATGTCATAAGGAACCTTAAGACTACGTCTAGATTCCAGCCTGGAGTGGAAAGACTACGATCTTTAGACGTCTCAAAAGACTTAAGAATGTCTTGAAGGTCCTTGTTGGAAGACAGGTCCAAACCTCTGTGGCGGAGAACTGAGGCCAACATACTCCTATATCCTTTAATCGTAGGAGCTGAAAGGGATCTCTCATTCCTAAGATGAAGAAGGAAGTCAGCTATTTGGGTCACAGAGGTATTGGTAGAGGATATCGAATTGGCTCTACACCAGCTTCGGAAGACCTCCCACTTAGACTGGTAGACTCTACGAGTGGAAACCCTTCTTGCTCTGGCAATCGCACTGGCTGCCTCCTTCGAAAAGCCTCGAGCTCTAGCGAATCTTTCGACAGTCTGAAGGCAGTCAGCCGAAGAGCGTGGAGGTTTGGGTGCAACCTGTCTACGTGAGGTTGACGTAGAAGGTCCACTCTTAGAGGTAGAGTCCTGGGGAAGTCTACTAGCCATTGTAGTACCTCTGTGAACCATTCTCTTGCAGGCCAAAGGGGAGCAACCAGCGTCAGCCGTGTCCCTTCGTGCGAGACGAATTTCTGCAGAACCTTGTTTATTATCTTGAACGGAGGGAATGCGTACAGGTCGAGATGGGACCAGTTCAGTAGAAAGGCATCCACATGAACTGCTGCAGGGTCTGGAACAGGAGAACAATACAGAGGAAGTCTCTTGGTTATGGAGGTGGCAAACAGATCTATGGTAGGTTGACCCCACAAGGTCCAAAGTCTGTTGCACACACTCTTGTGGAGGGTCCATTCCGTGGGAATGACCTGATTCCTTCTGCTTAGGCGATCTGCTGACACGTTCATATCGCCCTGGATGAACCTCGTGACTAGAGTGAGGTTTAGACTTCTTGACCAAATGAGGAGGTCCCTTGCGATCTCGTAAAGGCTCCTCGAATGGGTCCCTCCTTGCTTGGAGATGTAAGCCAAGGCTGTGGTGTTGTCCGAGTTCACCTCCACCACTTTGCCTAGCAGGAGGGACTTGAAGTTCAATAGGGCTAGATGAACTGCCAGCAGCTCCTTGCAGTTGATGTGGAGAGATCGTTGTTCCTCGTTCCACATTCCCGAGCATTCCCGTCCGTCCAAGGTTGCACCCCAGCCCGAGTCCGATGCATCTGAGAAGAGATGAAGATTGGGGGTCTGAATGGCCAAGGATAGACCCTCTTTGAGAAGGAGGTTGTGCTTCCACCACAGGAGAGTGGTCTTCATCTCTTGGTTGATAGGGATAGAGACTGCTTCTAGAGTCGAACTCTTGTCCCAATGAGCTGCCAGGTGGAATTGAAGAGGGCGGAGGTGGAGTCTCCCTAGCTCGACAAACAGGGCCAGTGACGAGAGAGTCCCTGTGAGACTCATCCACTGTCTCACTGAGCAACTGCTCCTCTTCAGCATGCTCATGATGCACTCTAGGGCTTGGCTTATCCTGGGGGCCGATGGAAAAGCCCGAAAACTCTGACTCTGAATCTCCATTCCCAGATACACGATGGATTGTGAGGGAATGAGTTGAGATTTTTCCAAATTGACTAATAGACCTAGGTCTCTGATTAAGTCTAAAGTCCAATGAAGATTCTCCAGACAACGACGACTCGAGGAGGCTCTCAACAGCCAGTCGTCTAGGTAGAGGGAGGCTCTGATGCTTGACAAGTGAAGGAATTTGGCTACATTCCTCATCAGAAGGGTAAAGACCATAGGAGCTGTGCTTAGGCCAAAACACAGGGCTTGGAATTGATAGACGACCTTTCCGAAAACGAATCTCAGGAAAGGTTGGGAGTCTGGATGAATCGGAACGTGAAAGTATGCGTCTTTCAAGTCCAAAGAGACCATCCAGTCCTCCTGTCTGACCGCTGCTAAGACCGACTTGGTCGTCTCCATCGTGAACGTCAGCTTGGTGACATACTCGTTGAGAGCGCTGACGTCCAGCACCGGTCTCCAACCTCCTGTCTTCTTGGCCACAAGAAAGAGACGGTTGTAGAAGCCCGGGGATTGATGGTCCCGGACTATAACCACTGCCTTCTTCTGCACAAGAAGCGACACCTCCTGGTGCAAAGCTAGCCTCTTGTCCTCCTCTTTGTAGTTGGGAGAGAGGTTGATGGGCGAAGTGGTCAGAGGTGGTTGAAGGCAGAATGGAATCCTGTAACCGAACCTCAGCCAACTGACAGACTGTGCGTCTGCACCTCTCTTCTCCCAAGCTCGCCAGAAGGTCTTGAGTCTGGCTCCTACTGTTGTCTGGAGAAGCGGAGAGTCAGTTCTTTCCTTTGGATGACCTGGATCCTTTCCTGGACTTGCCTTTGTACGAGTCTGGACGGGAGCTTCCTCGGCTGGGGGCTCTACCACGAAAGGGCGGTATGAACCTAGTGGCAGGGGTATCAGCCACTGGGGAGCGGTAAGTCTTAGGAACTGAGGAGGCAACTTTAGACTTACGAGCCGAAGAAGCTACAAGATCGTGCGTATCCTTCTGTATCAGGGCAGCAGACAAGTCCTTAATGAGCTCTTCGGGAAAAAGGAACTTCGAGAGCGGAGCAAAAAGAAGTTGAGAACGTTGGCAAGGTGTAATGCTGGCGGAAAGGAAGGAACACAGCTGTTCCCTTTTCTTCAACACCCCTGATACAAACAAGGACGCTAGCTCGCCCGATCCATCTCTGATGGCCTTATCCATGCAGGACATTAACAGCATGGCAGAATCTTTGTCCGCAGGAGAGGTTTTCTTGCTGAGGGCCCCCAGGCACCAGTCGAGAAAATTGAACATTTCAAACGCTCTAAACATCCCTTTCAGCAAGTGATCCAGGTCTGAGAAGGTCCAACACACCTTCGAGCGCCTCATAGCAGTCCTTCGAGGCGAGTCTACCAGACTTGAGAAGTCAGCCTGGGCAGAGGCAGGTACTCCCAAGCCTGGTGCTTCCCCTGTGGCATACCAAACGCTCGCTTTCGAAGTGAGCTTCGTTGGAGGGAACATGAAGGAAGTCTTGCCAAGATGTTGTTTAGACTGCAGCCACTCCCCTAAGATCCTAAAAGCCCTCTTGGAGGATCTAGCTAGGACAAGCTTGGTATAGCAAGACTTAGCTTGTTGCACGCCCAGCGAAAACTCAGAAGGTGGAGAGCGGGGGATAGCAGAGACAAAATGGTCTGGATAAACCTCCCTGAGAAGAGCCAAGACCTTGCGAAAATCAAGAGACTGTGGAGAAAGCTTGGATTCGTCCACGTCTGATGAGGGATCAAGGTGTGCCTCCTCATCATCCGAAACCTCATCCCCAGAATGAGGCGAAGAGATCGGATACGAATGCTGAACCGCAGAGTCAGAACGAGCAGGAACAATAACCGTGGTGGACGGAGGAGGAGCAGTAAGTTCCTGTTCCTGTGGAATGAGTGGAGCGTGATGAGACCGAGGCTGCGCAGAACAAGGTAAAGTTCTCGCAAGCAGAGGTGTCTGAGGCGCAGGATCAGGGTGCACGGGTTGAGCTCGGTGCAGCAGCTGAGGAGACTGACTCATGGGTGGAAGAGGTTGTTGTACCTCCACCGAGAGTTGCACCACCGGTGGAGCAGCCAGGGGAGGTGGAGGAAGAGTGGAGTAATCCTCCTGATCCCAAACAGAAGGTTGCCTTAAAGAAGGCTGAGGCTGAACAACACAGGGAACAGCGAACACAGAATGTGGCTCAACATCGTACGCCTGGCAGATGGTGCTGCGACTAGGTGGAGCGAGCGCAGGCGGGTTGAGCACAGGCTGAGCGGGTGCAGGCGGAAGGAGTGCAGGTGGAGGAGGAGGTGCAACACTCTCAGCACGACACTCACGCATCAGGTCCGAAAGCTGAGCTTGCATGGACTGAAGCATAGACCACTTGGGATCAGCAGAGACGGCAGCAGACTGAGGTAAAGCCTTAACAGTCGAGCTCTGTTGTGGCAGAACCTTACTCCTCTTGGGCGGAGTACAGTCGACAGATGACTGAGGCGAGTCGGAGCTGAGCCAATGACTGCAACCTGGCTGAGCACTCGCGGGCTGGACTCTGCGTTTAAGCGGTCTCGAGACCTGAGACCAACGTTCCTTCCCAGAAAGAAGATCAGCGGACGAGCGGAAGACGGGCTCAATCGTCTGCAAGTGGGAGTGACGGTCTGTGGAAGACACGCCCGCAACCACTGAGGATAATTCTGTGCGCCTAACAAGGCCTGCCGAACCCTTATGCCCTTCGACATTGCTTCTCCCCTGGGCTTGGGAGCTTGCAAGAGGTCCCGGACTGGGAGGACGACTGGCTCGCACAGAAAAATCCTCACGCACCACACTGGCACTAACACTAGCACAAGGCACTGCACCGACACTAGCACTCGTCACAGCACTGGCACTAACTTCACCCACTGCACTCTTGACCTTCAGCTCTTTCACTTCGGCCATCAGAGACTTATGGTCACTTACCACTGACTCTACCTTATCGCCTAAAGCCTGAATAGCACGTAAAACCACTGACATATCAGGCGGAGGGCACACAGTAGGATCGGGGGTAGCCACTACAGGGGTAGGAACAGGAAGGGGATCATGAGATGAGGAAAATAAAGAAGAGTGAGAAGAACTCCTCCTAGCTCTAACTCTCTCTAACTTAGTAGAATACTTTAAAAGACGGACAAAATCCAATTCCGAAAGTCCGGCGCATTCCTCACATCGATTTTCTAACTGACAGGGTATGTCCCTACAGTCAGAACAAGCGGTGTGAGGATCTACCGAGGCCTTCGGAATCCGTCTATTGCAAGACCTACATCGTCTATGGGAGGGGGCTTGCGAAATGTCAGACATTTTGTTTTCAAGAGTAGTCAAAGGGAGATCCAAAAAACAAGCAACAATTCGTTAATCGTTAAACTGAACTAAATAAAAGCTATCTAGCTAATATCAGAAGGTTTCCAGTAATGCGACAGCCGTTAATCAGAGAGAATACTTCACCAAATATCCGTGAATAAACTCGAAGACCATAAGCGTATCCCAGAACGTCTAGCCGGAGGCACGACAGAGGAATAATTGAGGAGGTGTCAACAACAAATGATTGAGTACCTGGCCACAGGTGGCGCTGGTAAGTACACCCCCTTCTAGTATTGTGATAGCTGGCGTATCCCTCCATAGAATTCTGTCGGGCAACGGAGTTGACAGCTACATGATTATCGGGTAAGTTTAATATTGAAAAAGTTCAACTTCATAATGCACATTAACACTAGGTGATAACATATTCACAAAACAGCCATCCCCTTCCATGACAGAAACCTCAGCGGGCACCTGACACGTAGGGCCTAGTGGGGAGATAACGTTCGACACCACACCTACTTTTCGTTTCTTCTCACCGGAAGGAGATTGAGGAGAGCGATCTTTCTTGGCTCGCTTCTTCCCACTAGGAGGATGACCATTCTCTACAATACTCACAAGAGGATTCTACCAAACGTCTCTTCCCTTGACACATTGGACATACCAGGTGAGGATCCGCTTCTATCCGGCTCATAAAAGTACCACACGAGCTACCATTATGGCCTGGGCTGGAGCGCATCGTACTGTATTCGACATAGTCGAAACAAGGCACACACTCAAAACTAAAAGAATAAACAGGGTAGTGACTTAATATCATGACACAAGCACAGGCACTATAAGGGCAAAAGATCGTCGTAGTGAAGGCAAGATACGTCCAAATATCTTCACAGCCAGAAATGTTGTGAAGAAGCGCTTGTCCCAAGCAGGTTGCGTCAAGGATAGCGGTTGCCCATGGTAACGTATCATGGCGCAATCTACCGATTTCTTTTTTGTTTGGCCGTGGAAAACCAAACCAGAAGTTTGTATCCAAGCAGGAAGAAATGTTGATTAGCATTCCTAACGTAAATTTACACGTTAAGTCACTGCCCTTTGTGTAAGATTAACACATCCCCACACACCACATTTGTGTAAGCAAGGATTTTCTATGACCAAAAGATCTACTGGGTATATAATGCCATTCAAAAATTATTACCAGATCACTAAAATATTGAGTGAGGCCAGAATTGGTTATCAATTTAGCTTTCCAATAGGTAATTACAAAAGAATTTTTTGCATTCCTGCTTAAAATAGCCAGCGATTACCGGTAACATATAGCATGTGAATCATACAATTAGTAAAAACTGTAGTTCTAAATTGCCTATCATTAAAAAAAAATGGTTGATGGAACAATCATTTTCAGCGAAGGGCATACAATACAAGTGACATTGAAAATTGACATTCTAAGGTTGGAAGACCGGAGTGTACAACAATAAGGAACCACAAAAGGGAAGTTTACTCCCATATTACTATATTAAATAAATATGTCCTAACCTACGGTACCACAATCTAGCCTTACCTTCATCAGCATACCATTAACAGCAAAATTGATTGATCAATTCTTTGACTAATTATTCATTTGATCTAATAAGAGGTTTAGAGGAGTACAGTATGTAGTTTCTTGGGACAGGAGTAAACTCTCTTATTACTGGTCAAGTTGATTTTCTTCGTGTGGAAAATATTGTTTATCTTGATCTGAAATACAATTCTATGAAGATAGTTTTACAATTCCTCAAATATTATTATCTACTGTTGCCTTGTTCAGAATGAAAAAACACTGGGTTGAGACTTAATCTTAGGGTAAGGTAAGGTTAAGGAGGTCTAAGGGGAGTGGGGTGGTCACAGCAGTAAGTAGGTAAGTTGCTAAGGATATGTCTCCTAGGTTATGTTAGATAGGGAACTACAGGTTTTTCAGCGTTCTTGTGTTATTTCATTTTAAAATGAGATTTTTCAATCATAACTTGAAATTTTAGAACTTCTACAATTTGAAATATATTGGTTTTCCTAATTATTTACATCAGAACCGTTCAAAATACCTTTAAATACACTAAAAACACTTCTTAATTCCTTCTCTCCCCCAGAGCAAGTGTTGGCCGATCATTTTTGACGGGTTGCGTAAACTAGTCAGGAATATTATGGTAAAGTATATAATTACCCACATTTTAATCATTGACATTATTCATCCCAACCAACTATATAGGCTCCAGAGCTTTTTATTTTAAATTGCATGTTAGTTCCTTAACAATTATTGGCCCCTCTAAGATCTGCTATTGGGTTAACCTTACACTAAAGAGCAGTGAGTCTGTAAGGGCGGCGAGTTGACCTGTAATTAAATAAGGTATTCTGTACAAACTGAAGGTTATTTCTTACCACAATGTCTATCCTGTTGTTATGAATTTGATTTTTCTTAACAATTTTGATGAAAAAGCGTAATGATACAGTGATACACAAATTTCGGAACATTCACTCATTTACACACTGTAATAAGCTACAGTAAAACATTACCTTCATTTTAAACAAGGAACAAAATATTAGCATAGTATACATACCATAAACTATTGTTTGAAGTTATTTGATAAAAATCAACACTATATTTCATCGCATATTAAACCCACAGTCAAAAATACATACAGTATATGAATAAATTCTAAAGAAAACATGTAAGATGTGACCCTAGACAGCAGTAGTAGTATTTGAGATAATTCATATCTCTGTAAAACACTCTCCTGATGACATTACCTTTCTTCAAGATAGTTCGTTTCGAATATTAATTAATTAATATCTGTAAAATATAGCAAAAATTGTTTAATTTTCAGAATTCGTATCCTTAATCAGCTTTTATAATGAAGCAATATGAAAATGTATTGATCACATCTAAAAAAAAAAAACATTTGTTTATGATAACAATTTGGGTTCATAACTTTATGTTCTTGAATTCTTCCTAGACTGCATAAATAACAATACTTTTTTGTATGTATAATAATGAAAAAGGATGAAAAAATTATCCATTAGCAATTAGAGCGTTTGAGAGAGAAAAAAAAGTATTTTGTATAAATTTACTCGTTCCTAAACAATTGGTTGGTTGTATGTGACGTCAGACAGTCGTATTCCATGAAAGAATATTACGGGTAAAGGCTAAGGGTGAAATTCCTATACTCATTTCAGATTATTTAGAACTTAAAATTTAAATTTTACAAAAATATCACTATAAAGCCTATCAATTTTCAAATAGGATTAATAATAAATCTTGTTAAAGGCCAAAACTTGAATAAATACGTCATATTCAAAGGAATAATTGACTGTGCTTTTGGCTACGATGTTAGATGAGTGATGTGTGTGCGTATGTGTGCATTAGCTGTAGTAAATGCAGAGAACCACCAATCACAGTTGAGGAAGACATAGCCAATCAGAGGGTTGGAATGTACCACTAAGAGTTCCAGGGTCTTATGAGTTGTCCAAATTTCCGTAAAGTTTACATTCAAACACTTTAAACACGCGATAGATACTATTATTATATCGAGTTAAATACATTTAAAGTATAATGTAATTGAATAGATCATTGCCAAATTATTTTATCTTTACTAGGAAATACGTCGTCATTGTAAGGGTATTAAATACCAAACGCATAAATATTTCAAATTCAGATAAATTAGGACTTAAAAATGCAACTATAATGGAACAAACTAAAAAATAATAAATAATTCAGTAATAAAATGGGTCTTTAGATATCATTCATTATTGTGAAAACAAGTAGTAGGGTGAAAAAAGCTCCCTTAACTAGAGCGTTTAAACAAAATGTCTTGCGCTAATTTGACTTTTTTCTCAACAGCAACCCATAACTCAGAGGAACCCTCTCGCCTTATGCCTTTTTAGCGGGAAAAAAATATGTTGTCCCATTGGTTGATTCGTCCTCTGTTGTGATTGGCGGTTGTATGTGACGTCAGACAATACTATTTTATGAATAAATTCGACAGGGTAGGAGTTAAATACTTATACTTAATGCAGGTAAATTACGACTTATAAATTAAAGTACTAATGCCATTATAATTAGAATTATTATTTATTAATTATAAAATAGTGAATAGATCTTATTCGAAGTCACAGACTAAATAAATACGTAATATTCAAAGGAATAATTAATTGAGTTCTGGCTACGATGTTAGGGCTCGGCCAGACCAAGCGCGGCTAGCGGGGAGGTTAGCGGCAAGAGGTTCCAGCTGAGAATTGAAACCTTAGGTATCTTATGTAGGTGGCCAGATAGGAAGCGCGGGAAGCCGCGCGCCTCCTATCTGGCCACCTACATAAGATACCTAAGGTTTCAATTCTCAGCTGGAACCTCTTGCCGCTAACCTCGCCGCTCAACGCGCTTGGTCTGGCCGAGCCCTTAGAGGTGCGCGTGTGAATTTGTAAACAAAGGAAACAACCAATCACAACTGAGAAGATACAGCCAATCAGAAGACTGGAATATCGTACCAAGAGAGAGTCCCGGGCTTTATGAGTTGCTGTTAGACAAACCAACCCGAATTTCCATAAAATTTCATTTAAACGCTTTAGCTATTGGGGGATGGAGCTGAATTTTTTAAAAGTAATGATTTTTTTCAAAGTATATAGGGACAGTCCCCTTATAAGGTGTTTTGATAACACGTTTTATCAGAGGGACAAATACTGATTATCAAATCATTATTTTTATCAAAAATAACAATACGTTTTTGTAACGTTAATAAGAGTAGGATGAATTTTGCAGCGTGTCTAAATGTCTGAAAAATTCTGTTTGCTGCTTTGAGTGAGGTATCAAGTGGCTGATATTTTGATATTCAGATAGATACATGCTTTTATCGTATCTAGTTAAATTGAGAAGGAACTTTGTGAATATAATTCGTATTTTGTTACAATTGACTTTTCTGGCCACGAAATTTGAGTAAACAAAGGCAACAGCCAATCACGGCTGAGGTACATATATCCAATCAGAGAACCGGAATGTACCGTAAAGAGAGTTACGATGAATCTGCTCAAATTTCTGTAGAATTGCATTTAAATGTTCTATGAGGGACAGAGCTGATTTTTATAGGGAATTCAGGATATGTTTTCGTTAAAATGTATAGAGACAGTCCCTTATAAGATGTTTTTATAACATCTATCAAACGAATACAGTTTGATTACTAAATCAGTATCTTAGAAATTACGTTTTAGTGACGTCAGGACGAGCAGGATGAATTTTAAAGCTTGCTCGCATGACTGAATAATCATGTTTGCTGGTTTGAGTGAAGTATTGAGTAATAGGCTACGTGGCTAATATTCTATATTCAAATAAATACTATTATTATAAAGCTCTTTAGTTTTAGTTTGGGTGGAGAGGGGGCTTGGGCGCTGATCATAAGTAGGTTATAGCCTATATGGCCAGTTTCTAGAGTATTGTCACTTTCCCTTGCCTCTACGATTCATTATCGACCTTTAAACAGCAAGATATAAACGCTCAAGAATCCTCTAAACCAAACAAAGTTTAATTTGCAAATATATCTTTCATTTTGATTGGCTACTCTTGATATATATATCCTCCATTTTCATTGGATACTGAAAACTCCAGCAATTCGAGTTTTGATTTAGTTCATGCACGGTAATAGTACAATGTATTCACCTTAATGAGAAGAAAAGTAAACCCTGCTTTAAAATGTTTGAAGAAATTTAAGATAAAAATACATAATTTTCTCTAAAATTATCATAAATATTGTGCTCTTACTTTTACAGTAATGAAGGCAATTTACGAATTAAACACAGGGTAAGGTAAGAATACGGCTGTGTAAGGGAGGGGAGGTATCTCACGGAGGGAGTTTGCCCCCCCCCCTCCCCCCTCCCCCCTCAGGTTATGTATGTACGTAAGATCTCGGCATGAAGTTTAAGTGGTGATCTTGTGTACAGATTTTACAGAAAAATGGACACAAATTTTGTCGTACGAACGATTAGAACATGATAATTTAGGAAGAAAATTCTAATTTTCTATGCACAAAGGTGGAACTGGTCGCTGATATACAAAGGCTCCCCAAAATTACTCTATAAACGTATTTTCAAGGGTTGTATTTACAATAGTTTACGTTATTAAAATAAAAGAAAACTAATGATAATAATAGAAAACGGTAACTAGAAGGAGACTAAATTATATTTTTCATACATCCAACCTTATCACATTCTATCGGTAATCATTAGATTGTAAACAGACACTTTTAGAGAATCCCAAAGAGATTAAATGACCATTTGTAGTATTGGTTTTGGTGTATTTTAGATAAGTTTAGAAAATACAGGGACTTGGTAATAGATTATATTTTCCATTTCATCTAAGCATAAGCATAAATTATTAATGTGAAAATTTTCAATAAGTATTATGCAAATGTTTTCGTGAAATTCAATTGAAAAGGATGCATGAATTCCGGACATTTGACCCACCTATGAGTTCAAATAGTATTTATACTTAAGAATTAAAGAGATTAGACAGGAAAATGCATTAAAGTACCGTCTAGGCCTACAGTCAACCACATGGAATGTATTTGCTTTTATACCAGCAAAGAATGCCCTCTAGCCACCATGTCATACCAGTAATGATTTGTATTAACATCAAGTAGATCTTGTATGTTGTGAGTAGAAACAGCAGCTATGGTATTTAAACTGTAGATTATATTAGAGCCAGTTGAATAACTGAATTACAATTTTCTTACAATATTGAAACTATTATACTCTTGACAAACACAAAAGCACTGCAAAATTGGCCTTTCTTCAGTTTGAGATGGTACTGGTCTATAGAATATAGACTAGGGCTGTAGCTTAGCTAGCAATAATGATAGTAAAAATAATATAGTCTCTCAACTTGAGGTCACTAGGGAAACAATCATTTAGTTACAAAATCAAGTAAAACTTGAGGTTTGAACAACAAGGAAAATAGGTCAAACTAGAATTATGTTGCTGCTAAGGATGGATTTACAAAATCAGGATTAATTAGCCTGTCACTAGGACCTGTGAGGTCAAGTGGAACTCGGGGAAAACCTGGTAGTTATATAAAAGTTGAAGAGGTTGGACAACAAGATGGAAGAGTGAAGCAGAAAGTGAGGTAAAATAAGGTAAAAAGCAAGTACAGGTATAGAGCCGGGCCAGAGAAACGCTGCATAAAATGTACCGACATCAAAAACACATCTTGATAAGGCCATAACACTTGCATGTCTTTATTTTCATGTTAACTAAGTCTGGTCCATATAAAAACTTTATGCTTAATGGACTTGGGCTGTACTACGAATGTTTATAGCACATTTTTATTGTAACAAAGGCCAATAAAGATATCAATATCATGAATGATGCAATAGTCTTTGGAATCCTATGGACCGGGATTAGACACTTCTACTTATTTTATACTTTATAAAAGTATTTATACATATACATGTACACTCACTTATTGTAATAAAGTTTTACTTTCAATGATAGATATCAAAATTTAGAAAAAAAAATATGCATTACATCAGATATAGACAATACTACATAGTCGAATGTAATTACATCTGTGATCAGCAACGCATTACTTAGCTCTGTTCAAAACAACACCCGTTATTATGGACCCACTTTACAATTTGTACTCTTTGCGATAGACCACCAACAAGGTAATACTATTGTGCCTTTTACCCTGTTAATAGAGCTTACTACATGGCGCAATGACAGAGTGGCAATTGAGCAGCATTGGCTATAAAGTTCTACACTCATTAGTTCAGGCATTATGTATTGCTATACAAACAGGCAATTAGCTAGGTGGCAGGGGCGCACAATCAGAACGATATAGTTAGATTATGAAGATGGAGATGGATGGGGCATATATTAAGAGGGGAAGATGAGTTACTCCAGGATCCTCCTGAATGGAAGCCGCTGGGCAAGAGAGGACATGGCAGACCAAGAGAAAAGTGGCTAATGACAATGCAGAGGAAGGTTGGATCTGAAAATTGAGTTGAACTCAGGGAGATAGCACAGGAAAGAGACATATGGCTTAAATTCCCTTAGGCCCTATGCATCCCTTGGGCACCAGAGGATTTAGGTACGATACAAAGAGGTGGGAATAATCGAACCAAAAACATGGAAGCAACAAGTATATTCCTCCCAAGAACTACATGTATTTGATCTCAGCAGAGGATTTCAGACTCTAAGCAATCTACGGATTGGATAGAAATACACTGTATGAAAATCAGTAAGTTTCCACGTGATAAGGTAGCAATGAATATCAGGCTATTCTGCGAAGACAAATGACAAAGTGCTATAGATATTCAATCCTCTCTAGCAACTTGGAATGCTTTAGGGGTAGAGGACGCCTTTGATGTCCGAAGAAATTTTTACTAAAGACGGTGATCAGAGCGGTTGTGTGGCGATATTTTATTCACAAGAAGTCAGAGAGGAAGAAAAATCAAATATATTTACAGGTTCCAACGGGAAGACCTTGAGGGTAAAGAGTGTAGAGAGGATTTATGTGAATACGTGCTGTCACGTGAATTTGAGAACAGCACACTGAATCAAAAGCTGTAACAGGATACTTCAGAAAAAATCTAAGCAATAGAATTAATTTAGAGAAATTTAAGCAAAATGAGAAATTCAATGATGTAATACATGAATGAAGGGGTCCCAAACAAAAAATGGTAGCGAAGAGAGTTCACCGAGGCAGGCATCAAAAGGGATGAAGAATCAGCTTTGTCACTGGAAGAAGTAGAGACTGTGAAAACAAATTAACATTTAAAGATGGAAGATGCGGCAATATCAAGCTCCAAGGTAAGTGTGAAATGTGTTTTGCAAGATTGCACACTTGAGAGGGCGTGCCAATTGCCCTGCTAGCGCTGCGGAATGTTTTCACTCCGGGAAAAAGCAGACATTTTGCAAATCATTGCTATGGGAAAAACAGTCGAACACTGGGCAAGAGTGTATCAAATAGTAGGCGACAGGCTAACATACTATCCTTTCTGGGGGGGGGGGGGGGGCTTCAATAAGAAAAGATCAAATTTCTCCAGGACCGAAGAGGAACCGGGATTGGTTGCTTTGCAGTGCCTCGTACGAGATTCTGGGGGCGGGGGGGGGGGGGGGGGGGGGGGGGCTTCAATAAGAAAAGATCAAATTTCTCCAGGACCGAAGAGGAACCGGGATTGGTTGCTTTGAAGTGCCTCGTACGAGATTCGGGGGGCGGGGGGGGGGGGGGGCTTCAATAAGAAAAGACCAAATTTCTCCAGGACCGAAGCGGAACCGGGATTGGTTGCTTTGCAGTGCCTCGTACGAGATTCTGGGGGCGGGGGGGGGGGGGCTTTGATAAGAAAAGATCAAATTTCTCCAGGACCGAAGAGGAAACGGGCTTGGTCGACTACGTTTGCTTTGCGGTGCCTCGTACAGGCTTCGGACTACTGCCACCGTCGTCATGTTGCTGCCATCTCTTCATCATCCTGTCCGTTCTTTGTGTATATGACCTACCTCTTTCACAACCTTAACTGACTTACGGGATGCCAATGCAAAAACCCGTCTTGCTATAGGTAAGGCAATCTACAGCCAACTAACCAGCTAACATGCTGAAGACGACTGATCGAGATGTCATATGGTGCTGCGTCGTGCATGCAACCGACAATGAATGTCACGGTTTCATGTATTAGAAGATAAAAAGTTGCACATTAGAGGTTGTAGCCGATACTGAAGCTAAGGTATACATACATTGCTGGGTCGGTGCAGTCACAGAGCCTGGTGAGTGTTGTAATAAAATCTAGATCAGAATTAAAGTTGCAACATGCACCAGTGAAAGAAGAGACAGTCAGACTAAACTATAGTCTGGTTTTTTATTGTAGGCCATCCTTTACGTAGATTGATTTACACATCGACACATAAACGCACAAATAAGCATGTATATATACATATACAGTATATATATATATATATATATATATATATATATATATATATATATATATATATATATATATATATATATATATATACACATATATATCAACTACATTGGCATTTAATACAGAATTTTACATTGGGAATATATATCCACTGGAATTCATTTATGATAATAGCTTCCGGCTAGGCAGGGATTCAAACCCCTGCCTTCTCAGCCGAAACCAAGCCTGCGAGGACTCTACCAACTTAATAGCTCAGTTGGTAGTCCTTGCAGGCATGGTTTCGGCTGAGAAGGCAGGGGTTCGAATCCCTGCCTACCCAGAAGCTATTATCATAAATGAATTCCAGTGGATGTATATTCCCAAGGTAGAATTCGGTATTAAATGCCAGTGTGGCAGTATATCATTTAACGGAAACTACAACTATGTTCACCGCATTTTTGGGAATGTCACCAATTCTGTTGACGTCAAAATTCATAAACTCCTTTCACTACTTGGTAAAGCAGTTACACCTTAAATCCTAAAACTTCCAAAAAAAGTGAAACCAATATCAGTGTTTTCACAAAATCTCACCAGGAGAGAGAGAGAGAGAGAGAGAGAGAGAGAGAGAGAGAGAGAGAGAGAGAGAGAGAGAGAGAGAGAGAGAGAGTCAAATTCTGCCAAGTGGAAACTTTCTTTTTTTAAATCCACTTATGGCAATTAAAGCTATTTATGAAAATATCCCGGAAACTTGAACATCGGTCAGGAAAAGTTTCTAGAAAATCACATGTAATTGGTTGAAATAATGTTTCTAATCATATATTAATAGGGCACTGAATTCCTCATTTTTGAGATGTTGTCGTGTAATGTATTTTTGTCTAAATTACTTTTAACAGGTAAAGTGTGTGAACTTTGGAAAAGAGCAACAAAGATGAGGGAGGAAATTTAGTGTAGAGAAAAACGATGGTTGTAATTATTCGAGGTATTTGAAGAGGTAGAAAGCAGCTCTTAATTAAAATGATAAAAATAAGATAAAAGTATGACAATGACTTTGAAGAATGTAGAAAATCGTATAAAACCTGTTGAAAAGTTTGTGAGATTTACGGTAAAACTAAAAAAAAAAGGGAAAAAAATATTAAGCTGAAAACTTCATGAAATATTACGGCAAAACTAAAAGACAAAAACGTATTAAGTTGAAAAGTCCATGAGATTTACTAAAACTAAAAAATCATATTAAGTTGAAATGTTCATGGGATATTATGGTAAAACTAAAAAGAAAAATATTAATATATTCTCTTTTAAAATTCGTATTAATAACTAGACAAATTGCTTTAAGCATTGATTGTCTAATTGAGAAGTAATTGAATAAATGAATATACTTTTAAAGGATGTGGTTTACTTTGAGATTATCAGAGAAAGAAAACAGAAAATTATAGTTTTAAGCGAGGTAGTTGAAAACTAGAAAGAAATGTATATAATAAGATATAATTATGTTCATTTTGTCACTATAAATGGGGAGAGAATCAGATTTTACACTATCTATAACAGATGAGAGAAAAAAAAACTATATTAATTCATGTAAATTAGTTTAAAAACAATAAAGCTATTGTGTCAGGAAATTCATGAATGACTTTAGAAACATTTCTGATAATCTAAATGAATAGAATTAGGTGTTTGACATTTGTGTTTGCAAAGGTCTTAATACTTTCAAAGCAGCATCAGTCAAAGTAATAAGATAGCATAGATATACCGAACATCTCCAAGAGAAATGTTATATAATGAAGTTAAAAATATAAAAAAATTGACAAATTATCAGAGCCTCCTTACCATGGTCTTCCACTGCCTTGGGTTAGCGTTCTCTTGCTTGAGGGTACACTCGGGCACACTAGTCTATCTTATTTCTCTTCCTCTTGATGTTTTTAAGTTTTTATACTTTATATATGAAAGATTTATTTCAATATTGTTACTATTCTTAAAGTATTTTAATTTAACAGGACATAATTACTATATCAACGTTGCCAAATCGAAATTCCACGAGATGCCATCTATTAGTCAGGGAAATGCTTGTATGAATAAGGTAGCTTGAATGACTAAAGTAGAATTGTATTGGCAATGATGGGTGAAGTCTTCCCTCTTTTCACAAGAAAACACTATTGAATTATCAAGCCAGACCCAATGACCATAGTCGATGCAACGCCAGTATACATTTATACATTGAATAAAGAATGAAAGATAGAAAACGCTTAAAAGTTTGTTGTTAAGTAACCGGATTAACTTTTCAATTATGGTAATTATTATTGTTATTATTATTACTTGCTAAGCTACAGCCCTAGTTAGAAAAGCAGGATTCTACAAGCACAGGGGTTCCAACAGGGAAAATAGCCCAGTGAGGAAAGGAAACAAGAAAAAATAAAATATCTTAAGAACAGTAACACTAAAATGAATATTTCCTATATAAACTATAAAAAACTTTAACAAAACAAGAGGAAGAGAGATTAGATAGAATAGCGTGCCCGAGTGTACCCTCAAGCAAGAGAACTCTAACCCAAGACAGTGGAAGACCATGGTACAGAGGCTATGGCAAGACCCAAGACTAGAGAATGTTATAAAACAAATATAGTAAATGCTTAACTTGCTTATACAGTATGATGAACACTTTTCTGCTGCATGGTAAAGAGTAAGGAGTAAAAGACAAGGAATTCAGCTTAACCTTCTCACTGCCAGTGGTAAATTCAACAAAACTTGTGATGTACATTGTTAAAACAAACGTAATTTTAATCGGAAATTCTCCGTATAAATATACTGCTCTCAATCGTATTTCAGTATAATACAGGCGACAGTAATTTTACCTTTCTTTGTTATTATCTTTTACGGTTTGGTGACCGTAATATCACTTCATTACGTCAATACATCCGTTTTTAAAACGGTAAGAATCCTGGAATAAATGTTGCCTTACATTTACCGTTTTTTTAATGCATATTTTCAAGTGTAGCAAAATCTTTCAAGACCACACAAATCGTAGCTTGATGTTATTTACCAGAAAACGCTCATCAAGACATATCTAATGAATACCAGGTTGATATAGTTTGGGTGGTTTTAAATTATGTTTTCCTTTTTCAAATCATGACTGAGTCACCAATGGCAGAGATAAGGTCAATGAACAATCGATAATCTGTGGCTTAACCTACCTGTAGCCATGAATTTTATCCAAGAGTTCTTGCTACGATATGTTTCTGTCTATGGGTGGCCCCGGTTGGAAATATTAGACGTTTGTGGTCACCTTGAATCAGGAGAATTCGTTTTAGTGGCGATTTTCACAAGGGAGTTCCGAAACTAACCTTGCGTGTTTACAAAGGCCTGTGGTTGCCTCTTCTTCTTCTTCTTCTTTTATTATTATTATTATTATTATTATTATTATTATTATTTTTATTATCAATTCTTCTTCTTCTATTATTATTATTATTATTATTATTATTATTATTATTATTATTATTATTATTATCAACCCAAGTAGGAAAATCAAGATACTACGAGCCTAAGGGTTCCAACAAGGAAAACCGCACGTTGAGAAAATGATTGATTAACAAATAAACTGTTTATGAAAGATAATGAATGAAATATCTAAAATCTTTTAACATCAGTAACAATGTTAAAATGAAGCTAATAAATATAAATTATGAAGAGAGACTTATGTCAACCTATTTAATAGAAAAAATCCCCACAAAATGTTTGAGTTTATGAAATTATCTACAAAGTTTTCAATTTCATCTTATCAGTTTCGTAAATATCGTTGCATATATGTATTTATTATTACTATTATTACTTGCTAAGCTACAGACCTAGTTGGAAAAACAGGATGCTATAAGCCCGAGGGCTCCAACAGGGAAAATAGCGCAGTGAGTAAAGGAAATAAGGAAACTACAAGAAAAGTAATTAAAAATTAATATAAGATATTTTAAGAACAGTGACAACATTAAGATAAATATTTCATAAACAAATTATAAAAACTAACAAAACAAGAGGAAAAGAGATTAGATAGAATAGTGTGCCCGAGTGTAAGCTCAAGCACGAGAACTCTAACCCAAGACAATGAAAGACCATGGTACAGAGGCTATGGGTGAAAAGAGAATTGTTTGGTAATCTCATATTTTGGAAAGTCTTTTAAAACCATGAAAAGATATTATATATATATATATATATATATATAAATATATATATATATATATATATATATATATATAGAGAGAGAGAGAGAGAGAGAGAGAGAGAGAGAGAGAGAGAGAGAGAGAGAGAGAGACTTCTTACTTTTTGTATGTATTTTTAATATAATTAAGCATGACAGGTAAAGTTATATTTAGTTTATATGGGTATGTATGAAAGGATACACAATGCATTAATATCCGACTGAAGTTCATGAATGAAACAACTATTTACAAAAGAAGTGAATTATCATAAAGAAAATATTACAAGCTCATTACACTCATTACATATGACCTGAAAATGTAATGTAAAATGTTATTCTATTGTAATCTCTAAAGTATCCACTTGAAGAAAAAAAAATAACCGCTTGATATAACAGACTTTTAATTGACTAAAGAATTACCATACTTAATCTTTTTTTTAATGAGGCGCATTTGTACAGACTCGCAGTGGTGCCCTTTTAGCTCGGAAAAGTTTCCTACTAGCTGATTGGTCGGACAAAATAATTCTAACCAACCAGCTAGCCGGAAACTTTTCCGAGCTAAAAGGGCACCCTTACGAGTCGGGTGCATTTGCACTGACTCCAAGGGGTACCATTTTAGCTCGGAAAAGTTTCATACTAGCTGGTTGGTGTGGAAAAATAATTCTAACCAATCAGCTGGTAGGAAACTTTTCCGAGTTAAAAGGGCACCTCTGCAAGTCAGGTACATTTGCACTGACTCCCAGGGGTGCCTTTTTAGCTCGGAAAAGTTTCCTACTAGCTGATTGGTCGGACAAAATAATTCTAACCAACCAGCTAGCAGGAAACTTTTCCGAGCTAAAAGGGCACCCCTGTGAGTCTGTGCATACGTGCCTCATTAAAAAAAAAATTGAGTATAGTCAGCTTTTGTTTGGATATTAAACATTATCTCGCGGTTTATCTCACAACATAAAATTAGTTCACCATAACATGGAAAGGCTGAAACAGTGAAGGCTACTTTTTTTTCTATATTTTTATACTGTTTCCCAATTTCCGGTGACTAAAGAGACTAACATCTGAAAGATAAAAAACAGTTTGGTTGGATACATAATCATTTCGACGGATGATTTACGAATTAAACATAAAATGCATTTGCAATTCTATTGTTCTTAGAAAGACAAGTTACTAAGAATTTTGAGTCGAGTGAGATGAACGCATATAAAGTATATATATATATATATATATATATATATATATATATATATATATATATATATATATATATATATATATACAGTAAATGAATATTTATATGTATCTACATATATACACGAAACCATAATTCATTTTGTTAGTATTAAAATACTAACTTTGAGCTTAGTTATAATTAACAAAAGAAACAAAATAATTAAGTCTTTAGATTACTGTTGATCTCTCGAATAGAACTAGAATAACACTTGATCGAATCCATCGTTGTTCTGCTTTTCTGATCTGTGTCGCTTTGGGATCTGGATTACTTTACACTTGCTGATGAGAAGGAATGTCCAGCACGAAGGAGGACCATTGCCAGGGGCAATGATAGCTAGAAGTTTTTTTAGGGGGTGAGAGACAACTGCTAAAATGAACATCTTTTGTGAGAACCAGATTCAACCAAGGACCTCTTCTTGTTGGAACCAGATTCAACCAAGGACCGTTTTTTTTGTAGGAACCAGATTCTACCAAGGATCTCTTTTTATGGGAACCAGATTCAACCAAGGACCTCTTTTTATTAGAACTAGATTTAACCAGAGACCTCTTTTTGTAGGAACCAGATTCAACCAAGAACCTCTTCTTGTTGGAACCAGACTCAACCAAGGACCTCTTTTTGTAGGAAACAGGTTCCACCAAGGACCTCTTTTTGTTGGAACCAAATTCAACCAAGGACCTCTTTTTATGGGAACCAGATTCAACTAAGGAACTCTTCTTGTTGGAACCAGACTCAACCAAGAACCTCTTTTTATGGGAACCAGATTCAACTAAGGACCTCTTCTTGTTGGAACCAGACTCAACCAAGAACCTCTTTTTATGGGAACCAGATTCAACCAAGGACCTCTTCTTGTTGGAACCAGACTCAACCAAGGACCTCTTTTTGTAGGAAATAGGTTCCACCAAGGACCTCTTTTTGTTGGAACCAAATTCAACCAAGGACCTCTTTTTATGGGAACCAGATTCAACTAAGGACCTCCTCTTGTTGGAACCAGACTCAACCAAGTACCTCTTTTTATGGGAACCAGATTCAACTAAGGACCTCTTCTCATGGTGCTCATAAGGGAGGTAGAGTACAAGATGGATAACCATGAAAAGACGTTTTCCATTAAAATCACTGTTTGTAGAAACTGCTCTGACCTACACAGAGAGGAGTTGAGGGTAATCACTTCGACCTTCAGAACCAGTCCTGAAATGCGTACCCTTTTGGAAACAATCTCTGTCTCACAATCTGTTGGACGGGAGCTCGAAACCAGCTCAAGGTCAATAATTTTTTAGTGGTGTCTGTAACCTCACCGTCCTAGTGAGCTAGGGATAGGGGGTTTGGATCCAAAATCAAACCGGTGTTCTTTAGTCTTAGGTAGTGCCATAGCCTCTGTACCATGGTCTTCCACTGTCTTGGGTTAGAGTTCTCTTGCTTGAGGGTACATTCGGGCACAGTATTCTGTTTTATTTCTCTTCCTCTTATTTTGTTAAAGATTTTTATAGTTTATATGGGAAATATTGATTTTAATGTTGTTACTGTTCTTGAAATATTTTAGTTTTCCTTGTTTCCTTTCCTCACTGGAGCCCTGTGCTTATAGTATCCTGCTTAGGAAGTAAAAAAATAATAATAATAAAAATAATAATAATAATAATAATAATAATAATAATAATAATAATAATAATAATAATAATAATAAAAAGCTCATTGACGATAAAAAGCAGAAAATAATAAACGAATTTGCATAGTTCCAAAATTCTCATTTGCTTTGCTATTTTGACGATCCATTATATTTGCATTGCGTCGACATTCCAATAACAAGGAATTATGTCGAAAGCCAAATCACTGCATTATGTCGAAAATTCAGCGACGCTACGTTGTACCAAGAGTTTTTTTTTTTTTTTTTTTTTTTTTTTTTAAATTCGCATTTGAATCTCATTAAAATTTATCGTGAGTTTGTGGCTCAATGTCTCCCCCTTCCGTCGGACGCTAAGATGATTTGAATTTCATCAAAGGCAAAAAAAAAAAAAAAAACTATCATTCTTCCTTTTTTTTTACGGATTTTACAAAACTTCTTTCGCAATGTAAACTCATCAAATACGTATTAAATCGAAAAGCAGTCGAAATTGGACTGAGGATTCGCTCAGCGCAAAGAGATTACACCGATAAAAAGAAAAAGAAAAAAAAAAAAGGTAATTGGGACAAACCAAATATTACGATGACGAAATGAAACGTGACCATGTTATGTTTGAAGGCGCATAAGGATTGGAATAGAAGATAGATGTTTAAATATAAAGATTGGAATAGAAGATAGAGGTTTAAATATAAAGATTGGAATAGAAGATAGAGGTTTAAATATAAAGATTGGAATAGAAGAAAAAGGTATAAATATAAAGATTGGAATAGAAGATAGATGTTTAAATATAAAGATTGGAATAGAAGATAGAGGTTTAAATATAAAGATTGGAGTAGAAGATAGATGTTTAAATATAAAGATTGGAATAGAAGAAAAAGGTATAAATATAAAGATTGGAATAGAAGATAGATGTTTAAATATAAAGATTGGAATAGAAGATAGAGGTTTAAATATAAAGATTGGAATAGAAGAAAAAGGTATAAATATAAAGATTGGAATAGAAGATAGATGTTTAAATATAAAGATTGGAATAGAAGAAAAAGGTATAAATATAAAGATTGGAATAGAAGATAGAGGTTTAAATATAAAGATTGGAATAGAAGATAGAGGTTTAAATATAAAGATTGGAATAGAAGAAAAAGGTATAAATATAAAGATTGGAATAGAAGATAGATGTTTAAATATAAAGATTGGAATAGAAGATAGAGGTTTAAATATAAAGATTGGAATAGAAGAAAAAGGTATAAATATAAAGATTGGAATAGAAGATAGATGTTTAAATATAAAGATTGGAATAGAAGATAGAGGTTTAAATATAAAGATTGGAATAGAAGAAAAAGGTATAAATATAAAGATTGGAATAGAAGATAGATGTTTAAATATAAAGATTGGAATAGAAGATAGAGGTTTAAATATAAAGATTGGAATAGAAGAAAAAGGTATAAATATAAAGATTGGAATAGAAGATAGATGTTTAAATATAAAGATTGGAATAGAAGAAAAAGGTATAAATATAAAGATTGGAATAGAAGATAGAGGTTTAAATATAAAGATTGGAATAGAAGATAGAGGTTTAAATATAAAGATTGGAATAGAAGAAAAAGGTATAAATATAAAGATTGGAATAGAAGATAGATGTTTAAATATAAAGATTGGAATAGAAGATAGAGGTTTAAATATAAAGATTGGAGTAGAAGATAGATGTTTAAATATAAAGATTGGAATAGAAGAAAAAGGTATAAATATAAAGATTGGAATAGAAGATAGATGTTTAAATATAAAGATTGGAATAGAAGATAGAGGTTTAAATATAAAGATTGGAATAGAAGAAAAAGGTATAAATATAAAGATTGGAATAGAAGATAGATGTTTAAATATAAAGATTGGAATAGAAGATAGAGGTTTAAATATAAAGATTGGAATAGAAGAAAAAGGTATAAATATAAAGATTGGAATAGAAGATAGAGGTTTAAATATAAAGATTGGAATAGAAGATAGAGGTTTAAATATAAAGATTGGAATAGAAGAAAAAGGTATAAATATAAAGATTGGAATAGAAGATAGATGTTTAAATATAAAGATTGGAATAGAAGATAGAGGTTTAAATATAAAGATTGGAATAGAAGAAAAAGGTATAAATATAAAGATTGGAATAGAAGATAGATGTTTAAATATAAAGATTGGAATAGAAGATAGAGGTTTAAATATAAAGATTGTAATAGAAGAAAAAGGTATAAATATAAAGATTGGAGTAGAAGATAGATGTTTAAATATAAAGATTGGAATAGAAGATAGAGGTTTAAATATAAAGATTGGAATAGAAGAAAAAGGTATAAATATAAAGATTGGAATAGAAGATAGATGTTTAAATATAAAGATTGGAATAGAAGATAGAGGTTTAAATATAAAGATTGGAGTAGAAGATAGATGTTTAAATATAAAGATTGGAATAGAAGAAAAAGGTATAAATATAAAGATTGGAATAGAAGATAGATGTTTAAATATAAAGATTGGAATAGAAGATAGAGGTTTAAATATAAAGATTGGAATAGAAGAAAAAGGTATAAATATAAAGATTGGAATAGAAGATAGATGTTTAAATATAAAGATTGGAATAGAAGATAGAGGTTTAAATATAAAGATTGGAGTAGAAGATAGATGTTTAAATATAAAGATTGGAATAGAAGAAAAAGGTATAAATATAAAGATTGGAATAGAAGATAGATGTTTAAATATAAAGATTGGAATAGAAGATAGAGGTTTAAATATAAAGATTGGAATAGAAGAAAAAGGTATAAATATAAAGATTGGAATAGAAGATAGAGGTTTAAATATAAAGATTGGAATAGAAGATAGAGGTTTAAATATAAAGATTGGAATAGAAGATAGAAGTTTAAATATAAAGATTGGAATAGAAGATAGAGGTTTGAATATAAAGATTGGAATAGAAGATAGAGGTTTAAATATAAAGATTGTAATAGAAGAAAAAGGTATAAATATAAAGATTGGAATAGAAGATAGATGTTTAAATATAAAGATTGGAATAGAAGATAGAGGTTTAAATATAAAGATTGTAATAGAAGAAAAAGGTATAAATATAAAGATTGGAGTAGAAGATAGATGTTTAAATATAAAGATTGGAATAGAAGATAGAGGTTTAAATATAAAGATTGGAATAGAAGAAAAAGGTATAAATATAAAGATTGGAATAGAAAATAGAAGTTTAAATATAAAGATTGCAATAGAAGATAGAGGTTTAAATGTAAAGATTGGAATAGAAGAAAAGGGTATAAATATAAAGATTGGAATAGAAGATAGAAGTTTAAATATAAAGATTGGAATAAAAGATAGAGGTTTAAATGTTTAAAGGTTTAAAGGTCGCTCATGAATGGCAGAGGCAAGGGACAGTGACATTGCCCTTTCGAGCAGGACAATGCCCTAGACACTAGGGTTTATACTCAAGCATGTGCCATGTGGCCATTACCTTAAATGCTTCTGCTTTTTACCTTAGATTACCTTCAAACCTTTCCAATTTCCTTAAATTTTAAGTTAGTAAAGCCAGAATTTCTTAAAATTTCCTTGAAACCATGAAAATTACCTCAAACTAAGGTAATTACCTTGAAAGTTTAAGCCCTGAGACTGCCCATATATACATATGATCAGCGCCCAAGCCCCCTCTCCACCCAAGCTAGGACCACGGAGAGCCAGGCAATGGCTGCTGATGACTCAGCAGATAGACCTATAGGCTCCCCAAAACCAGCCACCATCTTTAGCTCACTAGGATGGTGAGATTGCAGCGACCAAAGAAACTAATGATTGTGAGCGGGACTCAAACTCCAGTCTGACGTTCACTAGTCAGGGACGTTACCACATCGGCCACCACAACCCTGATAAATCCCTTTAGGATTAATAAAAAGATAATAATGACAATCTACAATGAAGAAAAATGAGATTTGTAATAAAAGACGAAGAAAAATGAATATGAAAAATTACCTTGATGTGGGCGGGAACAAGATGATGGACGGGTAGCAGTGGTTCGAAATCTTTATTTGCGACAGCGAATTGCTTTAACGAGATAACTATACAATAAGCTCCCCCGAGACATATGAATGACTGAAGAGATTAAGGTTTTCAAGAGGAAAATGAAGAATTTCTTATTCCGTGAGTCCTTTGACAGTGACGATTTAACAGAAAATGATTAATACGTGATATGAAATGTTCTATACTTTGAACGAACATGATAAAATGACTGTGGAGATCCTGTAGAGAGTAGCCTAGGATTTCCTTGTTGTATAGGACCGGAAAAACAGCCGTAAAAGTAAAGCTAAGTAAAGTAAGAATGACTAGAAACGAGTAATAATAAACTGTCAACAAACAAGGAACAATTGGGAGCCGAAGTCATGACGTCATTTACCATGGCAACGGGCAAACTGGTTCAAGCGTAAACATTGTTCGAAAAGATCCTTATGCGGGATGGTTGCTCTTAGCATAATTCAGTTGATATCCTACTTTCCTTATGACAAACAATACATACAGCATTTTAGAAACCACTACAATGCAGATCACATACTGTTCTTTTGCCATCTAAAAGGGACAATGACTGGAAAAGTCAAGCTAATGGGTAGCTGTGTTAAAACACTGACAAAGTGCCTAGGTCTGTGAGCACCTGAAGCGGTTGTGGTGAACCAGAACGTGGTGATTTGAAGTCAAACTTCGGCTACCTATTAATGTGTAGGGTAATATGTAAAAATGAGGACACGAGTATTCCAGGGGAATGTGTTGTCACCTATGTTGTTTATCCTCCTCATGATGGGGGAGAGTTTGGTTTGGACTGGTAATAGGAATTTCGCAGACCTAGAATATGCTGATGATGCTGTCCTTGTTAGCAGAACACCATAGGATTTGCAATGCTTGCTTACCAGAATGCATGAAGTAAAGGGCCTCGATTAAATTTCGCCAGTCGTCTCCATCTTGAGCTTTTAAATCAATACTTCTCCATTCATCATCTCCCACTTCACACATCATAGTCCTCAGCCGTGCAGGCATGGGCCTTCCTACTTTTCTAGTGTCTTGTGGAGCCCAGATAAACATTTGGTGAACTAATATCTCTTAGTAATAATAATAATAATAATAATAATAATAATAATGTGTTCTGTCTTTTATTGCTAGAGTTGATACAAAAGCCACTTATAACCTTTATTTTACCTACAGAGTATCCACAAGCTCTTAATACAGTGTATAAAAGAAATGCTTTCGTCTTGCGTAACACAATTCAATTTCCATGAGTTAACAGGAGAAAGAAACCTTGTCTTTCCTTGCGTGACTTTGTCAAGATTTAAAGGACACGATTTTGGGAGGAAATAATTGGACGAGGAACTGATGCCCATTAGAAAATGCAGTCGAAAGATATCACGTGAATTTGAATGAAGTAAGGAGGGAGAAGGACCTGCCATTGATTGCAACAAGTAAGAGGGCAGTGCATGATAGAGAGAGAGAGAGAGAGAGAGAGAGAGAGAGAGAGAGAGAGAGAATTCAGTTCACTAGATTGGTGAATAGATATTAACATAGTAGTATAATGACAGAGAGAGAGAGAGAGAGAGAGAGAGAGAGAGAGAGAGAGAGAGAGAGAGAGAGAGATTTAGAAATATATACAGTATATACAGTAGAGAGAGAGAGTTAGAAACTATACATATATATATATATATATATATATATATATATATATATATATATATATATATATATATATATACTGTATATATATATTTGTATATATATGTATATTTATATATATAAGAGAGAGAGAGAGAGAGAGAGAGAGAGAGAGAGAGAGAGAGAGAGAGAGAGAGAGAGAGAGAGAGAGGGAGAGAGAGTGAACCAATGTTTTATAGCTTTTTATTTTCAAAACAAGAAAATTACATTCTTTATACAAATCTTGAGTTCATACAATTTCACTATCTATTTTCTTAACTGAAGTGATCTGAAAATCTATAGCAAATTTATAATTTTGATTTATGTACATATTGAAACTAATCCTATTTCTGCATGTAATTAATAACAGTTCCATCCTATTATTATTATTATTATTATTATTATTATTATTACTATTACTATCATTATTATTATTACTATTATTATTATTATTATCATTATTATTATTTTTGTTATTATTATTTTTATTATTATTATTATTACGCTACAACCCTAGTTGGAAAAGCAGACTGCTATAAACCCAGGGGCCCCATTAGGAAAAATAGCCCAGTAAGGAAAGGAAACAAGGAAACAAAATGTTTCAAAAACAGTAACAACATTGAAATAAACATTTCCTATATAAACTATAAAAACTTAAACAAAACAAGAGGAAGAGAAATTAGATAGAATAGCGTGCCCGAGTGTACCCTCAAGCAAGAGAACTCTAACCCAAGACAATGAAAGAAGACCATGGTACATTGGCAATGGCACTACCCAAGCCTAGAGAACAATGGTTTTGATTTTTGAGTGTCCTTCTCCTAGAAGAGCTGCTTACCATAGCTAAAGAGTCTTTTCTTCTGAGCGTTCTTGTTTAGAAGATACTGTTCAGTATTGGTCTTGGCTGATGATCGACTGCTGGGTTGCTGGCCTTGTATTGAAACCTTAGCTTTTGTTTACTGATTTGATTTTAGATAGTTTTTAAAAAAAAAAAATCTTAAATTGCAACTGGATTTTGCAGGCATTAAACGTGTAAAAACAATAAAAATTGTAAAATAAACAGTTAGGCTCTCAAAATTTTCTTGAAATTCTTAACATTAAATTAGATTCCACAGGCAGCAAATGGTTAAAAACAATAAAACTTGTAGAAAAAAAAAGAAAAAAAATTTAGGCTCTAAAGACGCTCTTGAAATTCTTAACATACAATCAGTTAAAAACACTAAGAATTATAAAAAAACATTGATAATGCAAGTTAGCATCGCGAACTATAATATACCATTAGTAAATTTGATAATTTTTCATAGTTACTTTTGAATGGCCGATTTTGCAACCATGCAAGGACAACACTATCTACGAACAAAAAAACTGTCTATCCATAAGCTTCATAAAACAAATAGACTTCAAATAACCTCCCAAAGAATTGCAAGGGCATCGAGTGCTTACCCCTAACGGGATTTGCAATAAATCCTCCTCGCAATCAGCTTTGAGAGATGGCCAAAACATCTCGACCATATTAAAGTTGTCGTGCTAAAACGAAAATCGCAGAGATTTTCACGCAAGTCAACTCTATAACACCTTATTTCATCTAACATCTTTATTAAATAGAATTGCACCCGCAAAATATAGCTAGCAATTCCTTACATATGATTTTTTATATTAAGGTGTCTGCCTTCGGTTCCAGTTTCATATATACTCACCAGAACGTCAGCCCGGCTAACCGAATCTCCCACTGTGGTGCCCAGTCGCAGCAGTGGCTTCCCCTAAACAGCTCAAACTCACTTCCCGGGCTGGGATCGACGTGGTGCCATGTGAAAGCTAGGCGAACGTGTTACCACTGTAATAGCTATGTTGAATGCATATTTGTGTGGGATCTTAATGTAGATATGATTAATAGCTACAACCCTAGCTGGAAAAGCAGGATGCTATAAACCCAAGGGCTCCAATAGGGAAAAATAGCCCAGTGAGGAAAGGTAATAAGGAAATGAATAAAATATAAGAGGAGTAATACACAATTAAAATAAAATATAGGAGAAGTACCGAACAATTAGGATAAAATATTTTAAGAACAATAACAACATCATATGGATGAGATCATGGTGAGGGGTAGATGGAAATGGTTTGGACATGCTCTTCGCACTCCCCTAGAGAGATTAGTTCACCATATTTTCAACTGGGCTCCACAAGGCACTAGAAGAGTTGGAAAACCCAGGCCTACATGGCTGAGGACTATGAAACGGGAAATAGCAGATGACGAAAGGAGAAGTATTGAATTAAAAGCCCAAGATAGAGACGACTAGCGAAATCTAATCGAGGCCCTTTGCATCAATGGGCGTAGGAGGAGATGAGGATGATAGAGACGACTGACGATATCTAACTGAGGCCCTTTGCATCAATGGGCGTAGGAGGAGATGAGGATGATAGAGACGACTGACGATATCTAACTGAGGCCCTTTGTATCAATAGGCGTAGGAGGAGATGAGGATGATGAACAACATAAAATTAGAAATTTCATCTTGCCGATGGGAAGGTGGCGCCATTGCAGTTAGATTACAGCGTTCTACCTAAAGAATTGATCAACTTCCAGGACCTACTATGTGACAGCAATGATGATGAAGAGGATCAAGGGGATGAGGATAAAGAGAAAGATAATGATAATACTCACAATACTATGATAGTTATGATGCTGGGTGTTAAATTCCTGCATAAGCTTTTGCACCTGAAACTTCAAATTTCTTGACGATGGTCAGTGATGGGGGATTAAAAGGTTCACCAATACATTCCATGAACTAAGATACATACACTTAGATACCAATATTATGATTCTATGATAATTAGAAACAGAGATATGATTCTATACATTGTTTTATGAGACACCTCACGCGCCAGGAGTCCAGGACTCCTCGCTGCTGGGAGGGAGGACGGTGGTGACTGGTACAATGAACATACGCTAACGGGGTCTAAAGCAATGTCAGGCAGGGCAGCTGATCGGGACCTTGGTCTACCCGAAAGCTAAACTAAGTCATTCAAATAGAAGGCAACCGTACTTACCCATGAAAAAAAAAAAAATGAGGAAAATGCACGTTAATAGAAGAAGTTTTATGTAACCCCTAAGTATAGCTGTATGCAGATGAAGGTACCTATGAAAATACATAAAAATAGCACATTGCAATCCAGTTTATACACAAATGCCACTCGGATTTGCATAATAGATATGTCAGGGCCTTAAAAGATCAGTTTTGGTCTGCCATGGGGAATCCTCTTGGCTGGTGGCCTATTAGGAATGTCGTTTGAGTTCAATTCAGATTTTAGTTTTCATTATGTAAATATGATGAATAATGAATACTGAATTCACGTTTGTTTAGCCCCCTTAACATTGTAATTGTGGTGGCCTGTTGGTAACGTCCTTGCTTGGCGATCGACAGACTGGGGTTCAAGTCCCTTTCAAAATTGTTAGTTCCTTTGGTCGCTGCAACCTCACCATCCTTGTCAGTTAGGGATAGGGGATTTGGGGGAGCCTATAGGTCTATCTGCTGAGTCATCAGCAGCCATTGCCTGGCCCTTCCTGTTCCTGGCTTGGATGGAGAAGGGGCTTAGGCGTTGAGCATATGTATATATGGTCAGCCTCTAGGGCATTGTCCTGCTTGCTAGGGCAATGTTACTGACCCTTGCCTCTGCCATTCATGTATGGCTTTTAAACCATTCATGAAATTATTTTCGTGAAAGACTGATTTCTGCAAAACGATGGAAAATAATAGTAAATGTTGCAGAATTATTTTTGCAATGACTCCAATTGAAAAACTACATTAAGCCCCTAGTGTTTGCTCGTAAAGGCAAATCCTTCTCCATCATTCCTTTGTTCAACTTTTGCCACTTTTTTGTAACTTGGGTCGCTAATGAGTATTAGCTCCAAGTCCAATTATGCCCCTCAAATAGAACCCTGAACATCTTGACAAGTCGGAGAGAGAGAGAGAGAGAGAGAGAGAGAGAGAGAGAGAGAGAGAGAGAGAGAGAGAGCTACTGTCTCTCCCCTCAGCGAGTTTATTCGAATGTAATTACTGTTCCGGAGACCATATTAAAGAGAATTACTGTTCTAATTGGAAAAAGAGATTACGACGTTTCAATAAAGGTTTGTGGTGGCCTAATTGGTAACGTCCTTACCTGGTGATTCCCAGAGGCTGGGGTTCGAGTCCCGCACAAACTCGTTAGTTCTTTTACTCGCTGCGACCTCGCCATCCTTGTGAGCTAAGGATGCGGGGTTTGGGGGAACCTATGGGTCTATCTGCTGAGTCATCAGTAGCCATTGCCTGGCCCTCCTTGGTCCTAGTTTAGGTGGAGAGGGGGTTTGGGCGCTGGTCATATGTATATATGGTCAGTCTCTATGGTATTGTCTTGCTTGCTAAGGCAATGTCACTGTCCCTTGCCTCTGCCATTCATGAGTTGCCTTTAAACCTTTAAAGGTAATCATTTTGATCGCAAAATACTATACAGTTAATGCTATCAAGAATGTGATAAATAATAATGATAATTATTATTATTATTATTATTATTATTATTATTATTATTATTATTACTTGCTAAGCTACACCCCTAGTTGTAAAAGCAGGATGCTATAAACCCAAGGGCTCAAACAGGGAAAATAGCCAAGCGGGGAAAAGAAACAAAGAAATAAATAAACTACAAGAGAAGTTATGAACAATTAAATTAAAATCTTTGAAGAACATTAACAACATCAAATTATACCTATTTTATATAAACTATAAAAACTTCAAAAAAAAAGAAATCGGAAGAGAAATAATATAGAATAGCGGGCCCGAGTGTATCCTCAAGCAAGAGAACCATACTGTATCTTCAACGATGTTAACAATCATATCACTGAGTTGCAGATAAACGCCAATTATGTTGTGAGAAAAAGATTTGCCGATGTTTAACGAATTAGTGAAAAAATCTTCATGTCATAATTATCCTAAAAGCACTATTAAAAACGCATACGTATTACAACTATCACAATACATTCATATGGCGGATGTAATGAGTGCATTATATATATATATATATATATATATATATATATATATATATATATATATATATATATACATATATATATACTGTATATATATATATATATATATATATATATATATATATACTGTATATATGTGTGTGTACTATTAGATACCATTTATATATATATATATATATATATATATATATATATATATATATATATATATATATATACTGTATATATGTGTGTGTACTATTAGATACCATTTATATATATATATATATATATATATATATATATATATATATATATATATATATATAAATATATATATACTGTATATATGTGTGTGTACTATTAGATACCATTTATATATATATATATATATATATATATATATATATATATATATACACACACACACACATATATATATATATATATATATCATCTCCTCCTACACCTATTGACGTAAAAGGCCTCAGATTACACCATTCGTCTCTATTTTGATCTTTTAATTCAATACTTCTCCATTCATCACTCTTCACGCTTCATTTTCCTCAGTCATGTAGGCCTGGGTGTTCCAACTCTTCCAGTGCCTTGTGGAGCCCAGATAAAAGTTTGATAAATCAGAGAATTGAAAACAGAATCCCTCAGTAAAGTTTTTCTATTCACTAACTAATAATTCCCAAGATCTTTTTTCTTTTACTTTCCCTCCTTCCCTTTTACGTAATCGATTTCTCTCTCTCTCTCTCTCTCTCTCTCTCTCTCTCTCTCTCTCTCTCTCTCTCTCTCTCTCTCTCTCATTCAGAGCGAAGGGGAAGAGAGAAACAAGCATGAAGATCTAGTCAGCTAACTAATCTTTACTATAAAGCTATGAAGGAATCCATCTTTCTAAGGATTAAAAATATGATGTCTTATGAAAAGGATATCACTCCATCCCCAGAGGCTCTACTGCAAATTGAAGTTGGTAATGTCCTTCGTAAATCCAAACAAAATCACCCTATAAGCAAGGGAGTCATATTGATCCTCGTTCAGAAGGTATCTATTCGATGTAGACACTGTAAAGAAAAGTCAGGGCTTTGGTATCCAGAGTCAATGCCCCCTGTATTCATTAAACAGCAACTGGAAGAGTGATCCATTAGACAGCAACTGGAAGAGTGACCGATGGAATGTATTTCAAGAGTTCCATGGGAAATGCACAGAGGAAAACTGGAAAAATGTTTGAGACTTGGATGACAAAGAGCTGTTGAATGGGAGATAGCTCGTATGGTACTCCCTTAAATGAAATATCTACATACAAGATCCCAGTAACGTCCATGACTAGTGAACGCCAGATCGGGGTTCCAGTCCCCTCAAGCAAGAGAATTCTGACCCAAGACAGTGGAAGACAATGGTACAGAGGCTATGGCACTACCAAAGAGTAGAGAACAATGGTTTGATTTTGGAGTGTCCTTCTCCTAGAAGAGCTTTTTACCATAACTAAAGAGTCTCTTCTACCCTTACCAAGAGGAAAGTAGTCACTGAACAATTACAGTGCAGGAGTTAACCCCTTGGTTGAAGAGGAATTGTTTGGTAATCTCATACTTTAGGAAAGTCATTTAAAACCATGAAAAGGTATGAAGACCTTGATTTGGGGGCTATGACTGACTGTCTGGAAATAAGGCTTAAAGGTGTAAAGGCCGCTAATGAATGGCAGAGGCAAGGAACAGTGACATTGCCCTAGCAAGCAGGACAATGACCCAGAGACTGACCATATTACATATGATCAGCGCCCAAACCTCCTTTCCACCCAAGTTAGGATCAAGGAGGGCCAGGCAATGGCTGCTAATGGCTCAGCAGATAGACCTATAGGTTCTCCCAAACCTCCTCACATCCTTAACTCACAAGGTATGGTTGTAGCGACTAAAGGAACTAACGAGTTTGAGCTGGATTCGAACCCCAGTCTGGCGTTCACCAGTCAGTGATGTTACCACATCGGCCGCTACAATGTGTTTGTGTGTGTGTGTGTGTGTGTGGTATTGCAACCGTGCTCAGTTTCCTCAGCAACAAAAAGGGAGCACAACATATTTTCAAAGCACATTTCAGAGAACAGAGGTTACAAAGGGATATTTTTATTACAGGAACTATTTTTGTCGTGGTTATTACATCCCATGTTACATTATTTATTAAATATTTTCATCGCGTTTTAAAATTACGTCCCCTAATATTATGA
Organism: Palaemon carinicauda; assembly: GCF_036898095.1. Classification (NCBI taxonomy): domain Eukaryota; kingdom Metazoa; phylum Arthropoda; class Malacostraca; order Decapoda; family Palaemonidae; genus Palaemon; species Palaemon carinicauda. Next base: position 38,682,657 of record NC_090759.1, read on the forward strand.
TTTTAGAAAGTTTAGGTATCGTCATCAAATTTTAAATATTATTATTATTATTATTATTATTATTATTATTATTATTATTATTATTACCTAAGCTACAACCCTAGCTGGAAAAGCATGATGCTATAAGCGCAAAGGATCCAACAGGGAAAAATAGCCCAGTGAGGAAAGGAAACAAGGAAATAAATAAACGATATAAGAAGGTAAGTAACAGAATATCAACACATTCTGGAAAAAAAGGTTACAACAGAAGGTCTCCATGTACAAGATAACTTGCTTCATTTATCTGTTTTTAACATTAAGATCATACTTACTTTACTTTGATGGCTGCTTTTCCGGTCCCATACAGCAGGGGAACCCCACTCTCTACAGGACCTCCACTGTCGTTTTACCTTGTTCGTTCAGAGTATTTAACGTTTCATATCACGTATTTGTTCATTTACTGTTGAATCATCACTTTCATACGGGTCATGAAATAAGAAATTCTTCAGTTTCCTCTCGAAAGCCTTAATGTCTTCAATCATTCGGATCGAGTGAGAAATACAAATTCAAAAGTCTTCAACATTTATTGTTGAATCGTCACTGTCATACGTCTTATGGAATAAGAAAGTCTTCAGTTTCCTCTCGAAAGCCTTAATGTCTTCAATCATTCGGATCGAGGGAGAAATATAAATTCAAAAGTCTTCAAATAAAACGAAAGTGAAATGTTAAACTGAAAAGGGGGTTGGGAGTGGTGGATTTGGAGTCAAAAGTTATGACCACTTGAAGGAAAAATGTGTTGGGCAGGAGAGCGGTTTAGGGAAAGACCTCGACTCGGAGCTCTGTCGACTGATGCCAGGAAAAATGACTTTTCTAAAGAGAAAAGGCAATATGTGTGGTCAAGGGGGCTGCAACTCTCAAAATTGATGACACTACGGAGCTATTAACTTTCACGAGAGAGAGAGAGAGAGAGAGAGAGAGAGAGAGAGAGAGAGAGAGAGAGAGAGAGAGCTCTTAATTTATCGTGGGTTGAATATTAAGGTTTAATATGAATATGACAAGTTTATACTTTTGGCATAATAGTTGTCTCAAATAGAATAGAGAGAGAGAGAGAGAGAGAGAGAGAGAGAGAGAGAGAGAGAGAGAGAGAGAGAGAGAGAGAGAGAGAGAGAGTGTGTGTATACTAGATATAAAGCCTTAAATTAACGCAGGTTGAATAATATGGTTCAATATAGTTATGACAAGTTTATACTTTTGGCATAATAACTGTCTCAAATTGAAACGAGAGAGAGAGAGAGAGAGAGAGAGAGAGAGAGAGAGAGAGAGAGAGAGAGACTGGATATTGTATATAAAGTCTTGATTTAGCTTGGGTTGAATATTAAGGTTCAATATAAAAAATCACTTTATACTTTTGGCGTAATATTTGTCTCAAATTGGAGAGAGAGAGAGAGAGAGAGAGAGAGAGAGAGAGAGAGAGAGAGAGAGAGAGAGAGAGAGAGAGAGAGAGAGAGAGAGCCACTGGATATCTGTTTTAATGTTTTTAATGTTTTAAAAATAATTATTTTGATTGTTCATTACTTCTTATATCTTTTATTTATTTCCTTATTTCCTTTCCTCACTGGGCTATTTTTCCCTGTTGGAGCCCCTGGGCTTATAGCATCTTTCTTTTTCAACTAGGGTTAAAGCTTAGCTAATAATAATAATAATAATAATAATAATAATAATAATGATAAACATATTGAATATAAAGTCTTGAATTAGCGCAGGTGGCATATTACTGTTCTATGTAAAAAAAAATACTTTATATATAAAAGCTGGCTGGCTGGCTGTTTCATCTCATTTCCATGGTTTCAAAAGTCTTGTCGATGAGTTTAATATACTTTTCTTTTTCTAAATATTGCCTCGTGTTTTAATTCTTCTTCTTTGTCTACCTCTTTTCCCACTTCTATGTGGGGTTGATGTTTCTGGTCAGCTTTCTCCATCTACCTCTGTCCCACACCTCATCACCGGTTAATCCCTTTGATCGAAGGTCATCCTTGATACAGTCCACCCACCTTCGCTTTTCCTGTTTTAATTATATTCCTATTATATATCTTAGAGGTTTTCCTAATTAGAAAACGTAAAACTGTTGCATTATTAGACTACTATGATTTTTTCTGTTTCTTTAATTTACTTAAAAACAGATAACAAGAATACATTGATTATAAAACACCTGAAATGGATGTTTTCCGCATAAGATAGGTTTGTGGTGGCCTGGTGGTAGCGTCCTTGCCTGGTGATTGCCAGACTGGGTTTCGAGTCCCGCTCAGACTCATTAGTTCATTTGGTCGCTGCAACCTCACTATCATTGTGAGCTAAGGATGGGGTGGTTTTGGGGGAGCCTATAGATCTATCTGCTGAGTTATCAGCAGCCATTACCTGGCCCTCCTTTATCCTAGCTTGGGTGGAGAGGGAGCTTGGGTGCTGATCATATGAAATATGGTCAGTCTCTAAGACATTGTCCTGCATGATAAGGCAATGCCATTGTCCCTTGCTTCTGCCATTCATGAGCGGCCTTTAAACCTTTAAACCTTTACGTTTCAATTTGTTACAGAAACCTCTTCCCTGTAACTTCCTAGCTCTTCGCGTCCGGTGTGGCCAAACTATGTTAGTTTTGACTTTTGAGTATGCCCAAAGTCTGCATAACTTTAGGATTAATTTATCCAAAACATTAGAAAAACATAGCAAGATACTTTTAATTGGAGGATTGGTTGGCAAGTCTAATCTAAACATTAACGCGAGATATTTGATGCACTTGAATAAGTTTGTATTATCGAATATCATATCAAAAGGAAAATCTAGAATTCAGTATACCAGAAAAAAATGCTCCTATGCCCCTGGTACAAGGTAGCCTACACTTTATAGAGGATTGATATCTATAATTAGGATTAGGATTAGCTAACAAAGTATTTCTTGCGGACATAATTATATTTTAGTTAAATTTTGGGTTTTTAATTCTATGGCTGAGTTCCAACTCTTTGCTTGTAGAATGTTGGGATCTACTCTACATATTTTTGCAATGCATATTATCTGTATTTTACATATAATTGTCATAACATAGAGCCTAAATTAAGAGAAATATATCATTCATTGAATTATAATTTTTATGCATTAATTAATAAAACTACCATGAAAGCATGTTTCAGTAATTACACATTTCTTTAAATTTGAATGAAATCCGAGTGTCTTTACTTTTTGACAAAAGATGGTGGTACATGTTTCTTATTTCATTCATGTGAATGATTCTACCCGATTGGAAAAGGATGATAGGATGATACTGAAGTAGAAATAAGGGTGGCAGGTATATTATATTCAATTCTAATTAAGTAGTCTATTTTGAGCTAGTTTTAAACGAAAATGACATCATGGAAGATTCTAGAATGCAAGGATCAAAGAGTTGCATAAATTGTTAATTTTCATGGCCAATAGATGGCCTTAGCAGTAGAGTACTAAATTGCTAATCATCCCCATCATCCACTCATTATAATTTTCGTTACTTTATCTCTGTTGCTATTTAGGCACAAAATTGCCATAAAACAGAAGCACGTGAACTTGGTGTTCCTTGTTGTCTGGGCTCAACTTTATTCTTAAGAAATTAAAAAATTTACAATAAATGTCACAGGAATATTTCCTCAACAAACAATCGTTAGTTCAATTTCATTGGGGGGTCAGGGGGTGGGTTGCCAGATATGCCACATATACTGAAATCATCGAGACAATCAAGTAATTAAACAGTTATTTGATACAATTTTCGATTACCTTTTTATGAAACCAGAAGATAATGAATATGTTTCGTGGTATGACCTGTATTGTTAGTAAATCTTACGTAGAATAACAATATTATCATATTAGGAAAGGCATAATCACGCAGACTCCTCTAGCATTATCGTAAAGAGTTTTACTTTACTACCAATAGATGGCATCAGAGGCCTCTTGTTCTAACTAATATAATGCATTATTTGACGAACACGTGTGTCAAAAAAGTGTGGTAGGAAGGTAGAGGCTAGAGAAATGATAGTTGGTAAATTGTCCAACGATCGTTTCCTTATTAGGAATGAATGTTTTTATCAGAAAATGGTGTGAATTTTTAATATGATATCGGAAGCAACCTAATTTTACTTATAAAAGTGTTTAGTATTTCCTTTCTTCGTCAGATTACATAGATTTTAAGTCATGCCCCTGTGCAAGTGACCAAGTTAACAATCATCAGCATAGTTAAGGTTGGTGGGACGAGTTTGGGACAGCGCTGCCAAATGAAATTTCCTTGAATGGAGTATAGCATTATTTATTAGATACAAATAATTTAAGGCATAAGTTATATGCCAAAAGATGTATGATTATGGTGTAATTTGATGTTCTTATAATCAGCGTAATCAACATTGACAAATAGAATAATGAAAAAGAAAATTGTCACATTTCTGTGTATTCGCCAACGCTCGATATGTTGCGTCTTCCACCTGCGAATTCGTGTATGTTAATAAGGGCGTTCCAGAAAGTGAATCAGTTATAAAATAAACCTTATCGTCATTTCCTTAGTAAATGTAGGTATAACTTTATGACAGTAAAGCTGTTACTTGGGTCAATTTACAGTAGATTAAAGGAATCCATTAAATTTATCTATCTATCTATCTATATATATATATATATATATATATATATATATATATATATATATATATATATATATATATATATGTATGTATATATATAAGGCTGATTCTGAAAGATCGTAAGATTGTTTAGAGAGAGAGAGAGAGAGAGAGAGAGAGAGAGAGAGAGAGGCCACCTAGAAGAAAGAGATGCTGATGATCTCTGCAATGGAATCAGAAGAGACGGAGTAAACCTATAACAAGAAGAGCCAATGTTCATTTATATAAGTGAAATGTGGATGTTACATTAAGCTATTAAAGATATATGACAATTATTCAATTATTTGTCAACATTTATTTTTATTCAGACGAATATTGATCGTGATGTTTTTAAGGAATTTGGTGCTGGACATAGAGTTAAAGATGACTGTTTGGAGAGACGGAAATGTAAGCATCCATGATTATAATGACTCCGGGATTAATGAGTTTTTTGCTTTATACAAACGTTTGTATCAAAAGAACTGTTTCTTCTTTATATATATATATATATATATATATATATATATATATATATATGTGTGTGTGTGTGTGTATATATATATATGTGTGTATATATATATATATATATATATATATATTCAAATTTTTCTAATAAATTACAAATACGCCTTAATATCGAATTCACTCTGCCTTGGAATTCCAATCGCCCGGGGCTCGTGTGTGCATATATAAATATATATATATATATATATATATATATATATATATATATATATATATATATATATATATGTATATATATATATATATATATATATATGTATATATATAATGTATATATATATATATATATATATATATATTCATCTATGAATATATATATATATATATATATATATATATATATATATATATATATATATATATATATATATATTCATCACCTCCTCCCACGCCTATTGACGCAAAGGGGTTCAGTTAGATTTCGCCAGTCGTCTCATGACTGACTAAATCCAAAGAAGATTCCTTGGTTATATATATATATATATATATATATATATATATATATATATATATATATATATATTACCAGCATTGAATATAGTAAATCATTATAATATGATATAATAACTTATTATCTTTAGATGCATTGAAATGGTTAGTGGATATGCGATTGAAGCATAGATTGGTTAGAAATGGAACATCTTATTCATGCATTGCAAAAAAAATGGAAATGAATTTATAGCAAAGAATCTACATCATTAGTATGTTTCTAGGTAAATTTATAAAGTAGGTAAAAGTTGTATTTAGCCACATACAAATCGTCCATGACAAAAAAAAAAAAAAAAAAAAAAAAAAAAAAACACTTATTTTGTTGTTTCTACTATCTGCTGTCAGAT
>NC_090759.1:38693660-38708660 GCF_036898095.1 Palaemon carinicauda
TGTTTAGGAAGTAAGCTACTCTTTTTACTGTGATGTTTAGGAAATAAGCTACTCTTTTTACTGTGATGTTTAGGAAATAAACTACTCTTTTTACTGCAATGTTTAGTAAATAAGCTACTGTTTTTACTGTGATGTTTAGGAAGTAAGCTACTGTTTTTACTGTGATGTTTAGGAAATAAGCTACTCTTTTTACTGTGATGTTTAGGAAATAAGCTACTCTTTTTACTGCGATGTTTAGGAAATAAGCTACTCTTTTTACTGTGATGTTTAGGAAATAAACTACTCTTTATTTTACTGTGATGTTTAGGAAATAAGCTACTCTTTTTATTGTGATGTTTATGAAAGAAGCTACTGTTTTTACTGTGATGTTTAGGAAATAAGCTACTCTCTTTACTGTGATGTATAGGAAATAAACTACTCTTTTTTTTTTACTGTGATGTTTAGGAAATAAGCTACTCTTTTTATTGTGATGTTTAAGAAATAAACTAATCTTTATTTTACTGTGATGTTTATGAAATAAGCTACTCTTTTTATTGTGATGTTTAGGAAATAAGCTACTCTTTTTACTGTGATGTTTAGGAAATAAGCTACTCTTTTTACTGCGATGTTTAGGAAATAAGCTACTCTTTTTACTGTGATGTTTAGGAAATAAACTACTCTTTTTACTGTGATGTTTAGGAAATAAGCTACTCTTTTTACTGCGATGTTTAGGAAGTAAGCTACTCTTTTTACTGTGATGTTTAGGAAATAAGCTACTCTTTTTACTGTGATGTTTAGGAAATAAACTACTCTTTTTACTGTGATGTTTAGGAAATAAGCTACTCTTTTTACTGTGATGTTTAGGAAGTAAGCTACTGTTTTTACTGTGATGTTTAGGAAATAAGCTACTCTTTTTACTGTGATGTTTAGGAAATAAGCTACTCTTTTTACTGCGATGTTTAGGAAATAAGCTACTCTTTTTACTGTGATGTTTAGGAAATAAACTACTCTTTTTTTTACTGTGATGTTTAGGAAATAAGCTACTCTTTTTATTGTGATGTTTATGAAATAAGCTACTGTTTTTACTGTGATGTTTAGGAAATAAACTACTCTTTTTTTTTACTGTGATGTTTAGGAAATAAGCTACTCTTTTTACTGTGATGTTTAGTAAATAAGCTACTCTTTCTATTGTGATGTTTCGGGAATAAGCTACTCTTTATATCGTGATGTTTAGGAAATAAGCTACTCTTTTTACTGTGATGTTTAGGAAATAAGCTACTCTTTTTACTGTGATGTTTAGGAAATAAGCTACTCTTTTTACTGTGATGTTTAGGAAATAAGCTACTCTTTTTACTGCGATGTTTAGGAAATAAGCTACTCTTTTTACTGTGATGTTTAGGAAATAAACTACTCTTTATTTTACTGTGATGTTTAGGAAATAAGCTACTCTTTTTACTGTGATGTTTATGAAAGAAGCTACTGTTTTTACTGTGATGTTTAGGAAATAAGCTACTCTTTTTACTGTGATGTATAGGAAATAAACCACTCTTTTTTTACTGTGATGTTTAGGAAATAAGCTACTCTTTTTATTGTGATGTTTATGAAATAAACTACTGTTTTTACTGTGATGTTTAGGAAATAAACTACTCTTTTTTTTACTGTGATGTTTAGGAAATAAGCTACTCTTTTTACTGTGATGTTTAGGAAATAAGCTACTCTTTTTACTGTGATGTTTAGGAAATAAGCTACTCTTTTTACTGCGATGTTTAGGAAATAAGCTACTCTCTTTACTGTGATGTATAGGAAATAAACTACTCTTTTTTTTACTGTGATGTTTAGGAAATAAGCTACTCTTTTTATTGTGATGTTTATGAAATAAGCTACTGTTTTTACTGTGATGTTTAGGAAATAAACTACTCTTTTTTTTACTGTGATGTTTAGGAAATAAGCTACTCTTTTTACTGTGATGTTTAGGAAATAAGCTACTCTTTTTACTGTGATGTTTAGGAAATAAGCTACTCTTTTTACTGCGATGTTTATGAAATAAGCTACTCTTTTTACTGCGATGTTTATGAAATAAGCTACTCTTTTTACTGTGATGTTTAGGAAATAAGCTACTCTTTTTACTGTGATGTTTAGGAAATAAGCTACTCTTTTTACTGTGATGTTTAGGAAATAAACTACTCTTTATTTTACTGTGATGTTTAGGAAATAAGCTACTCTTTTTATTGTGATGTTTATGAAAGAAGCTACTGTTTTTACTGTGATGTTTAGGAAATAAGCTACTCTTTTTACTGTGATGTATAGGAAATAAACCACTCTTTATTTACTGTGATGTTTAGGAAATAACCTACTCTTTTTATTGTGATGTTTATGAAATAAACTACTGTTTTTACTGTGATGTTTAGGAAATAAACTACTCTTTTTTTTTTACTGTGATGTTTAGGAAATAAGCTACTCTTTTTACTGTGATGTTTATGAAATAAGCTACTGTTTTTACTGTGATGTTTAGGAAATAAGCTACTCTCTTTACTGTGATGTATAGGAAATAAACTACTCTTTTTTTTACTGTGATGTTTAGGAAATAAGCTACTCTTTTTATTGTGATGTTTATGAAATAAGCTACTGTTTTTACTGTGATGTTTAGGAAATAAACTACTCTTTTTTTTACTGTGATGTTTAGGAAATAAGCTACTCTTTTTACTGTGATGTTTAGGAAATAAGTTACTCTTTTTACTGCGATGTTTATGAAATAAGCTACTCTTTTTACTGCGATGTTTATGAAATAAGCTACTCTTTTTACTGTGATGTTTAGGAAATAAGCTACTCTTTTTACTGCGATGTTTATGAAATAAGCTACTCTTTTTACTGTGATGTTTAGGAAATAAGCTACTCTTTTTACTGCGATGTTTAGGAAATAAGCTACTCTTTTTAATGTGATGTTTAGGAAATAAACTACTCTTTATTTTACTGTGATGTTTAGGAAATAAGCTACTCTTTTTATTGTGATGTTTATGAAAGAAGCTACTGTTTTTACTGTGATGTTTAGGAAATAAGCTACTCTTTTTACTTTGATGTATAGGAAATAAACCACTCTTTTTTTACTGTGATGTTTAGGAAATAAGCTACTCTTTTTACTGTGATGTTTATGAAATAAACTACTGTTTTTACTGTGATGTTTAGGAAATAAACTACTCTTTTTTTTACTGTGATGTTTAGGAAATAAGCTACTCTTTTTATTGTGATGTTTATGAAATAAACTACTGTTTTTACTGTGATGTTTAGGAAATAAACTACTCTTTTTTTTACTGTGATGTTTAGGAAATAAGCTACTCTTTTTATTGTGATGTTTATGAAATAAGCTACTGTTTTTACTGTGATGTTTAGGAAATAAACTACCCTTTTATTTTACTGTGATGTTTAGGAAATAAGCTACTCTTTTTACTGTGATGTTTAGTAAATAAGCTACTCTTTTTACTATGATGTTAAGGAAATAAGCTACTCTTTCTATTGTGATGTTTCGGGAATAAGCTACTCTTTATATCGTGATGTTTAGGAAATAAGCTACTCTTTTTACTGTGTTGTTTAGGAAATAAGCTACTCTTTTTACTGTGATGTTTAGGAAATAAGCTACTCTTTTTACTGCGATGTTTATGAAATAAGCTACTCTTTTTACTGTGATGTTTAGGAAATAAGCTACTCTTTTTACTGCGATGTTTAGGAAATAAGCTACTCTTTTTACTGCGATGTTTATGAAATAAGCTACTCTTTTTACTGTGATGTTTAGGAAATAAGCTACTCTTTTTACTGCGATGTTTAGGAAATAAGCTACTCTTTTTACTGTGATGTTTAGGAAGTAAGCTACTCTTTTTATTGTGATGTTTATGAAAGAAGCTACTGTTTTTACTGTGATGTTTAGGAAATAAGCTACTCTCTTTACTGTGATGTATAGGAAATAAACTACTCTTTTTTTACTGTGATGTTTAGGAAATAAGCTACTCTTTTTATTGTGATGTTTATGAAATAAGCTACTGTTTTTACTGTGATGTTTAGGAAATAAACTACTCTTTTTACTGTGATGTTTAGGTAATAAGCTATGATAGAAAAATATCAATATGAACAATAACAGGTTAATGTTCACTGCCTAAATACATTTCCTAGTATCACCGAATAATATTCCTATACAATTATGCTTTTTCCTTATGTTTATAATTTTGCCAAGATACTGATCGGACCGAGCGCGAACCGAGACTCTGGTGTGACTGGACCGATTTAAAAATTTAAAGGCCACTCATGAATGGCACAGGCAAGGGACAGTGACATTGCCCCATCAAACAGGACAATGCCCTAGAGACTGAACATATTACATATGATCAGCGCTCAAGCCCCCTCCCCACCCAAGCTAGGACCAAGAAAGGCCAGACAATGATTGCTGATGACTCAGCAGATGGACCTATAGGCTCCCTCCAAACCCTACATCCTTAGCTCACAAGGATGGTGAGGTTGCAACGACCAAAGGAGCTAACGAATTTGAGCGGGAGTCGAACCCAAGTCTGGCAATCACCAGGCAAGAACGCTACCACCGGGCCACCATATCCCCTACATAGCGTGAATCAACCCTTACTGTACAAAAAGTCAAGATGATACCTGTACCTGGGCTAAAATATGTCATTTACCTGATTCCTGGATATGGTAATTGGTTCTTTGAAGACGAGGAAATAAGCCATCTCGTCACAAATGGGCGCCGGAGCTGTGAGAGATCCATTGTAAACGTAGTAGTCACCGAGGAAGCTGGGCAGCAGGTTGTCAAGTGGAAACGGAGTCAGTTCAGTTGAGCTCACTGAAAAGAAGAAATTTTAAATTTTAGATGCAATAACATCATCATAATCATCATCATCTTTTTTTAACAATGAATGATTCACTATCGAAAGTTAATTGATTATCCAGTAGAAGACATACTATAGCAATTTTTGCTAGAATTCTGACTTACACGGTGGAACGACTTTCTCGAGTACGCTAATGATATTTGCTAGTTTAGTATTGTCAACCTCGCTCAAATCATCATCTTTATTCTTTTGATATTGAATGATTCACTATCGAAATGTAAATGATTATCCAGTAGAAATATTATAGCAATCATTGGCTGTTAATTATCCAGTAGAAAACAAACTATAACAATCATCTGTTGCTAAAATTCTAACTTACACGAAGGAACTACTTTCTCGAGTCCGCTAATGATGTTTGCTAGTTTAGGGTTGTCCGCTTCGCTGAATTCCAAGAAGACTGAGATTTCATATATGCCTCTTTCAACTCCGAGAGATTGTTGCAACCCTCCTAGGGACTGGTTGTTAACCAGCATGTGGATTTCACCAGGATACCTGAGGGAATGATAGGATATGTATTAAGTAGACTAACCTGTATTATTATTATTATTATTATTATTATTATTATTATTATTATTATTATTATTACTTGTTAAGCTACAGCCATAGTTGAAAAAGTAGGATGCTAACCCAGGGGCTCCAACAGGGGAAGTAGTCCAATAAGGAAAGGAATCAAGGAAAAATAAAATATTTTAAGAACAGTAACATTAGAAATAAAAAAGATTTAACAAAACAAGAGGAAGATAAATAAGATAGAATAGTGTGCCCGAGTGTACTCTCAAGCAAGAGAACTCTACCCAAGACAGTGGAAGACCATGATACAGAGGCTATGGCACTACTCAAGACTAGGCAACAACGGTTTGATTTCGGAGTGTCCTTCTCCTAGAAGAGCTGCTTACCATGGCTAAAGAGTCTTTTCTACCCTCACCAAGAGGAAAGTAGCCAGTGAACAATTACAGCACAGTAGTTAACCCCTTGAGCAAAGAAGAATTGTTTGGTAATTTCTGTGTTGTCAGTTGTACGAGGACAGAGGAAATTGAGTAAAGAATATGTCAGACTATTCGGTGTAAGTGTAGGCAAATGGAAAGTGAACCGTATCCAGAGTGAAGGATCCAATAAAGTACTGTCTGGCCAATTAAAGGATCCATAACTCTATAGCGGTAGTAAAATAATAATAATAATAATAATAATAATAATAAAGAGTACCTTTAGTTTTTCAAGAATATCTTCGAACATGGAACAATTATATTTACCTTCGACCGTTGATAGTGTGCTCAGAGCCATTCGTAGTGGGGCTCCCCCAATGAAAATGGTAATGGAAGAAATTGTACGGAGTTATGAAGGGGCCTCCTTGGATCGTAGCTCTGTATTCCATAGCCGGAAGGATAACAGCTGTGCGGAAGACAATTTTTCATTCGATTATTCACTGCCAGTGGTCATTTCAAGGAAAATTCTGGTGTAGCTAATTCATTCAAGACAGTACAGACCCTAGCTTGTTGATTTTTATTGAAAAGTTCGCATCAAGACTATTATTATTACTTGCTAAGCTGCAACCCTAGTTGGAAAAGCAGAATGCTATAAGCCCGAGGGCTCCAACTGGGAAGAATAGTCCAGCGAGGAAAGGTAATAAGGAAATAAACTACAAGAACAATAACAACCTTAAATTAAATCTTTCATATATTAACTACAAAACTTAGATTAACAGTTTGATGATATCTGGGAATACCTTTTATCATCATCATCTCCTCCTACGCCTATTGACGCAAAGCGCCTCGGTTAGATTTCGCCAGTCGTTTCTATCTTGGGCTTTTAAATCAATACTTCTCCATTCATCATCTCATCAAACTTTTTAATTCTTGTAGTTTATATATGAAAGATTTATTCTAAGGTTGTTATTGTTCTAAAACTATCATTCATATAAGTATAAAAACGTAAATTGTATGTTTAGGCTTACTTACCTCCATGGTCATTATTTAGAAGGACCATTTTGTCTGGTGTTAGACTGAAGTTAGTTAAGGCAAGAGGTGAGAATGTCTCCAAGACGGTGGAAGCTGTCTGGATGTCGATAGGACTCTGGCTGTCACCCCCACAGGAAGCGCTGATCAAAGGCCACACGTCCTGGCCTAGAATTGTTAAGTTAGGGTATTTGAGTTTTAAAATAGGTCTACAGTTAGCACCATGGACTCTTTCAAGATAGAATCTAATTTTCTCATGTACTTTTACAACTAACTTTTACTGTGATGTTTAGAAAATAAGCTACTCTTTTTACTGTGATGTTTAGGAAATAAGCTACTCTTTTTACTGTGATGTTTAGGAAATAATCTACTCTTTTTACTGTGGTGTTTAGGAAATAAGCTATTCTATTTACTGTGATGTTTAGGAAATAAGCTACTCATTTTACTGTGATGTTTAGGAAATAAGCTATTCTTTTTACTGTGATGTTTAGGAAATAAGCTACTCTTTTTACTGTGATGTTTAGAAAATAAGCTATTCTTTTTACTGAGATGTTTAGGAAATAAGATACTCCTTTTACTGTGATATTTAGAAAATAAGCTACTATTTTTACTGTGATGTTTAGAAAATAAGCTACTCTTTTTACTGTGATGTTTAGGAAATAAGCTACTCTTTTTACTGTGATGTTTAGGAAATAATCTACTCTTTTTACTGTGGTGTTTAGGAAATAAGCTATTCTATTTACTGTGATGTTTAGGAAATAAGCTACTCATTTTACTGTGATGTTTAGGAAATAAGCTATTCTATTTACTGTGATGTTTAGGAAATAAGCTACTCATTTTACTGTGATGTTTAGGAAATAAGCTATTCTTTTTACTGTGATGTTTAGGAAATAAGCTACTCTTTTTACTGTGATGTTTAGAAAATAAGCTATTCTTTTTACTGAGATGTTTAGGAAATAAGATACTCCTTTTACTGTGATATTTAGAAAATAAGCTACTATTTTTACTGTGATGTTTAGAAAATAAGCTACTCTTTTTACTGTGATGTTTAGGAAATAATCTACTCTTTTTACTGTGGTGTTTAGGAAATAAGCTATTCTATTTACTGTGATGTTTAGGAAATAAGCTACTCATTTTACTGTGATGTTTAGGAAATAAGCTATTCTTTTTACTGTGATGTTTAGGAAATAAGCTACTCTTTTTACTGTGATGTTTAGAAAATAAGCTATTCTTTTTACTGAGATGTTTAGGAAATAAGATACTCCTTTTACTGTGATATTTAGAAAATAAGCTACTATTTTTACTGTGATGTTTAAAAAATAAGCTATACACTGTATAAGAAAATATCTTTGTAGCTTTTTTTGCAAATTATGTCTTAAAGTTACTTTGCAAGGAAAGGTAAGGAAAGACTTAATATGGTAAAATAAAAAATGATATTGGTATCACGATATCGAATAGGCCTATGTACAATGAAACAATTTTGTCTTTTTTCAAAATTTTCACCGACAGAATGAAGTAAATTTATACAAATACACTAATCAAGTAGGCCTACTCACAGATCTTAAATATATTTATTCATATTTCGAATTTTAAAATGTCAAGTTAATAAATAGTTCATTGAAATACATTGTTTTTATCCAATTGATATATTTCAAAAGACTTTAGCAATAGATCATATCTAACGAAATAAACTTCATATATTTATTATTATTACTTGCTAAGCTACAACCCTGGTTGGAAAAGCAGGATGCTATAAACCCAGGGGACACAAAAGGGAAAATAGCCCAGTGAGGAAAGGAAGCAAGGAAAAATAAAATATTCTAAGAACAGTAACAACATTGAAATGAATATTTCCTATAAAGAATGTAAAAACTTTAACAAAATAAGAGGAATAATAATAACATAGAATAGTGTATCCAAGTGTACCCTCAAGCAAGAGAACTCTAACCCAAGACAGTGGAAGGCCATGGTACAGAGGCTATGGCACTACCCAAGAAAGGACTTAACTCACCATCAGGCCCATTGTGACTCCAACTTGGCTCAAGTTGTCCGGCAAGGATCTGGTAACACAGGGAAGGAATATGAAGGATTTCATTTATGTTTAGTTTGCTATTATTATTATTATTATTATTATTATTAAGTTACAACTCTAGCTGGAAAAGCAAGATGCTATAAGCCCAAGGGTCGAACAGGGAAAAATAGCCCAGTGAGGAAATAAAGAGATAAATAAACTCTATAAGAAGTAATGAACAAATAAAATAAATATTTTAAGAAGAGTAACAATATCAAAACAGATCTTTCTAATATAAACTATAAAAAGACTTATGTCAGCCTGTTCAATATAAAAAATACTTAAAAGTTTAAAGGCCACTCATGAATGGCAGAGGCAAGGGACAGTGACATTGCCCTATCAAGCAGGACAGTGCCCTAGAGACTGACCATATATACATGTGATCAGCACCCAAGCCCCCTCTCCACTCCAGCTAGGACCGAGAGGGGCCAGGCATTGGCTGCTGATGACTCAGCTGATAGACCTATAGGCTCCCTCAAACCCCCAATCCTTAGCTCACACGGATGGTAAGGATACAGCGACCAAAGAAACTAAAGAGTTTGAGCGGAACTCAAACCCCAGTCTGGCGATCACCAGTCAGGGATGTTCCCACACTGAATTCTTGAATATATTTTCAAATATATTCGGTTGCTGGGGCCTGATTGGTAACGTCTCTGCCTGGTGTTTGCCAGTCGGGGTTACGAGTCCCACTCAGACTCCTTAGTGCCATTAGTGTCTGCAACCTTACCATCCTTGTGAGCTAAGGTTGGGGGGTTTGGGAGAGCCTATAGGTCTATCTGCTGAGTCATCAGCAGCCAATGCCTGGCCCTCCCTGGTCCTAGCTTGGGTGGAGAGGAGGCTTGGGCGCTGATCATTTAGTATATGGTCAGTCTCTAGGGTATTGTCCTGATTGATAAAGCAATGTCACTGTCCCTTGCCTCTGTCATTCATGAGCGACCTTTAAACCTTTAAACCTCTTTGTATTAACTTACTTTGCGTCCGCTCAAGTTTTGCACCGGCCGGATGTTACTGCTAATCTTGTTACCATTACTGTCTTCCAAATTGCGAAATTCTGCCAACTGAGAAAGGAAAGAAAATATTTTTAATAATTCAATTTTTCTTCTATAAAGTGGGAGGTACAGTACTATACTCAATTACTTTTAATGAGGCAAATATGCTCTGACATATGGGGGTGCCCTTTTAGCTCTGAAAAGTTTCCTGCTAGCTGTTAGTTGGAGAAAATCCTTCTAACTAATCAGCTGGTAGGAAGCTTTTTCAGAGCTAAAAGGGCACCCCTGTGAGTCAGTGCAAATGCACCTGACTCGCAGGGGTGCCCTTTTAGCTCGGAAAAGCTTCCTACTAGCTGATTGGTTAGAATGATTCTCTCCAACCAATCAGCGATCAGGAAACTTTTCCGAGCTAAAAGAGCACCCCTGCGAGTCTGGTGCATTAAAAGGTTTCACAATGATGTAAGACGTGTATAAAACTATGCGTACTGTATTTTTGTAGATAATACAACGAAGGCTTTAAAGCTTTAGTTGTATTATATACAAAAATACATATAGTTTCATACACGGCTGACATTATTGTGGACACTTTTAGTATATATATATATATATATATATATATATATATATATATATATATATAGAGAGAGAGAGAGAGAGAGAGAGAGAGAGAGAGAGAGAGAGAGATACATACATACATACATAAATACATATATAGATAGACAGACAGATAGATAGATATAATTTTTGGTACCTGTGCTGAAGATATGCCCACAGTATCATTAAAGATGGTCCACGTCACAGCCTCCTGGCATCCTGGTCTGGTGAGGGATCCTCCATAGCGGTAAAATTCACCAATATTCTCTGGTAGGAAACCTCTGAGGCTGAAGGGACTGACGGTTGTTGATGATCCTGTTTGGAAAATCATTATTATTATTATTATTATTATTATTATTATTATTATTATTACCACCGCCAACAAAGTTAGGAGGAGGTTATGTTTTCGCCCCTTTTTGTCTGTTTGTCTCAAGAATGTGTCCAGGTCATATTGTGATATTGAGGCGTGGAAGTGATTCAATTTTGAAAGTCCTAGGTCAAAGGTCAAGGTCAAAGTCGAGAAAAAGGTCGTTTGTGTGTGAACAATATCCTGGCCACAATTTTTATCATAGAGTAGTGAAACTTTCATGGATTAATTGTTATATTGAGACGTGGAAGTGATTCAATTTTGAAAATCCTAGGTCAAAGGTCGAGGTCAGGGTCGAGAAAAAGGTCATTTGTGCGCGAACAACTTCCTGGCCACAATTTTACTCATAGAATAGGGAAACTTTCATGGATTAATTATCATGTTAAGACGTAGACGTGATTCAATTTTGAAAGTCCTAGGTCAAAGGTCAAGGTCAAGGTTGAGAAAAAGGTCGTTTGTGTGTGAACAATATCCTGGATACAATTTTACTCATATTGACACTTTCATGGATTAATTATCATGTTGAGACGTGGAAGTGATTCAATTTTGAAAGTCCTAGGTCAAAGGTCAAAGTCAAGGTCGAGAAAAAGGTAATTTATGTGTGAACAACTTCCTGGCCACAATTTTACTCATAGAATAGGGAAACTTTCATGGATTAATTATCATGTTAAGACGTAGACGTGATTCAATTTTGAAAGTCCTAGGTCAAAGGTCGAGGTCAAGGTCGAGAAAAAGGTCGTTTGTGCGTGAACAACTTCCTGGCCACAATTTTACTCATAAAATAGGGAAACTTTCATGGATTAATTATCATGTTAAGACGTAGACGTGATTCAGTTTTGAAAGTCCTAGGTCAAAGGTCAAAGTCAAGGTCGAGTAAAGGGTCGAGCGAATTAACCCTAATCTCAAGAAAGAAGCTGCCATGGAGGAGGTCTGCAACCTTGATATGCTTTTCTAGTTTAACCAATTAAAATAGAAAAAAATATTAATGAGCATTCCGTTAATATAAGTTGTTCTGAAATATTACTTGTTAATCCACGGCTGGAAATTACACGGTTGGTGGCAGTTAAGAAACCATCATTAATCTAGCAATAATTAATGTTCTTTAGATCTCAGATTTGGAAAGGAATAATGGTTTACCTACCGAGTCATTATCAGCCTTGGCCATTTCTTCCCTGGTCTTAGCTTGGCTTATAGCATCTTGCTTTTCCAACTAGGGTTGTAGCTTAGTTTGTGATAATAATAATAATAATAATAATAATAATAATAATAATAATAATAATAGGGAGCCGTGGGCTTATAGCATCCTGCCTTTCCAACTAGGGTTGTAGCTTAGCAAGTAATAATAATAATAATAATAATAATAATAGTAATAATAATGATAATGATAATAATAATGATAATAAAAATCATAATAATAATAATAATAATAATAATAATAATAATAATAATAATAATAATAGGGAGCCCGTGGGATTATAGCATCTTGCTTTTCCAACTAGGGTTGTAGCTTAGTTTGTAATAATAATAATAATAATAATAATAATAATAATAATAATAATTATTATTATTATTATTATTATTATTATTATTATTATTATCATTATTAAAAATAAATGGACTCAATTCACATTTAAATTGACATGTAAATAAATAGCTAACAAAAGTATGTTGTCAAGTATTTTGATTTAGTTTGTATTCCTACGTAAGAACTAACCCTTGCAGCTGGTAAATTCATTTACATGAAAAAAATATTCTTCTCAACAAATCAATTATGAAGAAAATAGTGCGTTAGAAGTACACCTATAATTTAAAGAAACCTTAATTGAAAATCTACACTGTTAAAAATTTGCATTAAAAGAAACGGTAAATGTCTGGTAACTTATTCCAGGATTTTTACCGTTTTATAAACGGATATATTGACGTAAATGAGTGATATTACGGTCGCCAACCTTTAAGATATAATAACAAAGTATGGTATATTTACGGTCGCCTGTATTTTACTGAAATACGGTTGAGAAGAGTATATTTTTACGGAAAATTTGATTAAAATTACGGTTCATTCTAACAGTGTATCTATTAAAATGTTCCCTTACCAGAAGTTCGAATATTGTATCTAGTAAAATGTTCCCTTACCAGAAGTTCGAATATTGTATCTAGAAAAATGTTCCCTTACCAGAAGTTCGAATATTGTATCTAGAAAAATTTTTCCCTTACCAGAAGTTCGAATATTGTATCTAGAAAAAGGTTCCCTTACCAGAAGCTCGAATATTTTTCAACGCAGAGACGACCGGATTGAAGACAGCGTTGTCGTTTGGAGTGACTTCCAGGAAAGTGGAAAGAATCGCCAATCCATCATCTGCTATCTCCAGGGCAGAGTCATAATCCCCGTACTTCTTGTTATAATGTATCAACTGAATCTCCCCCGCATACCTGAGATATTAAGAATTATTTCAAAACTGTATGCATTCATTGTACAGCCTTTACAACGTTTACAACGCTTCCAGAAGGCTAAATTAACTGACAGCCCTTTCTTCAGACATCAACAACATTTACAATGCTTTCACAAGGCTAAAATTACTACCAGCCCTTTCTTCAGACATCAACAACGTTTATAGCTAAAATTACTGGATAAAACCACTTGAATATCAACTTAACCCTTGGTCAATACTCCATAGTATTCTAGAAGTTTTATTCTAGCAGTAATGAACGCTTCCAAAAGGCTAGAATTACTGTATAAAACATCACTTGAACATCTACTTAATCTTTGATCAATACTAAGTATTCTAGACGTTTTATTCCAGCTTCAATGAACAATTAAGGTAGAATAATCTAAAAACACTAGAAACATTAAATTAGATCTTTCATATATAAACTATAGAAACTTTAAAAAAAAAGCAAGAAGAGAAATAAGATCGAATAGTTGGGATATCAACGAAAACCTGAACGAAAAGAGATTACCTAAATTTAGGTAACATATTGCCTTAATGTTCTGCATATCAAGCGTGTGGGCTATGAATTGTATAGATTTATATTAAACCCCTTTTCTGAAAATAAAAGATTCTGCTTCTTCTTCTTCTTCTTCTTCTTCTCCTTCTTCTTCTTCTTCTTCGTTATGCTTACATTAAGGGGTCGGTTGCCTGATACGACCTCTCTAATGCCTTATATCAAAGGCATCCTCTTCTGCCAAACGCTTCTCTCCGTATCATCCTTCACCTTACCTCGCCATCTAGTTCTCTGCCTCCTTCTTGATCTTCTTCCCCTATCATTAATATTATAATTCTTCTTCTTCTTTTCCTCCTTCTTCTTCATCTTCTTCTCCTCCTTCTTCTTCTTCCCCACCGTTATCCCTACATTAAGGGGTCGGTTGCCTGATACGACCTCTCTACTGCCTTATATCAAAGGAATCCTCTTTCATATGCAAAATATATACTTAAATGAGATTACCTTTGGCCATTAAAAGTGTGTTCCGACCCAGTGGTACTTGTCGGACCCCAGTGGAAGACCACATCTTGTAATAGGTACTGGTTATTGAAGGAAAGGTTTCCACCCATCACAAATGGTCCGGTTGCTCTCAGTGTAACTGGAAAAGAGGGAGGAGAAATTCGGGAGATATTAGCATTAAGTTGATTCCCCCTTGGGTCTCTTATCACAAGGTAGGGAGAATCCTGATATTATAGGGTGGATAATATATGGCTTAGATGAATATGTATATATATATATATATATATATATATATATATAAATATACATATATATATGTATATATATATGTATATATATATATATATATATATATATATATATATATTCATATTTATACTATATATGTATGTATATATATATACATATACATATATAATATACTGTATATAAATATATATATATATATACATATTATATATATATATATATATATATATAAAATACTGTATATATATAAATGTAGGAGAGAGAGAGAGAGAGAGAGAGAGAGAGAGAGAGAGAGAGAGAGAGAGAGAGAGAGAGAGAGAGAGATTACTTCATCAAAATATTTTCCCATTAAGTTTATTAGCTTATCTAAAATATATAAAATATATGAAATTTATTGATCATCCACATCCTGCTAATGGTAATACACGATAATTGAAAATGAAAATTACATAGTCAGCTGTTTCCACAAGTG
>NC_090759.1:38713660-38721160 GCF_036898095.1 Palaemon carinicauda
TCAATGTACGAGATTCGGGAACCACCGTGGGACCATTTCCGGCAGTTGCGGGCCCCAAATCGTCCTGAGATAGGTGATGATTATTGTGATGATGTACTTTGTGAAGTATTGGATTTTCTCTGAATAACGATAATGAAAGTTGGATATGCGCATAGATATATAAAAAGATATAGACAGGCACATACACACATATACATATATATACACTAGTATATATACTATATATATATATATATATATATATATATATATATATATATATATGTGTGTGTGTGTGTTGCTGTGTGTGTAATGATATATAGCCTACATATATACATTATATATATATACACACACACACACACATATATATATATATATATATATATATATATATACATATATATATATATAGTATTTATATATATATGTATATATATATATATTTATTTATATATACTTGTATATATACATATATTTATAGATATGCATATGTGTATATATATATATATATACATATGTAATTATGTATAGCTTTCATATACAGCCCATATATACAGCATATATATATATATATATATATATATATATATATATATATATACTGTATATATATGCGTGTGTATAAATATATACATATATATATATATATATATATATATATATATATATAAAGAAAATATGTTTGCATATAGCTAAACCTTTCCATCAGACAATGCATATCCTGTGTATTCAAAGTTAAAGTATACGAGTACTCAATCATATACATATGCAGAAAAATGCTCTTAATTCTATAATCACTTGAAAATGTAATTCATCATGAAATTAAAAAAAAAAGAAGATATTCATTCACCTGATCCTCTATGTCGTCCGAATCTGCGACTGTAAAAGAAATAGAAAATCTTGTCAACAGGGAAAAATAGCCCAGTGAGGAAAGGAAACAGGGAAATAAAAAAGAAAAACTACGAGAGGAGTAATAAGTAATCTAGATAAAATATACTAAAAATAGTAACAATGTTAGATCAGATCTTTCATATATGAATTATAAACACTTCAAAAAAAAGAGGAAGAGAAATAAGATAGAACAGAGTGCCTGAGTGTACCCTCAAGCAAGAGAACTCTAACCCAAGACAGTGGAAGGCCATGGTACACAGGCTATGCCACTACCCAAGACTAGAGAATAATGATTTGATTTTGTAGTGTCTCTTCTAGAAGAGAATTTATGGAGTTCCAGGTGAAACCTTTCAATCTTAACTCTGCTCCACCGACGTTTGTCAGATTAATACTACGAATTTCGGAAGATATAGAAAACGTATGAGTGAATCCAGATGATGTTATTTTATTTTATTTTTTTTAATTTTATCTTTTTATTAAAAAGTTAAAATACATCTTCTTTACAATCACAATATTTACAGTATAATTACATTTAATTGCATTTTTCTATAAACAAATCCATTTGATTTAACAATTTACAACATCACAACTCTTGATTTTAATTTTTAGTTACTCAAAAACAATAATTTATATACTTTTTGGTGGACATTTTATTCATTCTTTCTTTATAGATATTCTTCAAAAGCCACCGATCATATTGAAATTTACTCTTAAGAAAGGCATCTGTTTCCTCTTTCGTATATCGTTTCGTCTTACTGACCCAAACAGCATACATATATATTATAAAGGAAGAATGTAACTCACCCATGGCCTCTACGATGAGAGAGGATAACTCCAGCCCAAAGTATCTGGAAGATGGATAACCACTGTACTATTTGTTATCGCAAATCTAATATATTCAGAGTAATATTCATGTTGTATTAATATTAGTTTCTTAACCATGTATTGTTTATCAATATCATTATCGATATTACTATCATTACTAGCTAAGCTACAACCCTAGTTGGAAAAGCAAGATGATATGAGCACAAGAGCTCCAACAGGGACAAATAGCCAAGTGAGGAAAGTAAATATATATGAATAAACTATACAAGAAGCAATGAACAATGAAAATAAAATATTTTGTGCCATAATAATAAATTTCATACTAGATTTATGTTTTTTACAAAGTATTCATTAATTCTAATTAATTGTATAATTCGTTTCATGAATAAGGAAGTAACAAACTAAAATCATAAGTTGTTGCCAGATGTACAAGAGGTACAAAAAAATTAGCTTTTAATGATCATTGACTTATTGGATGAACTATTTCATCACTGTCATCGAAGTTGTAAATCATAATAAACTGACATCAATGAAGGTACATAAAAGGGAACCTTACTAATATGAAAACTGCTAATATCAGGACTTTCATGATGAAACGGAGAATCCAGAGGCCTATTCCAGATGTTCCAGTCTTCCAGCTAATCGACAATCCAGATGTTCCAGTCTTTCAGCTACTTGATAATCCAGATGTTCCAGTCTTCCAGCTAATCGATAATCCAGACGTTCCAGTCTTCTACCTACTTGATAATCCAGACGCTTCAGTCTTCCAGCTACTTGATAATCCAGACGTTCCAGTCTTCTAGCCACTCGATAATCCAGACGTTCCAGTTTTCCAGCTACTTGATAATCCAGATGTTTCAGCAAAATCGCAAATCTACAGCGACACAACGAAAGAGGTTTCGCTGTGACAACGGCCGCACAAAGACTGTGTTTCGAAGTTTCGAAACGTTATGATATTACAGGTTAATTATGAACTTCCGTTTGATATAAAAACATTTCCGGAGACACAATGGCTTTTTTTTATCGTGCGTGTAGTCTATTGTTTTGAAGGAATTATACATCACTTGTAAATAATAATATCTTATTCCATTTACATTTCCTTTATCCGGTCGAGGCTGACGTAAACCTTCAATTATACAAAAACTTTGTTTATATCCACAAACAAACACCCTAAACTATACTCAATTTTTTTTAATGAGGCGCATTTGCACTGACTCGCAGCTGTGCCATTTTAGCTCGGAGAAGTTTCCTGCTTTCTGATTGGTTAGAATTATCTTGCCCAACCAGTTAGCGATCAGAAAACTTTTCCGAGCTAAAAGGGCACCCCTGCGAGTCGGTGCAAATCTGCCTCACTAAAAAGAATTGACTATACATAATTGAATTTATAGAACTTCAAAAGTTTATGATTGCAGTAAATGTCTATATGATGAATATACTGATATGGGTCTCTCTTCATAGTTTATATAATATGATAGATTGTTCTATTGTTGTTATTGTTCTCTTAAAATGTTTTGTCTTGATTGTTAATTACTTCTCTTGTAGTTTATTTATGTCCTTGTTTCTTTCCTAAGCCCTTGGGCTTATAACACCCTGCTTTTCCAGCAAGGGTTATAGCTTTGATAATAATAATGATAATAATAATGATAATAATAATAATAATAATAATAATAATAATAATAGTAATAATAATAATAATATTAATAATAATTATTATTATTAAAATTATTATTATTATTATTATTATTATTATTATTATTATTGCTTGGTAAGCTACAACTCTAGTTAGAAATGCAAGATGCTATAAGCCCAAGGGCTCCAACAGGAGAAGTGGCCCAGTGAGGAAAGGAAATTAGTAAATATATAAGCTATGAGAGACATTGGCTTGCCTTACTACTGGCTTCCTCTGATTCCTAATCATTATTAGCTCCGCCAACGAAGTTAGAAGGAGGCTAAGTTTTTCCCTTTGTTTGTGTGTTTGTTTGTTTGTTTATGAACAACTTCCAGGTCACAGTTTTACTCATAGAGTAGTGAATTCCATTTTGAAAATCCTAGGTCAAAGGTCAAGGTCAAGGTCGAGCTAAAGGTCGACCGAATTAACCCTAAAGGTTTAAAGGGTTTAAAGGCCGCTCATGAATGACAGAGGTGAGGGACAGTGACATTGCTCTATCAAGCAGAGACTGACCATATATGCATATGATCAGCGCCTAAGCTAGGACCAGCGAGGGCCAGGCAATGGCTTGCGACAACTCAGCAGATAGACCTATAGTCTCTTCCAAATTCCCCCTCCTTAGCTCACAAGGACGGCGAGGCTGCAGCGACCAAAGGAAGTAACGAGTTTGAGCGGGACTCGAACCCCCGTCTGGCGTTCACCAGTCAGGGACGTTACTGCAACCCCTGAACCTTGAGAATTAGCTGCTGTGGTGGAGGTCTGCACTCTCAGAGGGCTTTCCTAGTTCATGAAAGATTCCTCCAGTATTTTATGAGTTGCAATATTAATGAATGAATAATAAATAATAAATAATAGATAATAAATATTAAATAATCGATAATAAATGTTAAATAATAAACAATAAAAGATAAATAATAAATAATAGATAATAAATAATAAAAATAAATGATAAATAATAAATGATAAATATTAAATAATAAACAATAAATAATAGATAATAAATAATAAAAATAGATGATAAATAATAAATAACAAATATTAGATAATAAACAATAAATAATAAATAATAAATATTGAATAATAAACAATGAATAATAAATAATAAAAATAAATGATAAATAATAAATATTAAATAATAAACAATAAATAATTGATAATAAATAATAAATATTAAATAATATACAATAAACAATAAACAATAAATAATAAATATTAAATATTAAACAATAAATAATGAATAAAAAAATAATAAATAATAAATAATAAATAATAAATATTAAATAATGAACAATAAATAATAAATAATAAATAATAAATAATAACGAATAAATAATAAATAATAAATAATAAAGAAATTGTCACAACCAAAAACAATTAAATGAGCAAATTAATATCAAGGTTTCATATCAAATTCCAATTGGCAATTTCCGGATTTATCAATATATCATCTAGATGACCACAGATTTCATATAATGTATTAATGAATTTAGTTTCCTTGTATAATTACTATATTATTTTTAAGGTAATTTTTATGACTTTTTAAGGTAATTTTATGGCTTTTTAAGGTAATTTTTATGCTTTATAAGGTAATTTTATGGCTTTTTAAGGTAATTTTTATGGCTTTTTAAGGTAATTTTATGGCTTTTAAGGTAATTTTTATGCTTTTTAAGGTGATTTTAGGGATGACTTTTGGTTTACGTTATTTCATTGTTTGGTACAACTCGCTAGTTACATTAATATATGCCATAATTTAGGTAAATATAGGATTACTTAAATTGGTATTTCTATATGCAGTATATATCTATATCTATCTCTCTCTCTCTCTCTCTCTCTCTCTCTCTCTCTCTCTCTCTATATATATATATATATATATATGTATATATATGTTTGTGTGTATATATATACGTATATCTGTACATAAACATATATATACACACATACAGTATATACAATATATATACATCTATATATATATATATATATATACATATATATATATATATATATATATGTATATATATATATATATACACACACACACATAAACAGTATGTGTATATATGCATATATATGTATATATATATATATATATATACATAAATGGATAGATCATCAGCCGTTACTGGTCCACTGCAGAACAAAAGCCTCATACATGTCCTTCCACTTGCGTCTGTTTGTGACTTTCTAAGGCAGCCCAAATCTTCAAACTTTATTTGTTTGTCAATCCATCGTCTTCTCTTCTCTCCACTGCTCTTTTTGCAATCTCTAGAGACTGACCATATATACATAGAATCAGCGCCCAAGCCCCCCTCTCCATCCAAGCTAGGACTAAGGAGGGTTAGATAATGGCTGCTTATGACTCAGCAGATAGATCTATAGGCTCCCCTAAAACCCGATATTTATCTTACAAGGATGGTGAGGTTGCAGCGACTAAAGGAACTAACGTGCTGGATCGGGACTCGAACCCCAGTCTGGCGTTCAACAGTCAGGGACGTTACCACATCGGCCACGCATATTAATTAATTACACACATAAGGAAATTATTCAGTGGGAGGCTTGTGAGAGAAGACTCGTAATTATGACTATTTCGATTTATTACCGACGTGTGATTTGGTCTTATAAATTTGGGGAACTGATGGAGAACCCATTCATTCAAAGAATATTTATATTCAGGGGAGTCTTTGAAAATCTGATTCGTACAAAGCATATTATTTATTAGAAAATGCTGATGATGTATGAAGCTTTGCTGTATACCTGGAAGACTAGACTTATGCAAGTATTATCATTATTATTATTATTATTATTATTATTATTATTATTATTATTTTTATTATTATTATTATTATTATTATTATTTATTAGAAAATGCTGATGATGTATGAAGCCTTGCTGTGTATACCTGGAAGACGAGACTTGCTGCAATTATTATTATTATTATTATTATTATTATTATTATTATTATTATTATTATTACTAGCCAAGCTACTAGTTGGAAAAACAAGATGCTATAAGCCCAAGGGCTCCAACAGGGAAAAATAGTCCTGTTTGGAAATGAAACAAGGAAATAAATAAACGATATAAGAAGTAATGAAAAATAAAAAATAAAATATCTTAAAAAACATTAACAACATTAAAACAGATAATTCATCTATAGACTATAAAAAGACTTATGTCAGCCTGGTCAACATAAAAACATTTGCTACAAGTTCGAATGACTTAGGTTACTGTATCTCTTATCATAGTGCAGTGTTTCATATATAACCTAATGAATTATACCCTATCATGAGGGTCAATACTACACAGTATTCTAGAAGTTTTATTCCAGCTGTGACCAAGTTGTGGAATGATCTTCCCTAATTGGTTAGTTGAGTCAGTAGAATTTCAAAAGTTCAAACTCGCAGAAAAACTTTTAATATTGAACAGGCTTACATAAGTCCTTTTATAGTTTATATATCAAATATCCGTTTTAATGTTGTTAATACTTTTAAAATATTTTATTTTAATTGTTCATTACTCCTTATACCGGTTATTTATTTCATTATTTCCTCTCATCACTGGGTTATTTTTCCCTGTTTGAGCCCCTGGGCTTATAACATCTTGCTTTTCCATCTAGGGTTGTGGCTTAGCTAGTAATAATGATAATAATAATAATGATAATAATAATACTAATAATAATAAATAATAATAATAATAATAATAATAATAATAATAATAATAATAATAATAATAATAAATTGATTCCAACAGCAATCACACCAACGTACCTGAAGAAAATATTTATATATATCAATATTTCTAACGTCAAAATCGTTTCAATATGAATATTCCAGGATATTCCAGCCACAGCTGACGAGACTCAAATATCAGAGAAATCATGAAAGACAGAATCTCTCTTTGATAATTCATCCAAAATTGTAAATGATATAAATTTAATAACATTCACTTATGCGTTATACATTTAAGTTGAAATATATAATGTATAATGTATAATGTATAATGTATAATGTATAATGTATAATGTAAGTTTATTTTAAGGTTAAAGGTTGGCCTTCAAATATGAGGTTTCATGATTCGATATTATTTTAATTATGTCCTCTTTCGGAGACTTTGAGTTAGGTTCAGTATCTGGTCAA
>NC_090759.1:38728660-38753660 GCF_036898095.1 Palaemon carinicauda
TATATACATATATATACAGTATATATATATATATATATATATATATCGTTATCTATATACATCACATACCTCAATACATAACGTTAGAAAAAGACATATGCAAAGTTTAAAAATATAATCATAAATCGTACCTCCACCATGATGGCTTTACGGTTGGTCTCGGCTGAGCGGACGAGCTGGAGTAAACAGAGAACTCCGAGGAAGCTTTGGATTCCGCGTTGGCTAGATTCACAGACTTCTGCCCCACGAAGCTCTTGTTGAAGTTGTCGATGCGCAGAGGGGAGCAGCAGGAACGGGATACCAGGATGGCCTGGTAGAGGGACAGAGGATAAGTGAGGTGAGTCCAGGAATTGGAAGGAGAGAGAGAGAGAGAGAAGGGGAGATTAAAAGAGAGAGAGAGAGAGAGAGAGAGAGAGAGGGGGAGAGAGAGAGAGAGAGAGATTAAAAGGATGGAGAGAGATTAAAGCGAGAGAGAGAGAGAGAGAGAGAGAGAGAGAGACTTGTTTTGGAATCATATTAATCTGAAATAATAATAAGCTCTCTATGTCTGTCTCTCCTTTTAATCTCTCTCCCTCTCTCTCTCTCTCTCTCTCTCTCTCTCTCTCTCTCTCTCTCTTGAAGCCCTAGGGTTCTCCTCACTTTGGGCTTAAAATAGAAAATAAACCCTTAATAATATTACGCTGATAAGCTGGTGAATATGTATGAGAGAGAGAGAGAGAGAGAGAGAGAGAGAGAGATTATGGTTGTATGCTATCATTATTAGGTAAAATTTAAATGAATCCAAGAAAATTCTCTCTCTCTCTCTCTCTCTCTCTCTCTCTCTCTCTCTCTCTCTCTCTTATACATACATATTTACCAGCTTGTCAGCGTAATTTTATAAAGAGCCGATTTTCTATTTTCAGCCCAAAACCGGCTATTGATTATCAGTAAAAAAAAATTTCAATCTTTACGATTTATGAAGTTTTGAAATAAATAAATCCTGTCTTGAAGCCTTCTGGATATCATGTGCCTCCAGGAGACATGGAAAACATTATATCAAATGTAATACTAATTTAAATAGTAACAAAAAGATTCTTTTATAAAAATAGTTTCTCTCAAAGAAATAAAAACGATATGAGAATCTTAATTAACGAGGAAGAATTCATTCTTACTAAAATGGAAGGGAATTGCATGAGATAAGTTAATTAAGTAAATTAACTTGCCTTCCAGACACAACCTACTATAGTGGCTGCAAAGATTCCGGGAAAATTAAGCCCCGCCCCCTGATGACGTTATTGTTAATCATGTTGTCTCCCACGTTAGTAGCGGTCACAATACATCCTCTTATAAACTTCAAACTATACTAACATATAGCACAATACATCCCGTAACAAATCTCAAACTATACTAACATATAGTCACTTTAAGGAGATGTGTTTTAACTTCTATTAACGCGGGAAACAACATGATTGGCTATGACGTCATCAGGGGATATGGCTTATTTGGCCTGGAATCTCTGCTGCTATTAAATAATGAGAAAGAATCAGATAGAAACTTGTATCGAGGCTCCTCATAACTCAAGTGATAGCCAATAACAACCACAGAAAGAAAAGCATTGCGTTTCTATTGGAGGGCTACAACTAAAGAACGGGGCCAAAGGATGAAAAAACCTCACCTTGAATCCAGACCGGAACTTAATGTTGAAATAAGCGTAGAGAATAGGGTTGATGCAAGAGTTTGACGCTCCCAGCCACTGGGCAATTGGTGCCAAGACATGAATTATGGACATTTCTGTTTCTGTTGGCACCACTCCAAGCTGGAAGCGACATTTGAATAAAAATACAGTGATTACTTTTATTCAATTGCTATTTCACTTACATGTACAAATACAGAGCTTTTGAAGATAGATACCCTTGGAAGAATGTATGAACAGGAAGTGATTGGTTTGATGTAAAATTAGTTCATAGACTTTGATTATGAGAATGGGTTGCAATGTTAGGTGTGTTGGAAGAAAGACCTTATTGAAAATGAAAATGCAATTGACTGCTTTTTTTTTTTTTTTTGTACAGTAATAAAGAACTGATTGGCGATATATCACAGAAATTGTAATGACTTGTGAAAGCTAGAGAGCATTTGTAACAGAAGAGTAGAAAGTATATGTTAGTATGAATATTGGTAATGAATGTTATATTTGATGGAGGAAGAGTGATCTTAGAGGATTAATGTTAGTATGTTGCAGTATATATACGATTTAATAAAGCAAAGTGGGGAGTCACTCCTAAAGGCAATGATAAAAGGAATGATTTGAGAAATCTTTAATGTATGTTGAGTATCTACGAAAATAAATGTAGGAATAAATTACTATTTTAAAATAGCTCATATAAAATCCTTAGATTAAAATAACACGATGATCTTGTACATCAATAAATTACAATATTTTAGAAAAAAACTAAATTTTTATCGGAAATTCTCCGTAAAAATATACTGTTCTCAACCGTGTTTCAGTAAAATACAGGAGACCGTAATTTTACCCCACTTTTTTATCATCTTTTACGGGTTGGTGACCGTAATATCACTCTTTTACATCAATATAATCGTTTTTAATAAGGTAAAAATCCTGGAATAAATGTTGCCAGACTTTTACCGTTTTTAGTACAATTTTTTAACAGCGTATATTCAGTTGAAAGATAACTTTTGTATATGGTTAATAAAGGAAAGAATAAAGATACTCTACCTTATGTCTGGCGAATATCACATAGAGGGGCAGCCACGACAGAGCAAAGAGAATGACAACAACAACCAGCATCTTGATGACTTTGATCTTCGACCTGTGGATCATCAGCGCCACCCCTTCATCTTGGCGCTCCCCGGGCAATTTCCTTCGCCAGACCTTTGGAAATTGATACAACAGGATTATCATCATTATTTTTGTTACTTCAAGAGCTGCTTTACTGGTCCTATACAGCAGGGGAATCCTTCTCTCTACAGGACCTCTTTAAGGGCTGTTTTTTTGGTCCTATACAGCAGGGGAATCCTACTCTCTACAGGACCTCTTCAAGGGCTGCTTTTCTGGTTCTATACAGCAGGGGAATCCTACTCTCTACAGGACCTCTTTAAGGGCTGTTTTTCTGGTCCTATACAGCAGGGGAATCCTACTCTCTACAGGACCTATTCAAGGGCTGCTTTTCTGGTCCTATATAGCAGGAGAACCCTATTCCCTACAGGACCTCTACATTCCTTTTATCATGTTAGTTCGAAATCATTTAACATTTTATTGCTCGTATGTTGTCAAATCTACATTATCGAAGCATTTAGAGCACAAGAAAGTCTTCAGTTTCCTCTTGGAAACCTTACTGATAACGGAAAACATTGATGTTTATATATATATATATATATATATATATATATATATATGTATGTATATATATATACAAAATATATGTATATATAACATATATATATATACACACTTAATGGATTCTTTTACCCTATACTAAACCAAGAAACAGCTTTACTGAAATGCATACATTTACAAAGGAAATAATGATAAGGTTTATTTTATAACTGATTTACACTGGAACGCCCTTATTAACAAAGGTGGATGACGCAACGCGAGTCAGGCGTTGGCAAAGACACAGAAATATGACAATTTTCTTTTTCATTTCTTTCTCTATATTGATAACGCTGGTTATAAAAGCATCAAATTAAACCATAGTGATGCACCTTCTTGTATGTAACTATTACGCCTTAAATTATTTAAATCTGTTAAGAATAATGTTATTTTCCATCCAATGAAATTCCATTTGGCAGCGCTGTCCCAAACTCGTCCCACCCACCTTAACTATGCTGACGATTGTTAACTCGGTCACTTGCACAGGGACATGACTTGAAATCTATGTGTTCTGATGAAGAAAGGAAATACTAAACACTTTTATAAGTAAAATTAGGTTGCTTCCGATATCATATTAAAAGTTCACACCATTTTCTGATAAAAATAATCATTCCTAATAAGGAAACGATCGTTGGACAATTCACCAACTGCCGATTCTCTAGCCTCTACCTTCCTACCACACTTTTTTGACACACGTGTTCGTCAAATAATATATTATATTAGTTGGGTCAAGGTGCCCCTGATGCCATCTATTGGTGGTAAAGTAAAACTCTTTACGATAATGCTAGAGGAGTCTGCGTGATTATGCCTTTCCTAATATGATAATATTGTTATTCTACGTAAGTTTTACCTACAATACAGGTCATAACATGAAACATATTAGGTATCTTTTGGTTTCATAAATGGTAACTGAAAATTTGGTAAAATAACTGTAATTATTCGATTGTCTCACTGATTTCAGTATGTGTGGCATATCTGGCAACCTGCCCCTTGACCCTCTAATGTAATTGCGCTAACGATTGTTTGTTGAGGAAATATTTCTGAGACATTTATTGTAAATTTTGTAATTTCCTAAGAATTAAGTTGTGCCCAGACATAAAGGAACACCAAGTTCACGTGCTTCTATTTTATAGCAATTTGTTCCCAAATAGCAACAGAGATAAAGTAATGAAAATTATGAGTGGATGATGGGGATAACTAGCAATCTAGCTCTCTACTGATGAGGCCATCTATTGGCCATGAAAATAGACAATGTGTAGAGATTCTAATAATTGCTTTCTGGAATCTTCCATGACGTACTTTTGGTGTATAAAATTAAAAGTCATACAAACTTAAATAAAACGTTATCAAAGATGACATCCGGACATTGACTGTTGAGGAGCCACTGTCCTCAACCTACTTACAACCGTACTTAGAGGTTTGTTAGGGTTAAATTTCAGGCCCCATAATTTGCACCATATGCCAATTTTAACCAGATCTCTATTAAGGGATTCAGCAACGCCAAATCTACATTCAGGCGATGGAACTGATGCAAAGAGAGTAGCATCATCTGCATATGCAACGAGCTTGTTTTCTAAGCCACTTGCCATGTGTATTTAATATGAAAAGTAATGGGCCAAGAACACTACCATAAGGAACAACAGATATCACATTCCTTTACTCACTATGGTGCCCATCAACAACTCTTTGCGATCTTATACTTAAAAATTTTATAATTATTCTAAGAAAAGACCTACCATTCTCAACTTTTATAGTTTGAAAACAAGGGCCTCATGATTAACACGGTCAAAGGCAGCACTAAAATCAAGGCCAATCATACGAACTTCCTGACCACAATCAAGGGACTTAGTATACAGCATTGGCGGTTGTAAGAAGGGTATCACATGCTCCAAGGCCTTTACGATTACCTTCAGCAAACCTATTTAGACGTTTTGCCAAAAGACGTTAAAAAAACATTAGATAATATGGGAGCAATAGAATTTGGGCATTATTTAGCTGGAATTGAAATACCAAAAACATATTTACATAATAGAATAATATTACCTATTCTCCAACAAGTTCTAAAATAACCTTTCATTGATAACTTTAAAAGTTTAAACTTCCAGAAAATGTTTTTTATGTTGAACAGGCTGACATAAGTCTTATTATAGTTTATATATGACATATCTGTTTTGATGTTACTGTTTTTAAAATAATTTATAGGTAATTTTTTCTCATCGTTTATTTATTTCCTTATTTCCTTTCCTCACAGGGCTATTTTCCCCTGTTGGACCCCTTGGGCTTATAGCATCTTGCTTTTCTAGCTAGGGTTGTAGCCTCGCTAGTAATAATGATAATAATAGCTTCCTGGAAATAGCTAAGAAATCTGCAGTCTTTATAGAGAAAAAGGAAAAATACCATTTGGGTTTACACCTCTATAAACATCAAGGTCCACCAAGAGATTTTTAACTTTACAGACAACTTAAAAGCTAAGAAATTAGCTGCGTTTATAAAAAAAAAACAAAGGAAAAATATCATTTGGATCTACACCTCTATAAACATCAAGGTCCACCAAGAGATTTTTAACTTTACAGACAACTTAAAAGCTAAGAAATTAGCTGCGTTTATAAAAAAAAACAAAGGAAAAATATCATTTGGATCTACACCTCTATAAACATCAAGGTCCACCAAGAGATTTTTAACTTTACAGACAACTTAAAAGCTAAGAAATTAGCTGCGTTTATAAAAAAAAAACAAAGGAAAAATATCATTTGGATCTACACCTCTATAAACATCAAGGTCCACCAAGAGATTTTTAACTTTACAGACAACTTAAAAGCTAAGAAATTAGCTGCGTTTATAAAAAACAAAAACAAAAAAAAACAAAGGAAAAATATCATTTGGATCTACACCTCTATAAGCATCAAGGTCCACCAAGAGAATTTTAACTTTACAGACAACTTAAAAGCTAAGAAATTAGCTGCGTTTATAAAAAACAAAAAAAAACAAAGGAAAAATATCATTTGGATCTACACCTCTATAAACATCAAGGTCCACCAAGAGATTTTTAACTTTACAGACAACTTAAAAGCTAAGAAATTAGCTGCGTTTATAAAAAAAAAACAAAAAAAAACAAAGGAAAAATATCATTTGGATCTACACCTCTATAAGCATCAAGGTCCACCAAGAGAATTTTAACTTTACAGACAACTTAAAAGCTAAGAAATTAGCTGCGTTTATAAAAAAAAAAACAAAGGAAAAATATCATTTGGATCTACACCTCTATAAACATCAAGGTCCACCAAGAGATTTTTAACTTTACAGACAACTTAAAAGCTAAGAAATTAGCTGCGTTTATAAAAAAAAAAAAAACAAAGGAAAAATATCATTTGGATCTACACCTCTATAAACATCAAGGTCCACCAAGAGATTTTTAACTTTACAGACAACTTAAAAGCTAAGAAATTAGCTGCGTTTATAAAAAAAAAAACAAAGGAAAAATATCATTTGGATCTACACCTCTATAAACATCAAGGTCCACCAAGAGATTTTTAACTTTACAGACAACTTAAAAGCTAAGAAATTAGCTGCGTTTATAAAAAACAAAAACAAAAAAAAACAAAGGAAAAATATCATTTGGATCTACACCTCTATAAGCATCAAGGTCCACCAAGAGAATTTTAACTTTACAGACAACTTAAAAGCTAAGAAATTAGCTGCGTTTATAAAAAAAAAAAAAAACAAAGGAAAAATATCATTTGGATCTACACCTCTATAAACATCAAGGTCCACCAAGAGATTTTTAACTTTACAGACAACTTAAAAGCTAAGAAATTAGCTGCGTTTATAAAAAACAAAAACAAAAACAAAGGAAAAATATCATTTGGATCTACACCTCTATAAACATCAAGGTCCACTAAGAGATTTTTAACTTTACAGACAACTTAAAAGCTAAGAAATTAGCTGCGTTTATAAAAAAAAAACAAAGGAAAAATATCATTTGGATCTACACCTCTATAAACATCAAGGTCCACTAAGAGATTTTTAACTTTACAGACAACTTAAAAGCTAAGAAATTAGCTGCGTTTATAAAAAAAAAAACAAAGGAAAAATATCATTTGGATCTACACCTCTATAAACATCAAGGTCCACCAAGAGATTTTTAACTTTACAGACAACTTAAAAGCTAAGAAATTAGCTGCGTTTATAAAAAAAAAACAAAGGAAAAATATCATTTGGATCTACACCTCTATAAACATCAAGGTCCACCAAGAGAATTTTAACTTTACAGACAACTTAAAAGCTAAGAAATTAGCTGCGTTTATAAAAAAAAAAAAACAAAGGAAAAATATCATTTGGATCTACACCTCTATAAACATCAAGGTCCACCAAGAGATTTTTAACTTTACAGACAACTTAAAAGCTAAGAAATTAGCTGCGTTTATAAAAAAAAACAAAGGAAAAATATCATTTGGATCTACACCTCTATAAACATCAAGGTCCACCAAGAGATTTTTAACTTTACAGACAACTTAAAAGCTAAGAAATTAGCTGCGTTTATAAAAAAAAAAACAAAAAAAAACAAAGGAAAAATATCATTTGGATCTACACCTCTATAAGCATCAAGGTCCACCAAGAGAATTTTAACTTTACAGACAACTTAAAAGCTAAGAAATTAGCTGCGTTTATAAAAAAAAAAAAAAAACAAAGGAAAAATATCATTTGGATCTACACCTCTATAAACATCAAGGTCCACCAAGAGATTTTAACTTTACAGACAACTTAAAAGCTAAGAAATTAGCTGCGTTTATAAAAAAAAAAAAAAAACAAAGGAAAAATATCATTTGGATCTACACCTCTATAAACATCAAGGTCCACCAAGAGATTTTTAACTTTACAGACAACTTAAAAGCTAAGAAATTAGCTGCGTTTATAAAAAACAAAAACAAAGGAAAAATATCATTTGGATCTACACCTCTATAAACATCAAGGTCCACCAAGAGATTTTTAACTTTACAGACAACTTAAAAGCTAAGAAATTAGCTGCGTTTATAAAAAAAAAACAAAGGAAAAATATCATTTGGATCTACACCTCTATAAACATCAAGGTCCACCAAGAGATGTTTAACTTTACAGACAACTTAAAAGCTAAGAAATTAGCTGCGTTTATAAAAAAAAAAAACAAAGGAAAAATATCATTTGGATCTACACCTCTATAAACATCAAGGTCCACCAAGAGATTTTTAACTTTACAGACAACTTAAAAGCTAAGAAATTAGCTGCGTTTATAAAAAAAAAAAACAAAGGAAAAATATCATTTGGATCTACACCTCTATAAACATCAAGGTCCACCAAGAGATTTTTAACTTTACAGACAACTTAAAAGCTAAGAAATTAGCTGCGTTTATAAAAAAAAAAAACAAAGGAAAAATATCATTTGGATCTACACCTCTATAAGCATCAAGGTCCACCAAGAGATTTTTAACTTTACAGACAACTTAAAAGCTAAGAAATTAGCTGCGTTTATAAAAAACAAAAACAAAAAAAAACAAAGGAAAAATATCATTTGGATCTACACCTCTATAAACATCAAGGTCCACCAAGAGATTTTTAACTTTACAGACAACTTAAAAGCTAAGAAATTAGCTGCGTTTATAAAAAAAAAAAAACAAAGGAAAAATATCATTTGGATCTACACCTCTATAAGCATCAAGGTCCACCAAGAGATTTTTAACTTTACAGACAACTTAAAAGCTAAGAAATTAGCTGCGTTTATAAAAAACAAAAACAAAAAAAAACAAAGGAAAAATATCATTTGGATCTACACCTCTATAAACATCAAGGTCCACCAAGAGATTTTTAACTTTACAGACAACTTAAAAGCTAAGAAATTAGCTGCGTTTATAAAAAACAAAAACAAAAAAAAACAAAGGAAAAATATCATTTGGATCTACACCTCTATAAGCATCAAGGTCCACCAAGAGAATTTTAACTTTACAGACAACTTAAAAGCTAAGAAATTAGCTGCGTTTATAAAAAAAAAAAAAACAAAGGAAAAATATCATTTGGATCTACACCTCTATAAACATCAAGGTCCACCAAGAGATTTTTAACTTTACAGACAACTTAAAAGCTAAGAAATTAGCTGCGTTTATAAAAAACAAAAACAAAAACAAAGGAAAAATATCATTTGGATCTACACCTCTATAAACATCAAGGTCCACTAAGAGATTTTTAACTTTACAGACAACTTAAAAGCTAAGAAATTAGCTGCGTTTATAAAAAATGACAAAGGAAAAATATCATTTGGATCTACACCTCTATAAACATCAAGGTCCACTAAGAGATTTTTAACTTTACAGACAACTTAATTAAAAGCTAAGAAATTAGCTGCGTTTATAAAAAAAAAAACAAAGGAAAAATATCATTTGGATCTACACCTCTATAAGCATCAAGGTCCACCAAGAGATTTTTAACTTTACAGACAACTTAAAAGCTAAGAAATTAGCTGCGTTTATAAAAAAAAAAAACAAAGGAAAAATATCATTTGGATCTACACCTCTATAAACATCAAGGTCCACCAAGAGATTTTTAACTTTACAGACAACTTAAAAGCTAAGAAATTAGCTGCGTTTATAAAAAACAAAAACAAAAAAAAACAAAGGAAAAATATCATTTGGATCTACACCTCTATAAACATCAAGGTCCACCAAGAGATTTTTAACTTTACAGACAACTTAAAAGCTAAGAAATTAGCTGCGTTTATAAAAAAAAAACAAAGGAAAAATATCATTTGGATCTACACCTCTATAAACATCAAGGTCCACCAAGAGA
This sequence comes from Palaemon carinicauda, assembly GCF_036898095.1. NCBI lineage: Eukaryota > Metazoa > Arthropoda > Malacostraca > Decapoda > Palaemonidae > Palaemon > Palaemon carinicauda. The sequence goes on from NC_090759.1 coordinate 38,738,844, forward strand.
TTTTTAACTTTACAGACAACTTAAAAGCTAAGAAATTAGCTGCGTTTATAAAAAACAAAAACAAAAAAAAACAAAGGAAAAATATCATTTGGATCTACACCTCTATAAGCATCAAGGTCCACCAAGAGATTTTTAACTTTACAGACAACTTAAAAGCTAAGAAATTAGCTGCGTTTATAAAAAAAAAAAAACAAAGGAAAAATATCATTTGGATCTACACCTCTATAAGCATCAAGGTCCACCAAGAGATTTTTAACTTTACAGACAACTTAAAAGCTAAGAAATTAGCTGCGTTTATAAAAAAAAAAAACAAAGGAAAAATATCATTTGGATCTACACCTCTATAAGCATCAAGGTCCACCAAGAGATTTTTAACTTTACAGACAACTTAAAAGCTAAGAAATTAGCTGCGTTTATAAAAAACAAAAACAAAAAAAAACAAAGGAAAAATATCATTTGGATCTACACCTCTATAAACATCAAGGTCCACCAAGAGATTTTTAACTTTACAGACAACTTAAAAGCTAAGAAATTAGCTGCGTTTATAAAAAAAAAAAACAAAGGAAAAATATCATTTGGATCTACACCTCTATAAACATCAAGGTCCACCAAGAGATTTTTAACTTTACAGACAACTTAAAAGCTAAGAAATTAGCTGCGTTTATAAAAAAAAAACAAAGGAAAAATATCATTTGGATCTACACCTCTATAAGCATCAAGGTCCACCAAGAGATTTTTAACTTTACAGACAACTTAAAAGCTAAGAAATTAGCTGCGTTTATAAAAAACAAAAACAAAAAAAAACAAAGGAAAAATATCATTTGGATCTACACCTCTATAAACATCAAGGTCCACCAAGAGATTTTTAACTTTACAGACAACTTAAAAGCTAAGAAATTAGCTGCGTTTATAAAAAAAAAACAAAGGAAAAATATCATTTGGATCTACACCTCTATAAACATCAAGGTCCACCAAGAGATTTTTAACTTTACAGACAACTTAAAAGCTAAGAAATTAGCTGCGTTTATAAAAAACAAAAACAAAAAAAAAACAAAGGAAAAATATCATTTGGATCTACACCTCTATAAGCATCAAGGTCCACCAAGAGATTTTTAACTTTACAGACAACTTAAAAGCTAAGAAATTAGCTGCGTTTATAAAAAACAAAAACAAAAAAAAAACAAAGGAAAAATATCATTTGGATCTACACCTCTATAAACATCAAGGTCCACCAAGAGATTTTTAACTTTACAGACAACTTAAAAGCTAAGAAATTAGCTGCGTTTATAAAAAAAAAAAACAAAGGAAAAATATCATTTGGATCTACACCTCTATAAGCATCAAGGTCCACCAAGAGATTTTTAACTTTACAGACAACTTAAAAGCTAAGAAATTAGCTGCGTTTATAAAAAACAAAAACAAAAAAAAACAAAGGAAAAATATCATTTGGATCTACACCTCTATAAACATCAAGGTCCACCAAGAGATTTTTAACTTTACAGACAACTTAAAAGCTAAGAAATTAGCTGCGTTTATAAAAAAAAAAACAAAGGAAAAATATCATTTGGATCTACACCTCTATAAACATCAAGGTCCACCAAGAGATTTTTAACTTTACAGACAACTTAAAAGCTAAGAAATTAGCTGCGTTTATAAAAAAAAAAAAAAAAACTAAGGAAAAATATCATTTGGATCTACACCTCTATAAACATCAAGGTCCACCAAGAGATTTTTAACTTTACAGACAACTTAAAAGCTAAGAAATTAGCTGCGTTTATAAAAAAAAAAAAAAAAACAAAGGAAAAATATCATTTGGATCTACACCTCTATAAACATCAAGGTCCACCAAGAGATTTTTAACTTTACAGACAACTTAAAAGCTAAGAAATTAGCTGCGTTTATAAAAAAAAAAAAAAACAAAGGAAAAATATCATTTGGATCTACACCTCTATAAACATCAAGGTCCACCAAGAGATTTTTAACTTTACAGACAACTTAAAAGCTAAGAAATTAGCTGCGTTTATAAAAAACAAAAACAAAAAAAAACAAAGGAAAAATATCATTTGGATCTACACCTCTATAAGCATCAAGGTCCACCAAGAGATTTTTAACTTTACAGACAACTTAAAAGCTAAGAAATTAGCTGCGTTTATAAAAAACAAAAACAAAAAAAAACAAAGGAAAAATATCATTTGGATCTACACCTCTATAAACATCAAGGTCCACCAAGAGATTTTTAACTTTACAGACAACTTAAAAGCTAAGAAATTAGCTGCGTTTATAAAAAAAAAAAAAAAACAAAGGAAAAATATCATTTGGATCTACACCTCTATAAACATCAAGGTCCACCAAGAGATTTTTAACTTTACAGACAACTTAAAAGCTAAGAAATTAGCTGCGTTTATAAAAAAAAAAACAAAGGAAAAATATCATTTGGATCTACACCTCTATAAACATCAAGGTCCACCAAGAGATTTTTAACTTTACAGACAACTTAAAAGCTAAGAAATTAGCTGCGTTTATAAAAAAAAAAAAAAAACAAAGGAAAAATATCATTTGGATCTACACCTCTATAAACATCAAGGTCCACCAAGAGATTTTTAACTTTACAGACAACTTAAAAGCTAAGAAATTAGCTGCGTTTATAAAAAAAAAACAAAGGAAAAATATCATTTGGATCTACACCTCTATAAGCATCAAGGTCCACCAAGATACCTTTAACTTCACGAGTTAGTGTAGCCTCAGGAATACAGGAATGAGGTATATCAAGTTTCTCATTATTCTGCTTACTGTCAAACACATCAGTCTTTGGATAGTGAGTTCTTTGTTTCAAATATCTTTCTTTGAAAATCTAGAAAGGGATTTAAAACAGACAAAGACTTAGACAATAGAATTCTAAGCATTACGAATCTAAGACGCAGTTTGATCTTGTGATATTATAATTCATTAAGCTTTCTTATACTTAATTAGCGCAACAGATGAGCAAATAATGCTTCTGGCCTTATGCAGACAAATGAGACTTATATAATAATCTAATTATTTGATTTATGTTTATTATGATTTTTGACATTCTTTATTTTTAATGATTTCATAAATGTTTGTATTTCATCAAAATAATAATAATAATAATAATAATAATAATAATAATAATAATAATAATAATAATAATAATAATAATATTATTATTATTATTATTATTATTATTATTATTACTAGGTAACTTACAACCTTAGTTGGAAAAGCAGGATGCTATAAGCACAAGTGCTCCAACAGGGAAAAATAGCCCAGCGAGAAAAGTAATGACCAATTAAGATAAGATATTTTAGGAACAGTAATAACCTTAAAATAGATATTTCATATATAAACTATAAAAACTTACAAAAAAAAAACAAGTAGAAGAGAAATAAGATACAGGAATTATTATCTTTAATATATTATTAATTAGACTAGATAACTAATAACTTAATAATACGTTGTAGGATGCTTTCATTTGTGTGTGTGTGAGAGAGAGAGAGAGAGATTTTATCCTTTTATTGCACTGGTTGAATGAGAGAGAGAGAGAGAGAGAGAGAGAGAGAGATTGCATCCTTTTATTGCACTGGTTAAATGAGAGAGAGAGAGAGAGAGAGAGAGAGAGAGAGAGAGAGATTTTATCCTTTTATTGCACTGGTTAAATGAGAGAGAGAGAGAGAGAGAGAGAGAGAGAGAGAGATTGCATCCTTTTATTGCACTGGTTAAATGAGAGAGAGAGAGAGAGAGAGAGAGAGAGAGATTGCATCATTTTACTGCATTGGTTAAATGAGAGAGAGAGAGAGAGAGAGAGAGAGAGAGAGAGAGAGAGAGATTGCATCCTTTTATTGCACTGGTTAAATGAGAGAGAGAGAGAGAGAGAGAGAGAGAGAGAGAGAGATTGCATCCTTTTATTACACTGGTTAAATGAGAGAGAGAGAGAGAGAGAGAGAGAGAGAGAGAGAGAGAGAGATTGCATCCTTTTATTACACTGGTTAAATGAGAGAGAGAGAGAGAGAGAGAGAGAGAGAGAGAGAGAGAGATTGCATCCTTTTATTACACTGGTTAAATGAGAGAGAGAGAGAGAGAGAGAGAGAGAGAGAGAGAAGAGAGAGAGTATCTATCCTTTTATTGCACTGTTAAACGTAGACTTGGGAATTAAAATATCCACCTGCAGGAGTGAGTATGACATGAACAGATATGAAAGGGGTCCTTCATTACGTAACAATCCTTTCCTCGTCCCCTAAGTCCACTTTTCCAGTGTCATTGAAGAGAGAGAGAGAGAGAGAGAGAGAGAGAGAGAGAGAGGGGGGGGGTCGCTGAAAAAATGGGATGATTATGTTAATAATAATAATGATGATGATAACGGATATCACTATCATCATTGATAATTTCTTCTCGTATAGTTTGCTTATTTACTTATTTCCTTTCCTCACTGGGCTATTTTTTCCCCTTTTGGAGCCCTTGGGCTTATAGCATCATGCTTTTCCAACTAGGGATATAGGTTAGGTAATAATAATAATAATAATAATAATAATAATAATAATAATAATAATAGTCTTGCCTTTTTTTGCATTCTCTTATGTATTATCTTTCCAAATATCGTTTCATAATATGTTAAAGGTTAAAAGGTGTCTGATTTCAGTATCATTTTCATCGTAATAGGTGCTCACCAGAACGTCAGCCGGGAGAGGCCAACCCCTCACTGTGTAGCCCAACCACAGCAGTGGCACTCCCCAGTAAACAGCATGAACTCACGTTCCCAGGCTAGGATCGATCTTCTGCCATGCGAACACTAGGCGAACACGTTGCCACTGTATTAGCCCATCAGATATTCTCTAGTCTTGTGTGGTGCCATAGCCTCTGTACCATTGTCTTCTATTGTCTTGGGGTAGAATTCGCTTCCTTAGGGTACATTCGGGTACACTGTTCTATCTATTTCTCTGCTTGTTATTTTTCTAAAGATTTTATAGTTCATATATGAAATATCTATTTTAATGTTATTATTGTTCTTAAACTTTTCTTCTAGTTTATTTCCTTATTTCCTTTCCTCAATAGGCTATTTTCCCTATTGGAACCCTTAGCCTTATAGCATCGTGCTTTTCCAATTAGGGTTGAGGCTTAGCAATTCATAATAATAATAATAATAATAATAATAATAATAATAATAATAATAATAATAATAATAATAATAATAATAATAATAATAATAATAATAATATAAAAAGAACAACGTACAAAACAAATATAGTAAAGCAGAACATTATGGAGGAAAATGTGTAATGTAATAAATTCTCACTATGGCTTAAATTAACGTAAAGATCTTACGAAAAAAATATAAAAGAATTATATTATAATTTTCTGGTTTCTATTACAATGAAAAACATCCAGGAATTAGCATAAGAAAATTAAGTGCAACGAGAATTGCAAGAGAGGCAGAACTCGGTTTGAAGACATTAATAAAAATAGCTTCTATTTACGGTCGAGATGGTTGGATTTAGTTTGGAGGTTAAAGAAAATATTAATCTAAGAAAATATGGTTAGCAGAATCACAATATGCTCAGGAAAAGATATTAATTTTTTTGTGTGCGTGTGTGTGTGTGTGTGTCATTATTCGAATACTGACATAGGTACAGTAGATGCACTTATTATTATTATTATTATTATTATTATTACTTGCAAAGCTATAACCATAGTTAGAAAATCATGATGTTATAAGCCCAAGGGCTCCAACAGGGAAACATAGCCCAGTGAGGAAAGGAAATAAAAAAAATAAATAAACTATATGAGAAGCAATGAACAATTAAAATAGAATATTTCAAGAACAGTAACAACATTAAAACAGATTGTTCATATGTAAACTATATAAAGAGACTTATGTCATCCTCTTCATCATTAAAAACATTCGCTGAGAAGAGAATCAGTAACTGAAGACCTGACAGGGGAACGTACTTGAGACAAGGTAGAATGAAGGCGTTACATCAAACGTAATTAGGGTGGAATGAAGGAATTACATCAAATGTAATTAGGGTGGAATGAAGGAATTACATCAAATGTAATTAGGGTGGAATGAAGGAATTACATCAAATGTAATTAGGGTGGAACGAAGGATTTACATCAAATGTAATTAGGGTGGAATATAGGAATTACATCAAATGTAATTAGGGTGGAATGAAGGAATTACATCAAATGTAATTAGTGGTAGATCAATCACGAAGGTAAACTAAAAGATAATGAAATGGGAACCTCTTGGTAAACCACCATTTTGGTCTTTTAATTAAATCTCCCAAACGTATAGAGGATAAGAGAGAGAGAGAGAGAGAGAGAGAGAGAGAGAGAGAGAGAGAGAGAGACCCATAAGGTTTATTAAATCTCCCAAATGTATAGAGGATAAAAGAGAGAGAGAGAGAGAGAGAGAGAGAGAGAGAGAGAGAGAGACCCATAAGGTTTATCAAATCTCGCAAAAGTATAGAGGATAAGAGAGAGAGAGAGAGAGAGAGAGAGAGAGAGAGAGAGAGACCCATAAGGTTTATTAAATCTCCCAAAATTATAGAGAATAAAAGAGAGAGAGAGAGAGAGAGAGAGAGAGAGAGAGAGAGAGAGAGAGACCCATAAGGTTTATTAAATATCCCAAAATTATAGAGGATAAAAGAGAGAGAGAGAGAGAGAGAGAGAGAGAGAGAGAGAGAGACCCATAAGGTTTATTAAATCTCCCAAAAGTATAGAGGATAAGAGAGAGAGAGAGAGAGAGAGAGAGAGAGAGAGAGAGAGAGAGAGAGAGAGAGAGACCCTTAAGGTTTACCCCATTTCCACTGACATAAAAACTTTGTGATTGTATATATGAAAACCTGGATTGCTATAAGAACTAATTATAATAAATGATTCTAGGTGAATTCGTCTACTACAATTTATCTACAACAATACGTCTACAACAATTCGTCTACTATAATTCATGTATATATATAATTTGTCTACAATAATTCATTTCCAAATTTAATTTGTCTACATAAAGAACTTTATCTCGAAAACTGAGAGATGCTGAGAGAGTAATTATTATTATTATTATCATCAAATGCTAAGCTACAACCCTAGTTAGAAAAGCAGGATGCTATAAGCCCAGGGGCTCCAAAAGGGAAAATAGTCCAGTGAGGAAAGGAAATAAGGAAAAATAAAATATTTCAAGAATAGTAACAACATTAAAATGAATATTTCCTATATAAACTTTAAAAACTATAACAAAACAAGAGGAAGAGAAACTAGATACAACATTGTGCCCGAGTGTACCCTCAAGCAAGAGAACTCTAACCCAAGACAGTGGAAGACCATGGTACAAAGGCTATGGCACTACACAAGACTAGAGAACAATGGATTAATTTAGGAATGTCCATCTCCTAGAAGAGCTGCTTACCATAGCTGAAGAGTCTCTTCTACCCTTACCAAGAGTAAAGTAGCCACTGAACAATTACAATGCAGTAGTTAACCCCTTGGGTGAAGAAGAATTGTTTGGTAATTTCAGTGTTTTCAGGTGTATGAGGATAGAGGAGAATCTGTAAAGAATAGGCCAGACTATTCGGTGTCTGTGTAGGCAAAAGGAAAGAACCGTAACCCGAGAGAAGGGACCTATGTAGTACTGTCTGGCCAGTCAAAGGACCCCATAACTCTCTAGCGGTAGTATCTCAACGGCCGGTTGGCGCCCTGGCCAACCTACTACCAGTAAACAAGTACTTACAAGGTTATTTTTTTTTTTTCAAATATATCCAAACATCACAGTTCTTTGCTTGATATACATTAATCATAAACCTGCAGATGAACTGTATCGCAGATAAACTGTTGTAGATGAACTGTTGTAGATAAACTGTTATAGATGAACTGATGTAGATGAACTGTTGTAGATGAGTTGTATATGTAGATGAATTGTAGTAGATGAATTGTTATAGACGAATTCGCAGGATACAATTATAAACATATTTGGAGTAGTATTATTATGTTATTAATAAAAATTTATTTACTTGTATATATATATATTTTTTGTGGAAAATATATTTTTGCTAAAGCAAATCTGTCTTGTGCAAGATTATTGTATACAATGTATATAGAAAATGATGTATTTATACCTTTGTAAGTTTTGTAATATCAAGTCAATAAAGTAATAATATATATATATATATATATATATATATATATATATATATATGTATATACAGTATATGTACATACATACATACATACATATATATATATATATATATATATATATATATATATATATATATATATATATATATATGTATATATATATATATATATATATATATATATATATATATGTATATATATTATGTGTATATATATGTATATATATGTATATATATTTATGTATATATATATGTATATATATGTGTATATATTTATGTATATATATATGTATATATATTTATGTATTCATATATATACATACATATATATATATATATATATATATATATATATATATATATATATATATATATATACATATATATATATATATATATACACATATATATATATATATATATATATATATATATATATATTTATGTATTTATATATATATGTATATATATATATATATATATATATGTATATATATATATTTCTCCCAACCATTTCTCCCTTATTTTTGCATGACTTATTCTAGTCTCCCTATATTCTCTCATTCCATATTTCCTTTACAGATTTATTCTTGTTTTGTACCCCTATTCTATTATCTTTTACATTTTACTAATTTTAATCTTTTTTCATTTGTTGTTGGCCCTATTCATATCTCAGCATTTCATGCTATATGAAGGTAATGTTTTAAGTTAATTACCTTATAAATTGATTTATTATAAATTTAATTGCTTTTATATTTTGATATTATTATTATTATTATTATTATTATTATTATTATTACAGCTACTATCATTATTCTCATGATCATCATTATTATCATTATTATTATTATTATTATTACAGCTACTATCATTATTCTCATCATCATCATTATTATTATTATTATTATTATTATTATTATTATTATTATTATTAATATTCTTATTCTTATTATTGTTATTATTATTATTATCATTATTATTATTATTATTATCACTGCTTACATTATTATTATTATTATCACTGCTTACATTATTATTATTATTATTATTATTATTATTATTAGTCTACATACGAAGACTTAAAATCACCTTACCTTTCTCCAGATAAGAATATAGCATATGGAAATGGCTGTGAGTGGGATGAGGTAGCACATGAAGAGGTTTGCCACTACGAAGTACAGGTCTCCACTGCGATCATCTGGCCACTTCTCAGTGCAAACCTGTTAGGGAGAAGCAGATATGTTTTTGAGGTGTAAAATCAAACTGATTACTATTTTGATATTATATATATATATATATATATATATATATTATATACTGTATATATATATGTACGTATTTGTTTGTATGTATATATATATATATATATATATATATGCGGCTCACCATATATATATATATATATATATATACTTATATACGTATATATATATATATATATATATATGTATATATATACATTATATATATATGCATGTATATACATATATATATATATATATATATATATATAGTGAGCCGCAAATTTTTTAGATCTGATGAAATAAAATTAAAAACTTATTTTGCAAAGGGAAAAATAAAAATTCCTGTAATAAGAGAAAAATCTGATTAGTTTAGCAATACGAAATAGTAATTTAACCAAACGATTTGATAATATAATGTCTGCAATATATAAAACTCAGGAAGCACCAGGCCTACATTGCTGAGGACTACGAAGCGTAGTAAATTTGGCAAAATTTATACCAGGAATTTTACCGTTTTAAAAACGGATATATTGACGTAAAGGAGGGATATTACGGCTACAAACCCGTAAAAGATAATAACAATGTAAGGTAAAATTACGGTCGCCTGTATTTTACTGAAATATGGTTAAGATCAGTATATTTTTACGGAGAATTTTCGATTAAAATTACGGTTTTTTCTAACAGTGTATATAAATAATATGAAAATAATATTAAAAAATAATATACAAATATCTGTGATATATGAAATTAAAATATAAATCCAAATCCAAATCAATTAGAAATATATAAAACTCAGGAAGACCCAGGTCTATATGGCTGAGGACTATGAAGCGTGAACAGGAAAATCTACATAAAAAACATGAAAGTAATTTTAAAAACCAAAATATAAATATCTGTGATATAATCAGAAAATAAAACGTGACTCAAGAAAACATGAAAGTAATTTTAAAAACCAAAATATGAATATCTGTGATATGATAAGAAAACGCAAATTAGAATCAAAACCTATTAATGTGACGAACGGAAAGTGAATTGTGGGAGTGATACTCGGGGGCCAACTTAATTAATCAAACAGTTAACGAGAGTAGGAGAAGTTCTGAGTTATAGTTGATATTAAATTTCCGAACGAAATGACATCACTAACTTTTGAATTTGGTTGGCCTCCAGTAATATGAAAATAGGTGGGCTTTAAATACTCTATTTGTTTGGACTTTTTCTGCTAATGGTTTGTCCCTTTATAGCTGCCATTGAATATCAAGTTGGCCTTTTCTCGCTTGGAAAACCTGGCAACACTGCTTTTACATGAAAAGTCTTGTGCAAATTCACTCCTGAAATTCTACCAGAATTGTGCAAATTCACTCCTGAAATTTTACCAGAATTGTGCAAATTCACTCCTGAAATTTTACCGGAATTGTGCAAATTCACTCATGAGGTTTTACCAGAATTGTGCACATTCACTCATGAAATTTTACCAGAATTGTGCACATTCACTCATGAAATTTTACCAGAATTGTGCACATTCACTCATGAAATTTTACCAGAATTGTGCACATTCACTCATGAAATTTTACCAGAATTGTGCAATTTCACTCATGAAGTTTTACCAGAATTGTGCACATTCACTCATGAAATTTTACCAGAATTGTGCACATTCACTCATGAAATTTTACCAGAATTGTGCACATTCACTCATGAAATTTTACCAGAATTGTGCACATTCACTCATGAAATTTTACCAGAATTGTGCAATTTCACTCCTGAAATTTTACCAGAATTGTGCAATTTCACTCCTGAAATTTTACCAGAATTGTGCAAATTCACTCCTGAAGTTTTAACAGAATTGTGCACATTCACTCCTGAAGTTTTACCAGAATTGTGCACATTCACTCCTGAAATTTTACCAGATTTGTGCACATTCACTCCTGAAGTTTTACCAGAATTGTGCACATTCACGCCTGAAGTTTTACCAGAATTGTGCACATTCACTCCTGAAATTTTACCAGAATTGTGCACATTCACGCCTGAAGATTTACCAGAATTGTGCACATTCACTCATGAAATTTTACCAGAATTGTGCAAATTCACTCATGAAATTCTACCAGAATTAATAGCATCTGGATAAAACTGTTCATAGGGTTTGATATCACGATTTGATACAATCAAAGTGGATATTCTTTAATAGAAAAAAGAAAAATACCCTTCCTATCAATATATCATTTGACTTTATGTGAAAATGTATTATATTAAGCCTACATATTTTAGTTGAAATACTGCTCATGTAACTCTCTTGCTTGGGGGCACACTCATTTCTCTCTTCTTTTTTTTTAATATTATGAAAGATCTATTTTAATGTTGTTAGTGTTTGAAATATTTTATCTTGATTATTAATTAGTTCGCTTGTATTTTATTTATCTCCTTGTTTCCTTTCCTCACTGGGCTATTTTCCCCTGTCAGAGCCCTTGGGCTTATAGCATCTTGCTTTCCCAACTAGGGTTGTAGATTAGCTAATAAAAATAATAATAATAATAAAAATAATGATAATAATAAAAATAATAATAATGATAATAATAATAATAATAATAATAATAATAATTATAATAATAACAATAATGATAATAATGATAATAATCATAATAATAATGATAATAATAATGATAATAATGATAATAATAATAATAATGATAATAATAATGATAATGATAATAATAATAATAAGAAAATAATAATAATAATAATAATAATAATAATAATAATAATAATAATAGTAATGATAATTATAATAATAATAATAATGAATTGTAGACCCAAATACTATATTTCTTTCTTTGTGAAAACTGCTGATTAAATACCTTGGCTCAAATGTCTAATATTCAGTAATTTAGCAAGACGATTTTTACACCTCTTGCCTCGTTCATTACGAGGTCCTTGTTTCCAAACTCTGACTGTTATGAGTTGATGAATAATTCTTTGAATTCTTTTACTGGATGTCTAACTAAGATATATTAACTTTGAGTTCCCGCTTGTAGCGTTCTTTCCCCCTTAGGTTAGATAGGTATATGATGCGTTTGGCTTCGAAAAATTAGTTTATGTAGAGAACTGGCTAGAATCTACAGTATTTATTTCCTTACATTATTATTATTATTGTTATTATTATTATTATTGTTATTATTATTATTATTATTATTATTATTATCATTATTATTATTATTATTGTTATTATTATTATTATTATTATTATTATTATTATCATTATTATTTTATTATTATTATTATTATTATTATCATTATTATTATTATTATTATTATTATTATTATTATTATTATTATTATAACTTGCTAAGCTACAACCATAGTTGGAAAAGGAGAAAGCCATAAGCCCCAGGGTTCCTAAAGGGAAGATAGCCCAGTAGGATAGGAAATAAGAAAACTACAAGAAAAATAGAATATTTTAAGAACAGTAACAGCATTAAAATTAATATCTCATACATAAACTACAAAAACTTTTATAAAAGCAAGAGGAAGAGAAATAAGATAGAATAGTGTGCCCGAGTATACCCTCAAGTGTACAAATATGATATTATTTATAGGTCTCATTCTTGATTGTAAAATAACATTTGAGAACTTATTCAATTCCTTAGATAGATTATTTGAGAATTAATTCTTTTGCCAAAATCAGAAATTTTACGAAGGGTATATATTCACCCATGTCTGTTCGTTAGTTTATTTGTTTTTAAGTTTGTGAGCAACTTTACACAAGAACTAATGTATCGATTTTGACCAAACTTGGTTGTCACGTTGGGTATGACCCAGGGATGAATTTGTAACATTTTGGATAAAGTACATCAAAGTACAAGTACGCAGCAGTACTTTGAAAATAATCGTAATGTTAATTAAATGGCACAAATATTTTGTTTATTTTTTTGTTTGTGAATAACATTACGCAAAAGCTACTGACCCAATTTGAACGAAACCTGGTGGACATATGGTATATGACCTAAGGACAAATCCATTAGATTTTGAAGAAAATACATCGAAGTACAAGTACGCAGTGGAGTTGAGAACACCTTAAGACGGTTTATAATAATAAACATATATATTTATATATATATATATATATATATATATATATATATATATATATATATATATACATATATATATACTGTATATATATACATATATATATACATATATATATATATATATATATATATATATATATATATATATATATGTATATATATATATATATATATATATATATATATATATAGCATTCCCCTTTTCCAACTAGGCTTGTAGCTTAACAAGTAATAATAATAATAATAATAATAATGATAACACTGTTTGGCGTGGTGAAAGTATGCTCTCTATTGAGTGCCTCTATAGTTACCTCTGCCAACGAAGTTGGAATGAGGTCAAGTTTTATCCCCTGTTTGTGTGTGTTTGTATGTGAACAGCTTCCTGGCAACAATTTTAATCCTAGAGTAATGAAACTTGCAGGGATTAACTGATTTGTAAAACTGAAAATTATTAAATTCTGGAAGGTCAAGGTCAAAGGTCAAGGTTACGGTCGGGCAGAATGTCGAGAAATAAGCTGCCACGGCAGAGGTCTGTGCTCTACTGAGTGCCCCTATAGTTATAAATGCTATACATGTGTTATGTAAAAACCTGAAAATTATTAAATTCTGGAAGGTCAAGGTCACAGTCGACCAGATGGTCGAGAAATAAGCTGCCACGGCGGAGGTCTGCGCTCTACTGAATGCGTGTCTAGTTATATATGTTATACATGCTGATAAAAATTGATTATTCTTACATTCTTATGATTAACGAAAATACCCGAATCACTCACTTGCAAATCTGTATCTGGAATGGGCTCCAGTTTGAAAACGACAGCATACTCGAATCACTCACTTGCAAATCTGTATCTGGAATGGGCTCCAGTTTGAAAACGACAGCATACCGGAATCACTCACTTGCAAATCTGTATCTGGAATGGGCTCCAGTTTGAAAACGACAGCATACCGGAATCACTCACTTGCAAATCTGTATCTGGAATGGGCTCCAGTTTGAAAACGACAGCATACCGGAATCACTCACTTGCAAATCTGTATCTGGAATGGGCTCCAGTTTGAAAACGACAGCATACCGGAATCACTCACTTGCAAATCTGTATCTGGAATGGGCTCCAGTTTGAACACGACAGCCCAGGGCAGTGTGATGGTGAGAGAAAAGGCCCAGATGACGACGATGATAACCCGACAGGTCCTTGACGTGATCTGGCATCGCATGGGGTAGCAGATGGCCAGAGCTCTGTCCAGCGTGATAGCGACGAGGGTGTTGATGGAAGCCGAGACGCTGACTCCCTGCAAGTAGCTGACCGCTTTGCAGACGAAGAGCCCTAAGACCCAGGCTGAAAAATAGAGAAG
>NC_090759.1:38758660-38800976 GCF_036898095.1 Palaemon carinicauda
AAAATAGCCCAGTGAGGAAAGGAAACAAGGAAATTAATAAACTAGAAGAAAAGTCATAACAATCAAAATAAAGGTAATTAAACTATTATTATTATTATCATTATTATTATTATAATTATTATTATTATTATTATTATTATTATTATTATAATTACTAGCTGCTAAGCTACAACCCTAGTTGGGAAAGCATGATGCTATAAGCCCAAGGGCCCCAACAGAAAAAAATAGCCCAGTGAGGAAAGGAAACAAGGAAATAAATAAATTAGAAGAAAAGTAATAACAATCAAAATAAAATATTTTAAGATAATTAACAACATTATGTTAGATCTGTCTTATATAAACTATAAAAACTTCATAAAAACAAGAGGAAGAGAAGCAAGATAGAAATAGCGAACTAATTGTACCCTCAAGCAAGAGAACTCTAACCCAAGACAGTGGATGACCATGATTCAGAGGTTACGGCACTACCCAAGACTAGAGAACAATGGTTTGATTTTGGAGTTTCCTTCTCCTAGAAGAGCTGCTTACCATAGCTAAAAGAGACTCTTCTATCCTTACCAGGAGGAAAGTGGCCACTGAACAATTACATTGCAGTAATAAGCCCCTTGAGTGGAGAAGTGTTAGGTAATTTCAGTGTTGTCAGGTGTATGAGGACAGAGGAGAATGTGAAAAGAATAGACCAGACTATGAGTATGAGTAGGCAAAGAAATAATGAGCCGTAACCAGAGACGGGGATCCAATGTAGTACTGTCTGGCCAGTCAAGGGATTCAATAACTCTCTGGCGGTAGTATCTGAACGGGTGGCTGGTGCCCTGGGTAATAAAAAGACGTTAACATTAATAAAAAGAAAAATATATGCCAGGACAACAAATAGCAATCCAATGTAGCACTGTCTGGCCAGTCAAAGGATCCAATAACTCTCTGGCGGTAGTATCTGAACGGGTGGCTGGTGCCCTGGGTAATAAAAAGACGTTAACATTAATAAAAAGAAAAATATATGCCAGGACAACAAATAGCAATCCAATGTAGCACTGTCTGGCCAGTCAAAGGATCCAATAACTCTCTGGCGGTAGTATCTGAACGGGTGGCTGGTGCCCTGGGTAATAAAAAGATGTTAACATTAATAAAGAAGAATAAATGCCAGGAAAACAAATATAGCAAAGAAAGTCCACCCCTGACTTCATAACCAACTTGGCCAAGTTGGTTATAAGATACAGGGTTTGTTGGAGGATTAATTTGTCCATAAGCTGATTTTCTCTTCCTCTCGTCCACATGTCATCAATGACCAATCAAATATTATCGTCTGGGCTCCATTTTGTTTCGCCCCAATCTTCCTCCTCAGGAGGGGAAAAAATATATCAGAACTCCATTGCGGTTTTTAGAGGGCTGCCTTGCCACCACCCTAGGAGGATTAATACTTATCTTTCCTCTGGAGACACCAGTACCCCTCCAGTGCCTCTCCACAGTCCCTCTGGATCTGAAGCATCTGGAGGCTTCACACTCCAGCTCAGGGTTGCCAGGTTGGCCTTTTTTATGCCAAAAATTCCAAATTTGGTCTTTTTTCGTGCTAGATACCTGAGTTTGGCCTTTTTTAAAATTCGTTAGCCTTAAATGCTACATTTTCGGCCTTTTTATACTATTAGGTTGGCCTTTCAAAGCTGCAGTTGATCAGACGTTGGCCTTTTCTCATTTGGAAAACCTGCCAACCCTGTGTCCAGTTCGTCACCCAATTTCCAGAGATGTTTCCTCAGCCGCCAAATCTTCCAATCTTTCCTGTTGTTTCAGATCCAATCGTTTCTCTATGTCGTTCTCGATGGACGTGAATGGAGAATATGAACAATAAGGACCACCCAATGAATGGGAAGTTATTGTGCGTGAGAAAAAAATCGTCCAACTTATTGTTTCTATATACAGAGCAACGAGGAAGGAATAACTCTCTCGCTGGTGGAAGGACTTGTATTTACTCTCTCTCTCTCTCTCTCTCTCTCTCTCTCTCTCTCTCTCTCTCTCTCTCTCTCTCTCTCTCTCAACAGTCTTTCAGAATCAATCTGCTTTCTTTTAGGTAATCATATTCATATATATATGTATATATATACTATATATATATATATGTATATGTATATATATATATACATATATATATGTATATATATATATACATATATATATATATATATATATATATATATATATATATACTTGATGGATTCTTTTAACCTAAGTTGAATCAAGAAGCAACTCTCCTGACATACAATCATACATATATTTACTACTCTCTCTCTCTCTCTCTCTCTCTCTCTCTCTCTCTCTCTCTCTCTCTCTCTCTCTAAGAATTTCTTATAATTATATGTGGACCATTTAGTCTATAGCCTCGTGACTAGTACAGTGGTAGCGTGTTCGCCTCTCATTAGCATGACAGCAGATCTATCACAGCCAAGGACCGTGAGTTTAAGCTGTTTACTGGTGAGGTCACTACTGTGGTTTGGCCCTACAGTGGGGTATTGAGCTTGCCTTTCTGACGTTCTGGTGAGCATCTATTCCGATGAAACTGGAATTGAAATCAGACACCTTTATCTTATAGATTTTTTTAGTATCTGGATAAGGTTGTTTTTTATCCCAATCTCCCATTTACTTTTTCTTATCTTAGTGAAAGCTGTACATCATCATCATCACCATCATCATCATCATCACCATCATCATCATCATCACCATCATCACCATCATCATCATCATCCTCATCATCACTATCATCACCATCATCATCACCATCATCATCATCATTTCCTCCTACGCCTATTGACGCAAAGGGCCTCTAGAGGATTCATTGGCTAGATTCATCTAAATGGATAGCCAGTTCCTTGTGATGCTAGGTGCCCATCTAAGGCAAGTGACCCCTGCCGGTCCATACTAATTCTGGCAAGATTAATCGCTAGGCATCAGGAGTAAAAGCCGAAAATACATCTTGTCTAGCCTTAAACCCAATCCGTCACCCTGCTGCCAGAGATTTCATTAAGATTTAGGGGGACATTTCCTCCACACCCAAAGTTCTGGTTACTCCAAGATCATCAATATTGAAGTTGCGGTGGCCCTTCGCTTCATATTTTGCAAAAATCTACAAGTTAAGTGTAAAATCGAGAAGGAATAACATTACTGAGATATAGTAAAAACGACAATATTGGAATAATTACTACTTTTATAGATTGTTTGAGAATGGAATTCTTTAATTATCAAAAGCATGTTCGTGGAAATGGAAGTACAGGGACTGAGAAGGAGAGGGAGACCAAAGCGAAGGTGGATGGACTGTATCAAGGATGACCTTCGATCAAAGGGATTAACCGGTGATGAGGTGTGGGACAGAGGTAGATGGAGAACGCTGACCAGAAACATCGACCCCACGTAGAAGTGGGAAAAGACGTAGACAAAAAAGATCATAAGTATGTCCGTGTAAGTATGATGGAAAAGGTAAGTAATAGAACAGGAGAGCTGAGAAAAGTAAAAAATTTTTGGGTACTAACATCCGGCATTGATGGATTATGTGTTAATAACAATAAGGATGTGTAGAGGATTAAAAGTTTTTTTTTTTTTCCTGTTGGAGCCCTTGGGCTTATAGCATCCTGCGTTTCCATTTAGGGTTGTAGCTTAGCTAGTAGTAGTGATGATGATAATAATAATAATAATAATGATAAGGATAATAATAAAATTAATAATAATAATAATATTATCATTATTATTATTACTAGCTAAGCTACCACCCTAGTTGGAAAAGCAAGATGCTATAAGCCCAGGGGTTCCTACAGGGAAAATAAAACTCGGTGAGGAAAGGAATCAAGAAAATAAATAAACGATATAAGAAGTAATGAAAAATTGAAAATAAAATATCTTAAAAAACATCAACAACTTAAAACAGATCATTCATATATAAACTATAAAAAGACTCATGTCAGCCTGTTCAACATAAAAACATTCGCTGCAAGTTTGAACTTTTGAAGTTCAACTGATTGAACTACCAGGATAGGAAGATCATTCCACAACTTGGTCACAGCTGGAATAAAACTTCCAGAACTGATTGAACTACCAGAATAGGAAGATCATTCCACAACTTGGTCACAGCTGGAATTAAAATTCCAGAACACTGTGTAATATTGAGCCTCATGACAAGGGCAAATTGAAGGTTAAATATAAGCCCATCTTTTTCCAGTCCCACAAAATCTAGACATTCTAAAACAATGTAGTATTGAGCCTCATGACGAGGGCAAATTAAAGGTTAAATATAAGCCCATCTTTTTCCAGTCCCACAAAATCTAGACATTCTACAATACTGTGTAGTATTGAGCCTCATGACGAGGGCAAATTAAAGGTTAAATATAAGCCCATCTTTTTCCAGTCCCACAAAATCTAGACATTCTAAAACACTGTGTAGTATTGAGCCTCATGACGAGGGCAAATTAAAGGTTAATTATAAGCCCATCTTTTTCCAGTCCCACAAAATCTAGACATTCTAGAACACTGTGTAGTATTGAGCCTCATGGCGAGGGCAAATTAAAGGTTAAATATAAGCCCATCTTTTTCCAGTCCCACAAAATCTAGACATTCTAGAACACTGTGTAGTATTGAGCCTCATGACGAGGGCAAATTAAAGGTTAAATATAAGCCCATCTTTTTCCAGTCCCACAAAATCTACACATTCTAGAACACTGTGTAGTATTGAGCCTCATGACGAGAGCAAATTAAAGGTTAAATATAAGCCCATCTTTTTCCAGTCCCACAAAATCTACACATTCTAGAACACTGTGTAGTATTGAGCCTCATGACGAGGGCAAATTAAAGGTTAAATATAAGCCCATCTTTTTCCAGTCCCACAAAATCTAGACATTCTACAATACTGTGTAGTATTGAGCCTCATGACGAGGGCAAATTAAAGGTTAAATATAAGCCCATCTTTTTCCAGTCCCACAAAATCTAGACATTCTAGAATACTGTGTAGTATTGAGCCTCATGACGAGGGCAAATTAAAGGTTAAATATAAGCCCATCTTTTTCCAGTCCCACAAAATCTAGACATTCTAGAACACTGTGTAGTATTGAGCCTCATGACGAGGGCAAATTAAAGGATAAATATAAGCCTAGCTTCTTTTTCCAGTCCCACAAAATCTAGACATTCTAGAACACTGTGTAGTATTGAGCCTCATGACGAGGGCAAATTAAAGGTTAAATATAAGCTCATCTTCTTTTTCCAGTCCCACAAAATCTAGACATTCTAGAATACTGTGTAGTATTGAGCCTCATGACGAGGGCAAATTAAAGGTTAAATATAAGCCCATCTTTTTCCAGTCCCACAAAATCTAGACATTCTAGAATACTGTGTAGTATTGAGCCTCATGACGAGGGCAAATTAAAGGTTAAATATAAGCCCATCTTTTTCCAGTCCCACAAAATCTAGACATTCTAGAACACTGTGTAGTATTGAGCCTCATGACGAGGGCAAATTAAAGGTTAAATATAAGCCCATCTTTTTCCAGTCCCACAAAATCTAGACATTCTAAAACACTGTGTAGTATTGACCCTCATGACGAGGGCAAATTAAAGGTTAAATATAAGCCCACCTTTTTCCAGTCCCACAAAATCTAGACATTCTAGAACACTGTGTAGTATTGAGCCTCATGACGAGGGCAAATTAAAGGTTAAATATAAGCTCACCTTTTTCCAGTCCCACAAAATCTAGACATTCTAGAACACTGTGTAGTATTGAGCCTCATGACGAGGGCAAATTAAAGGTTAAATATAAGCCCACCTTTTTCCAGTCCCACAAAATCTAGACATTCTAGAACACTGTGTAGTATTGAGCCTCATGACGAGGGCAAATTAAAGGTTAAATATAAGCCCATCTTTTTCCAGTCCCACAAAATCTAGACATTCTAGAACACTGTGTAGCATTGAGCCTCATGACGAGGGCAAATTAAAGGATAAATATAAGCTCATCTTCTTTTTCCAGTCCCACAAAATCTAGACATTCTAGAACACTGTGTAGTATTGAGCCTCATGACGAGGGCAAATTAAAGGTTAAATATAAGCCCATCTTTTTCCAGTCCCACAAAATCTAGACATTCTAGAACACTGTGTAGTATTGAGCCTCATGACGAGGGCAAATTAAAGGTTAAATATAAGCCCATCTTTTTCCAGTCCCACAAAATCTAGACATTCTAGAACACTGTGTAGTATTGAGCCTCATGACGAGAGCTAATTAAAGGTTAAATATAAGCCCTTCTTTTTCCAGTCCCACAAAATCTAGACATTTTAGAACACTGTGTAGTATTGAGCCTCATGACGAGAGCTAATTAAAGGTTAAATATAAGCCCATCTTTTTCCAGTCCCACAAAATCTAGACATTCTAGAGCACTGTGTAGTATTGAACCTCATGACGAGAGCTAATTAAAGGTTAAATATAAGCCCATCTTTTTCCAGTCCCACAAAATCTAGACATTCTAGAACACTGTGTAGTATTGAGCCTCATGACGAGAGCTAATTAAAGGTTAAATATAAGCCCATCTTTTTCCAGTCCCACAAAATCTTGACATTCTAGAACACTGTGTAGTATTGAGCCTCGTGACGAGAGCTAATTAAAGGTTAAATATAAGCCCATCTTTTTCCAGTCCCACAAAATCTTGACATTCTAGAACACTGTGTAGTATTGAGCCTCATGACGAGGGCAAATTAAAGGTTAAATATAAGCCCATCTTTTTCCAGTCCCACAAAATCTAGACATTCTAGAATACTGTGTAGTATTGAGCCTCATGACGAGGGCAAATTAAAGGATAAATATAAGCTCATCTTTTTCCAGTCCCACAAAATCTAGACATTCTAGAATACTGTGTAGTATTGAGCCTCATGACGAGGGCAAATTAAAGGTTAAATATAAGCCCATCTTTTTCCAGTCCCACAAAATCTAGACATTCTAGAATACTGTGTAGTATTGAGCCTCATGACGAGGGCAAATTAAAGGTTAAATATAAGCCCATCTTTTTCCAGTCCCACAAAATCTAGACATTCTAGAATACTGTGTAGTATTGAGCCTCATGACGAGGGCAAATTAAAGGATAAATATAAGCCCATCTTTTTCCAGTCCCACAAAATCTAGACATTCTAGAACACTGTGTAGTATTGAGCCTCATGACGAGGGCAAATTAAAGGATAAATATAAGCCCATCTTTTTCCAGTCCCACAAAATCTAGACATTCTAAAACACTGTGTAGCCTTGAGCCTCATGACGAGGGCTAATTAAAGGTTAAATATAAGCCCATCTTTTTCCAGTCCAACAAAATCTAGACATTCTAGGACACTGTGTAGTATTGAGCCTCATGACGAGAGCTAATTAAAGGTTAAATAAAAGCCCATCTTTTTCCAGTCCCACAAAATCTAGACATTCTAGAAAACTGTGTAGTATTGAGCCTCATGACGAGGGCAAATTAAAGGTTAAATATAAGTTCATCTTTTTTTTTCCAGTCCCACAAAATCTAGACATTCTAGAATACTGTGTAGTATTGAGCCTCATGACGAGGGCAAATTAAAGGATAAATATAAGCTCATCTTTTTCCAGTCCCACATCATCTAGACATTCTAGAATACTGTGTAGTATTGAGCCTCATGACGAGGGCAAATTAAAGGTTAAATATAAGCCCATCTTTTTCCAGTCCCACAAAACCTGGACATTCTAGAATACTGTGTAGTATTGAGCCTAATAACGAGGGCAAATTAAAGGTTAAATATAAGCTCATCTTTTTCCAGCCTCACAAAATCTAGACATTCTAGAATACTGCGTAGTATTGAGCCTCATGACGAGGGCAAATTAAAGGATAAATATAAGCTCATCTTTTTCCAGCCCTACAAAATCTAGACATTCTAAAACACTGTGTAGTATTGAGCCTCATGACGAGGGCAAATTAAAGGATAAATATAAGACCATCTTTTTCCAGTCCCACAAAATCTAGACATTCTAGAACACTGTGTAGTATTGAGCCTCATGACCAGGGCAAATTAAAGGTTAAATATAAACCCATCTTTTTCCAGTCCCACAAAATCTAGACATTCTAGAATACTGTGTAGTATTGAGCCTCATGACCAGGGCAAATTAAAGGTTAAATATAAGCCCATCTTTTTCCAGTCCCACAAAATCTAGACATTCTAGAATACTGTGTAGTATTGAGCCTCATGACGAGGGCAAATTAAAGGTTAAATATAAGCCCATCTTTTTTTTCCAGTCCCACAAAATCTAGACATTCTAGAATACTGTGTAGTATTGAGCCTCATGACGAGGGCAAATTAAAGGATAAATATAAGCTCATCTTTTTTTTGCAGTCCCACAAAATCTAGACATTCTAGAACACTGTGTAGTATTGAGCCTCATGACGAGGGCAAATTAAAGGATAAATATAAGCTCATCTTTTTTTCCAGTCCCACAAAATCTAGACATTCTAGAACACTGTGTAGTATTGAGCCAATGACAAGGGCAAATTAAAGGTTAAATATAAGCCCACCTTTTTCCAGTCCCACAAAATCTAGACATTCTAGAACACTGTGTAGTATTGAGCCTCATGACGAGGGCAAATTAAAGGTTAAATATAAGCCCACCTTTTTCCAGTCCCACAAAATCTAGACATTCTAGAACACTGTGTAGTATTCAGCCTCATGACGAGGGTAAATTAAAGGTTAAATATAAGCCCATCTTTTTCCAGTCCCACAAAATCTAGACATTCTAGAACACTGTGTAGTATTGAGCCTCATGACGAGGGCAAATTAAAGGTTAAATATAAGCCCATCTTTTTCCAGTCCCACAAAATCTAGACATTCTAGAACACTGTGTAGTATTGAGCCTCATGACGAGGGCAAATTAAAGGTTAAATATAAGCCCATCTTTTTCCAGTCCCACAAAATCTAGACATTCTAGAACACTGTGTAGTATTGAGCCTCATGACGAGGGCAAATTAAAGGTTAAATATAAGCCCATCTTTTTCCAGTCCCACAAAATCTAGACATTCTAGAACACTGTGTAGTATTGAGCCTCATGACGAGGGCAAATTAAAGGTTAAATATAAGCCCATCTTTTTCCAGTCCCACAAAATCTAGACATTCTAAAACACTGTGTAGTATTGAGCGTCATGACGAGGGCAAATTAAAGGTTAAATATAAGCCCATCTTTTTCCAGTCCCACAAAATCTAGACATTCTAGAATACTGTGTAGTATTGAGCCTCATGACGAGGGCAAATTAAAGGTTAAATATAAGCCCATCTTTTTCCAGTCCCACAAAATCTAGACATTCTAGAACCCTGTGTAGTATTGAGCCTCATGACGAGGGTAATTAAAGGTTAAATATAAGCTCATCTTTTTCCAGTCCCACAAAATCTAGACATTCTAGAATACTGTGTAGTATTGAGCCTCATGACGAGGGCAAATTAAAGGATAAATATAAGCTCATCTGTTTCCAGTCCCACAAAATCTAGACATTCTAGAAATCTGTGTAGTATTAAGCCTCATGACGAGGGAAAATTAAAGGTTAAATATAAACCCATCTTTTTCCAGTCCCACAAAATCTAGACATTCTAGAATACTGTGTAGTATTGAGCCTCATGACGAGGGCAAATTAAAGGTTAAATATAAGCCCATCTTTTTCCAGTCCCACAAAATCTAGACATTCTAGAACACTGTGTAGTATTGAGCCTCATGACGAGGGAAAATTAAAGGATAAATATAAGCTCATCTTTTTCCAGTCCCACAAAATCTAGACATTCTAGAATAATGTGTAGTATTGAGCCTCATGACGAGGGCAAATTAAAGGTTAAATATAAGCTCATCTTTTTCCAGTCCCACAAAATCTAGACATTCTAGAATACTGTGTAGTATTGAGCCTCATGACGAGGGCAAATTAAAGGTTAAATATATGCCCATCTTTTTCCAGTCCCACAAAATCTAGACATTCTAGAATACTGTGTAGTATTGAGCCTCATGACGAGGGCAAATTAAAGGTTAAATATAAGCCCATCTTTTTCCAGTCCCACAAAATCTAGACATTCTACAATACTGTGTAGTATTGAGCCTCATGACGAGGGCAAATTAAAGGTTAAATATAAGCCCATCTTTTTCCAGTTCCACAAAATCTAGACATTCTAGAGCACTGTGTAGTATTGAACCTCATGACGAGAGCTAATTAAAGGTTAAATATAAGCCCATCTTTTTCCAGTCCCACAAAATCTACACATTCTAGAACACTGTGTAGTATTGAGCCTCATGACGAGAGCTAATTAAAGGTTAAATATAAGCCCATCTTTTTCCAGTCCCACAAAATCTTGACATTCTAGAACACTGTGTAGTATTGAGCCTCATGACGAGAGCTAATTAAAGGTTAAATATAAGCCCATCTTTTTCCAGTCCCACAAAATCTTGACATTCTAGAACACTGTGTAGTATTGAGCCTCATGACGAGGGCAAATTAAAGGTTAAATATAAGCCCATCTTTTTCCAGTCCCACAAAATCTAGACATTCTAGAATACTGTGTAGTATTGAGCCTCATGACGAGGGCAAATTAAAGGATAAATATAAGCTCAACTTTTTCCAGTCCCACAAAATCTAGACATTCTAGAATACTGTGTAGTATTGAGCCTCATGACGAGGGCAAATTAAAGGTTAAATATAAGCCCATCTTTTTCCAGTCCCACAAAATCTAGACATTCTAGAACACTGTGTAGTATTGAGCCTCATGACGAGGGCAAATTAAAGGTTAAATATAAGCCCATCTTTTTCCAGTCCCACAAAATCTAGACATTCTAGAATACTGTGTAGTATTAAGCCTCATGACGAGGGCAAATTAAAGGATAAATATAAGCCCATCTTTTTCCAGTCCCACAAAATCTAGACATTCTAGAACACTGTGTAGTATTGAGCCTCATAACGAGGGCAAATTAAAGGATAAATATAAGCCCATCTTTTTCCAGTCCCACAAAATCTAGACATTCTAAAACACTGTGTAGCCTTGAGCCTCATGACGAGGGCTAATTAAAGGTTAAATATAAGCCCATCTTTTTCCAGTCCAACAAAATCTAGACATTCTAGGATACTGTGTAGTATTGAGCCTCATGACGAGAGCTAATTAAAGGTTAAATAAAAGCCCATCTTTTTCCAGTCCCACAAAATCTAGA
Source organism: Palaemon carinicauda (assembly GCF_036898095.1). NCBI lineage: Eukaryota > Metazoa > Arthropoda > Malacostraca > Decapoda > Palaemonidae > Palaemon > Palaemon carinicauda. The sequence goes on from NC_090759.1 coordinate 38,769,848, forward strand.
CATTCTAGAAAACTGTGTAGTATTGAGCCTCATGACGAGGGCAAATTAAAGGTTAAATATAAGTTCATCTTTTTTTTATCCAGTCCCACAAAATCTAGACATTCTAGAATACTGTGTAGTATTGAGCCTCATGACGAGGGCAAATAAAGGATAAATATAAGCTCATCTTTTTCCAGTCCCACATCATCTAGACATTCTAGAATACTGTGTAGTATTGAGCCTCATGACGAGGGCAAATTAAAGGTTAAATATAAGCCCATCTTTTTCCAGTCCCACAAAACCTGGACATTCTAGAATACTGTGTAGTATTGAGCCTAATAACGAGGGCAAATTAAAGGTTAAATATAAGCTCATCTTTTTCCAGCCTCACAAAATCTAGACATTCTAGAATACTGTGTAGTATTGAGCCTCATGACGAGGGCAAATTAAAGGATAAATATAAGCTCATCTTTTTCCAGCCCTACAAAATCTAGACATTCTAAAACACTGTGTAGTATTGAGCCTCATGACGAGGGCAAATTAAAGGTTAAATATAAGACCATCTTTTTCCAGTCCCACAAAATCTAGACATTCTAGAACACTGTGTAGTATTGAGCCTCATGACCAGGGCAAATTAAAGGTTAAATATAAACCCATCTTTTTCCAGTCCCACAAAATCTAGACATTCTAGAATACTGTGTAGTATTGAGCCTCATGACCAGGGCAAATTAAAGGTTAAATATAAGCCCATCTTTTTCCAGTGCCACAAAATCTAGACATTCTAGAATACTGTGTAGTATTGAGCCTCATGACGAGGGCAAATTAAAGGTTAAATATAAGCCCATCTTTTTTTTCCAGTCCCACAAAATCTAGACATTCTAGAATACTGTGTAGTATTGAGCCTCATGACGAGGGCAAATTAAAGGATAAATATAAGCTCATCTTTTTTTTGCAGTCCCACAAAATCTAGACATTCTAGAACACTGTGTAGTATTGAGCCTCATGACGAGGGCAAATTAAAGGATAAATATAAGCTCATCTTTTTTTCCAGTCCCACAAAATCTAGACATTCTAGAACACTGTGTAGTATTGAGCCAATGACGAGGGCAAATTAAAGGTTAAATATAAGCCCACCTTTTTCCAGTCCCACAAAATCTAGACATTCTAGAACACTGTGTAGTATTGAGCCTCATGACGAGGGCAAATTAAAGGTTAAATATAAGCCCACCTTTTTCCAGTCCCACAAAATCTAGACATTCTAGAACACTGTGTAGTATTCAGCCTCATGACGAGGGTAAATTAAAGGTTAAATATAAGCCCATCTTTTTCCAGTCCCACAAAATCTAGACATTCTAGAACACTGTGTAGTATTGAGCCTCATGACGAGGGCAAATTAAAGGTTAAATATAAGCCCATCTTTTTCCAGTCCCACAAAATCTAGACATTCTAGAACACTGTGTAGTATTGAGCCTCATGACGAGGGCAAATTAAAGGTTAAATATAAGCCCATCTTTTTCCAGTCCCACAAAATCTAGATATTCTAGAACACTGTGTAGTATTGAGCCTCATGACGAGGGCAAATTAAAGGTTAAATATAAGCCCATCTTTTTCCAGTCCCACAAAATCTAGACATTCTTGAACACTGTGTAGTATTGAGCCTCATGACGAGGGCAAATTAAAGGTTAAATATAAGCCCATCTTTTTCCAGTCCCACAAAATCTAGACATTCTAAAACACTGTGTAGTATTGAGCGTCATGACGAGGGCAAATTAAAGGTTAAATATAAGCCCATCTTTTTCCAGTCCCACAAAATCTAGACATTCTAGAATACTGTGTAGTATTGAGCCTCATGACAAGGGCAAATTAAAGGTTAAATATAAGCCCATCTTTTTCCAGTCCCACAAAATCTAGACATTCTAGAACCCTGTGTAGTATTGAGCCTCATGACGAGGGTAATTAAAGGTTAAATATAAGCTCATCTTTTTCCAGTCCCACAAAATCTAGACATTCTAGAATAGTGTGTAGTATTGAGCCTTATGACGAGGGCAAATTAAAGGATAAATATAAGCTCATCTTTTTCCAGTCCCACAAAATCTAGACATTCTAGAATACTGTGTAGTATTGAGCCTCATGACGAGGGCAAATTAAAGGATAAATATAAGCTCATCTGTTTCCAGTCCCACAAAATCTAGACATTCTAGAAATCTGTGTAGTATTAAGCCTCATGACGAGGGAAAATTAAAGGTTAAATATAAACCCATCTTTTTCCAGTCCCACAAAATCTAGACATTCTAGAATACTGTGTAGTATTGAGCCTCATGACGAGGGCAAATTAAAGGTTAAATATAAGCCCATCTTTTTCCAGTCCCACAAAATCTAGACATTCTAGAACACTGTGTAGTATTGAGCCTCATGACGAGGGAAAATTAAAGGATAAATATAAGCTCATCTTTTTCCAGTCCCACAAAATCTAGACATTCTAGAATAATGTGTAGTATTGAGCCTCATGACGAGGGCAAATTAAAGGTTAAATATAAGCTCATCTTTTTCCAGTCCCACAAAATCTAGACATTCTAGAATACTGTGTAGTATTGAGCCTCATGACGAGGGCAAATTAAAGGTTAAATATATGCCCATCTTTTTCCAGTCCCACAAAATCTAGACATTCTAGAATACTGTGTAGTATTGAGCCTCATGACGAGGGCAAATTAAAGGTTAAATATAAGCCCATCTTTTTCCAGTCCCACAAAATCTAGACATTCTACAATACTGTGTAGTATTGAGCCTCATGACGAGGGCAAATTAAAGGTTAAATATAAGCCCATCTTTTTCCAGTCCCACAAAATCTAGACATTCTAAAACACTGTGTAGTATTGAACCTCATGACGAGAGCTAATTAAAGGTTAAATATAAGCCCATCTTTTTCTAGTCCCACAAAAACTACACATTCTAGAACACTGTGTAGTATTGAGCCTCATGACGAGAGCTAATTAAAGGTTAAATATAAGCCCATCTTTTTCCAGTCCCACAAAATCTTGACATTCTAGAACACTGTGTAGTATTGAGCCTCATGACGAGAGCTAATTAAAGGTTAAATATAAGCCCATCTTTTTCCAGTCCCACAAAATCTTGACATTCTAGAACACTGTGTAGTATTGAGCCTCATGACAAGGGCAAATTAAAGGTTAAATATAAGCCCATCTTTTTCCAGTCCCACAAAATCTAGACATTCTAGAATACTGTCTAGTATTGAGCCTCATGACGAGGGCAAATTAAAGGATAAATATAAGCTCATCTTTTTCCAGTCCCACAAAATCTAGACATTCTAGAATACTGTGTAGTATTGAGCCTCATGACGAGGGCAAATTAAAGGTTAAATATAAGCCCATCTTTTTCCAGTCCCACAAAATCTAGACATTCTAGAATACTGTGTAGTATTGAGCCTCATGACGAGGGCAAATTAAAGGTTAAATATAAGCCCATCTTTTTCCAGTCCCACAAAATCTAGACATTCTACAATACTGTGTAGTATTGAGCCTCATGACGAGGGCAAATTAAAGGATAAATATAAGCCCATCTTTTTCCAGTCCCACAAAATCTAGACATTCTAGAACACTGTGTAGTATTGAGCCTCATGACGAGGGCAAATTAAAGGATAAATATAAGCCCATCTTTTTCCAGTCCCACAAAATCTAGACATTCTAAAACACTGTGTAGCCTTGAGCCTCATGACGAGGGCTAATTAAAGGTTAAATATAAGCCCATCTTTTTCCAGTCCAACAAAATCTAGACATTCTAGGACACTGTGTAGTATTGAGCCTCATGACGAGAGCTAATTAAAGGTTAAATAAAAGCCCATCTTTTTCCAGTCCCACAAAATCTAGACATTCTAAAACACTGTGTAGTATTGAGCCTCATGACGAGGGCAAATTAAAGGTTAAATATAAGTTCATCTTTTTTTTTCCAGTCCCACAAAATCTAGACATTCTAGAATACTGTGTAGTATTGAGCCTCATGACGAGGGCAAATTAAAGGATAAATATAAGCTCATCTTTTTCCAGTCCCACATCATCTAGACATTCTAGAATACTGTGTAGTATTGAGCCTCATGACGAGGGCAAATTAAAGGTTAAATATAAGCCCATCTTTTTCCAGTCCCACAAAACCTGGACATTCTAGAATACTGTGTAGTATTGAGCCTAATAACGAGGGCAAATTAAAGGTTAAATATAAGCTCATCTTTTTCCAGCCTCACAAAATCTAGACATTCTAGAATACTGTGTAGTATTGAGCCTCATGACGAGGGCAAATTAAAGGATAAATATAAGCTCATCTTTTTCCAGCCCTACAAAATCTAGACATTCTAAAACACTGTGTAGTATTGAGCCTCATGACGAGGGCAAATTAAAGGTTAAATATAAGACCATCTTTTTCCAGTCCCACAAAATCTAGACATTCTAGAACACTGTGTAGTATTGAGCCTCATGACCAGGGCAAATTAAAGGTTAAATATAAACCCATCTTTTTCCAGTCCCACAAAATCTAGACATTCTAGAATACTGTGTAGTATTGAGCCTCATGACCAGGGCAAATTAAAGGTTAAATATAAGCCCATCTTTTTCCAGTCCCACAAAATCTAGACATTCTAGAATACTGTGTAGTATTGAGCCTCATGACGAGGGCAAATTAAAGGTTAAATATAAGCCCATCTTTTTTTTCCAGTCCCACAAAATCTAGACATTCTAGAATACTGTGTAGTATTGAGCCTCATGACGAGGGCAAATTAAAGGATAAATATAAGCTCATCTTTTTTTTGCAGTCCCACAAAATCTAGACATTCTAGAACACTGTGTAGTATTGAGCCTCATGACGAGGGCAAATTAAAGGATAAATATAAGCTCATCTTTTTTTCCAGTCCCACAAAATCTAGACATTCTAGAACACTGTGTAGTATTGAGCCAATGACGAGGGCAAATTAAAGGTTAAATATAAGCCCACCTTTTTCCAGTCCCACAAAATCTAGACATTCTAGAACACTGTGTAGTATTGAGCCTCATGACGAGGGCAAATTAAAGGTTAAATATAAGCCCACCTTTTTCCAGTCCCACAAAATCTAGACATTCTAGAACACTGTGTAGTATTCAGCCTCATGACGAGGGTAAATTAAAGGTTAAATATAAGCCCATCTTTTTCCAGTCCCACAAAATCTAGACATTCTAGAACACTGTGTAGTATTGAGCCTCATGACGAGGGCAAATTAAAGGTTAAATATAAGCCCATCTTTTTCCAGTCCCACAAAATCTAGACATTCTAGAACACTGTGTAGTATTGAGCCTCATGACGAGGGCAAATTAAAGGTTAAATATAAGCCCATCTTTTTCCAGTCCCACAAAATCTAGACATTCTAGAACACTGTGTAGTATTGAGCCTCATGACGAGGGCAAATTAAAGGTTAAATATAAGCCCATCTTTTTCCAGTCCCACAAAATCTAGACATTCTAGAACACTGTGTAGTATTGAGCCTCATGACGAGGGCAAATTAAAGGTTAAATATAAGCCCATCTTTTTCCAGTCCCACAAAATCTAGACATTCTAAAACACTGTGTAGTATTGAGCGTCATGACGAGGGCAAATTAAAGGTTAAATATAAGCCCATCTTTTTCCAGTCCCACAAAATCTAGACATTCTAGAATACTGTGTAGTATTGAGCCTCATGACGAGGGCAAATTAAAGGTTAAATATAAGCCCATCTTTTTCCAGTCCCACAAAATCTAGACATTCTAGAACCCTGTGTAGTATTGAGCCTCATGACGAGGGTAATTAAAGGTTAAATATAAGCTCATCTTTTTCCAGTCCCACAAAATCTAGACATTCTAGAATACTGTGTAGTATTGAGCCTCATGACGAGGGCAAATTAAAGGATAAATATAAGCTCATCTTTTTCCAGTCCCACAAAATCTAGACATTCTAGAATACTGTGTAGTATTGAGCCTCATGACGAGGGCAAATTAAAGGATAAATATAAGCTCATCTGTTTCCAGTCCCACAAAATCTAGACATTCTAGAAATCTGTGTAGTATTAAGCCTCATGACGAGGGAAAATTAAAGGTTAAATATAAACCCATCTTTTTCCAGTCCCACAAAATCTAGACATTCTAGAATACTGTGTAGTATTGAGCCTCATGACGAGGGCAAATTAAAGGTTAAATATAAGCCCATCTTTTTCCAGTCCCACAAAATCTAGACATTCTAGAACACTGTGTAGTATTGAGCCTCATGACGAGGGAAAATTAAAGGATAAATATAAGCTCATCTTTTTCCAGTCCCACAAAATCTAGACATTCTAGAATAATGTGTAGTATTGAGCCTCATGACGAGGGCAAATTAAAGGTTAAATATAAGCTCATCTTTTTCCAGTCCCACAAAATCTAGACATTCTAGAATACTGTGTAGTATTGAGCCTCATGACGAGGGCAAATTAAAGGTTAAATATATGCCCATCTTTTTCCAGTCCCACAAAATCTAGACATTCTAGAATACTGTGTAGTATTGAGCCTCATGACGAGGGCAAATTAAAGGTTAAATATAAGCCCATCTTTTTCCAGTCCCACAAAATCTAGACATTCTACAATACTGTGTAGTATTGAGCCTCATGACGAGGGCAAATTAAAGGTTAAATATAAGCCCATCTTTTTCCAGTCCCACAAAATCTAGACATTCTAGAACACTGTGTAGTATTGAGCCTCATGACGAGAGCTAATTAAAGGTTAAATATAAGCCCATCTTTTTCCAGTCCCACAAAATCTAGACATTCTAGAACACTGTGTAGTATTGAGCCTCATGACGAGAGCTAATTAAAGGTTAAATATAAGCCCATCTTTTTCCAGTCCCACAAAATCTTGACATTCTAGAACACTGTGTAGTATTGAGCCTCATGACGAGGGCAAATTAAAGGTTAAATATAAGCCCATCTTTTTCCAGTCCCACAAAATCTAGACATTCTAGAATACTGTGTAGTATTGAGCCTCATGACGAGGGCAAATTAAAGGTTAAATATAAGCCCATCTTTTTCCAGTCCCACAAAATCTAGACATTCTAGAATACTGTGTAGTATTGAGCCTCATGACGAGGGCAAATTAAAGGTTAAATATAAGCATCTTTTTCCAGTCCCACAAAATCTAGACATTCTAGAACACTGTGTAGTATTGAGCCTCATGACGAGGGCAAATTAAAGGTTAAATATAAGCCCATCTTTTTCCAGTCCCACAAAATCTAGACATTCTAGAATACTGTGTAGTATTGAGCCTCATGACGAGGGCAAATTAAAGGATAAATATAAGCCCATCTTTTTCCAGTCCCACAAAATCTAGACATTCTAGAACACTGTGTAGTATTGAGCCTCATGACGAGGGCAAATTAAAGGATAAATATAAGCCCATCTTTTTCCAGTCCCACAAAATCTAGACATTCTAAAACTGTGTAGTATTGAGCCTCATGACGAGGGCAAATTAAAGGTTAAATATAAGCCCATCTTTTTCCAGTCCCACAAAATCTAGACATTCTAGAACACTGTGTAGTATTGAGCCTCATGACGAGGGCTAATTAAAGGTTAAATATAAGCCCATCTTTTTCCAGTCCCACAAAATCTAGACATTCTAGAACACTGTGTAGTATTGAGCCTCATGACGAGGGCAAATTAAAGGTTAAATATAAGCTCATCTTTTTCCAGTCCCACAAAATCTAGACATTCTGAATACTGTGTAGTATTGAGCCTCATGACGAGGGCAAATTAAAGGTTAAATATAAGCCATCTTTTTCCAGTCCCACAAAATCTAGACATTCTAGAATACTGTGTAGTATTGAGCCTCATGACGAGGGCAAATTAAAGGTTAAATATAAGCCCATCTTTTTCCAGTCCCACAAAATCTAGACATTCTAGAATACTGTGTAGTATTGAGCCTCATGACGAGGGCAAATTAAAGGTTAAATATAAGCTCATCTTTTTCCAGTCCCACAAAATCTAGACATTCTAGAATACTGTGTAGTATTGAGCCTCATGACGAGGGCAAATTAAAGGATAAATATAAGCTCATCTTTTTCCAGCCCACAAAATCTAGACATTCTAGAACACTGTGTAGTATTGAGCCTCATGACGAGGGCAAATTAAAGGTTAAATATAAGCTCATCTTTTTCCAGTCCCACAAAATCTAGACATTCTAGAAACCTGTGTAGTATTGAGCCTCATGACGAGGGCAAATTAAAGGTTAAATATAAGCCATCTTTTTCCAGTCCCACAAAATCTAGACATTCTAGAACACTGTGTAGTATTGAGCCTCATGATGAGGGCAAATTAAAGGTTAAATATAAGCCCATCTTTTTCCAGTCCCACAAAATCTAGACATTCTAGAATACTGTGTAGTATTGAGCCTCATGACGAGGGCAAATTAAAGGTTAAATATAAGCCCATCTTTTTTTTCCAGTCCCACAAAATCTAGACATTCTAGAATACTGTGTAGTATTGAGCCTCATGACGAGGGCAAATTAAAGGTTAAATATAAGCTCATCTTTTTTTTCCAGTCCCACAAAATCTAGACATTCTAGAACACTGTGTAGTATTGAGCCTCATGACGAGGGCAAATTAAAGGATAAATATAAGCTCATCTTTTTTTCCAGTCCCACAAAATCTAGACATTCTAGAACACTGTGTAGTATTGAGCCTCATGACGAGGGCAAATTAAAGGTTAAATATAAGCTCATCTTTTTCCAGTCCCACAAAATCTAGACATTCTAGAACACTGTGTAGTATTGAGCCTCAAGACGAGGGCAAATTAAAGGTTAAATATAAGCCCACCTTTTTCCAGTCCCACAAAATCTAGACATTCTAGAACACTGTGTAGTATTGAGCCTCATGACGAGGGCAAATTAAAGGTTAAATATAAGCCCATCTTTTTCCAGTCCCACAAAATCTAGACATTCTAGAACACTGTGTAGTATTGAGCCTCATGACGAGGGCAAATTAAAGGTTAAATATAAGCCCATCTTTTTCCAGTCCCACAAAATCTAGACATTCTAGAACACTGTGTAGTATTGAGCCTCATGACGAGGGCAAATTAAAGGTTAAATATAAGCCCATCTTTTTCCAGTCCCACAAAATCTAGACATTCTAGAACACTGTGTAGTATTGAGCCTCATGACGAGGGCAAATTAAAGGTTAAATATAAGCCCATCTTTTTCCAGTCCCACAAAATCTAGACATTCTAGAACACTGTGTAGTATTGAGCCTCATGACGAGGGCAAATTAAAGGTTAAATATAAGCCCATCTTTTTCCAGTCCCACAAAATCTAGACATTCTAGAAACTGTGTAGTATTGAGCCTCATGACGAGGGCAAATTAAAGGTTAAATATAAGCCCATCTTTTTCCAGTCCCACAAAATCTAGACATTCTAGAATACTGTGTAGTATTGAGCCTCATGACGAGGGCAAATTAAAGGTTAAATATAAGCCCATCTTTTTCCAGTCCCACAAAATCTAGACATTCTAGAACACTGTGTAGTATTGAGCCTCATGACGAGGGCAAATTAAAGGTTAAATATAAGCCCATCTTTTTCCAGTCCCACAAAATCTAGACATTCTAGAACACTGTGTAGTATTGAGCCTCATGACGAGGGCAAATTAAAGGTTAAATATAAGCTCATCTTTTTCCAGTCCCACAAAATCTAGACATTCTAGAATACTGTGTAGTATTGAGCCTCATGACGAGGGCAAATTAAAGGATAAATATAAGCTCATCTTTTTCCAGTCCCACAAAATCTAGACATTCTAGAAACTGTGTAGTATTGAGCCTCATGACGAGGGCAAATTAAAGGTTAAATATAAAGCCCATCTTTTTCCAGTCCCACAAAATCTAGACATTCTAGAAACTGTGTAGTATTGAGCCTCATGACGAGGGCAAATTAAAGGTTAAATATAAAGCCCATCTTTTTCCAGTCCCACAAAATCTAGACATTCTAGAACACTGTGTAGTATTGAGCCTCATGACGAGGGCAAATTAAAGGTTAAATATAAGCCCATCTTTTTCCAGTCCCACAAAATCTAGACATTCTAGAAACACTGTGTAGTATTGAGCCTCATGACGAGGGCAAATTAAAGGTTAAATATAAGCTCATCTTTTTCCAGTCCCACAAAATCTAGACATTCTAGAATACTGTGTAGTATTGAGCCTCATGACGAGGGCAAATTAAAGGTTAAATATAAGCCCATCTTTTTCCAGTCCCACAAAATCTAGACATTCTAGAATACTGTGTAGTATTGAGCCTCATGACGAGGGCAAATTAAAGGTTAAATATAAGCCCATCTTTTTCCAGTCCCACAAAATCTAGACATTCTAGAATACTGTGTAGTATTGAGCCTCATGACGAGGGCAAATTAAAGGTTAAATATAAGCCCATCTTTTTCCAGTCCCACAAAATCTAGACATTCTAGAATACTGTGTAGTATTGAGCCTCATGACGAGGGCAAATTAAAGGTTAAATATAAGCTCATCTTTTTCCAGTCCCACAAAATCTAGACATTCTAGAACACTGTGTAGTATTGAGCCTCATGACGAGGGCAAATTAAAGGTTAAATATAAGCTCATCTTTTTCCAGTCCCACAAAATCTAGACATTCTAGAACACTGTGTAGTATTGAGCCTCATGACGAGGGCAAATTAAAGGTTAAATATAAGCCCATCTTTTTCCAGTCCCACAAAATCTACACATTCTAGAACACTGTGTAGTATTGAGCCTCATGACGAGGGCAAATTAAAGGTTAAATATAAGCCCATCTTTTTCCAGTCCCACAAAATCTAGACATTCTAGAATACTGTGTAGTATTGAGCCTCATGACGAGGGCAAATTAAAGGTTAAATATAAGCCCATCTTTTTCCAGTCCCACAAAATCTAGACATTCTAGAAACACTGTGTAGTATTGAGCCTCATGACGAGGGCAAATTAAAGGTTAAATATAAGCTCATCTTTTTCCAGTCCCACAAAATCTAGACATTCTAGAACACTGTGTAGTATTGAGCCTCATGACGAGGGCAAATTAAAGGTTAAATATAAGCCCATCTTTTTCCAGTCCCACAAAATCTAGACATTCTAAATACTGTGTAGTATTGAGCCTCATGACGAGGGCAAATTAAAGGATAAATATAAGCCCATCTTTTTCCAGTCCCACAAAATCTAGACATTCTAGAACACTGTGTAGTATTGAGCCTCATGACGAGGGCAAATTAAAGGTTAAATATAAGCCCATCTTTTTCCAGTCCCACAAAATCTAGACATTCTAGAACACTGTGTAGTATTGAGCCTCATGACGAGGGCAAATTAAAGGTTAAATATAAGCCCATCTTTTTCCAGTCCCACAAAATCTAGACATTCTAGAACACTGTGTAGTATTGAGCCTCATGACGAGGGCAAATTAAAGGATAATTATAAGCCCATCTTTTTCCAGTCCCACAAAATCTAGACATCCTAGAACACTGTGTAGTATTGAGCCTCATCCATATACCAAGGCACTTCCCCCAATTTTGGGGGGTAGCCGACACCAAAAATGAAACAAAACAAAAAGGGGACCTCTACTCTCCATGTTCCTTCAGCCTAATCAGGGACTCAACCGAGTTCAGCTGGTACTGCTAGGGTGCCACAGCCCAACCTCCCACATTTCCACCACAGATGAAGCTTCATAATGCTGACTCCCCTACTGCTGCTACCTCCGCGGTCATCTAAGGCACCGGAGGAAGCAGCAGGGCCTACTGGAACTGCGTCACAATTGCTCGCCATTCATTCCTATTTCTAGCACGCTCTCTTGCCTCTCTCACATCTATCCTCCTATCACCCAGAGCTTTCTTCACACCATCCATCCACCCAAACCTTGGCCTTCCTCTTGTACTTCTCCCATCAACTCTTGCATTCATCACCTTCTTTAGCAGACAACCATTTTCCATTCTCTCAACATGGCCAAACCACCTCAACACATTCATATCCACTCTCGCCGCTAACTCATTTCTTACACCCGTTCTCTCCCTCACCACTTCGTTCCTAACCCTATCTACTCGAGATACACCAGCCATACTCCTTAGACACTTCATCTCAAACACATTCAATTTCTGTCTCTCCATTACTTTCATTCCCCACGACTCCGATCCATACATCACAGTTGGTACAATCACTTTCTCACATAGAACTCTCTTTACATTCATGCCCAACCCTCTATTTTTTACTACTCCCTTAACTGCCCCCAACACTTTGCAACCTTCATTCACTCTCTGACGTACATCTGCTTCCACTCCACCATTTGCTGCAACAATAGACCCCAAGTACTTAAACTGATCCACCTCCTCAACCTTGCACCACCTTCCCTTCTCGTACATCTCATAACCTTACTCTTACCCACATTAACTCTCAACTTCCTTCTCTCACACACCCTTCCAAATTCTGTCACTAGTCGGTCAAGCTTCTCTTCTGTGTCTGCTACCAGTACAGTATCATCCGCAAACAACAACTGATTTACCTCCCATTCATGGTCATTCTCGCCTACCAGTTTTAATCCTCGTCCAAGCACTCGAGCATTCACCTCTCTCACCACTCCATCAACATACAAGTTAAACAACCACGGCGACATCACACATCCCTGTCTCAGCCCCACTCTCACCGGAAACCAATCACTCACTTCATTTCCTATTCTAACACATGCTTTACTACCTTTGTATAAACTTTTCACTGCTTGCAACAACCTTCCACCAACTCCATATAACCTCATCACATTCCACATTGCTTCCCTATCAACTCTATCATATGCTTTCTCCAGATCCATAAACGCAACATACACCTCCTTACCTTTTGCTAAATATTTCTCGCATATCTGCCTAACTGTAAAAATCTGATTCATACAACCCCTACCTCTTCTAAAACCACCCTGTACTTCCAAAATCGCATTCTCTGTTTTATCCTTAATCCTATTAATCAATACTCTACCATACACTTTTCCAACTACACTCAACAAACTAATACCTCTTGAATTACAACACTCATGCACATCTCCCTTACCCTTATATAGTGGTACAATACATGCACAAACCCAATCTACTGGTACCATTGACAACACAAAACACATATTAAACAATCTCACCAACCATTCAAGTACAGTCACACCCCCTTCCTTCAACATCTCAGCTTTCACACCATCCATACCAGATGCTTTTCCTACTCTCGTTTCATCTAGTGCTCTCCTCGCTTCATCTATTGTAATCTCTCTCTCATTCTCATCTCCCATCACTGGCACCTCAACACCTGGATAAATATAAGCCCATCTTTTTCCAGTCCCACAAAATCTAGACATCCTAGAACACTGTGTAGTATTGAGCCTCATGACGAGGGCAAATTAAAGGATTAATATAAGCCCATCTTTTTCCAGTCCCACAAAATCTAGACATCCTAGAACACTGTGTAGTATTGAGCCTCATGACGAGGGCAAATTAAAGGATTAATATAAGCCCATCTTTTTCCAGTCCCACAAAATCTAGACATCCTAGAACACTGTGTAGTATTGAGCCTCATGACGAGGGTAAATTAAAGGTTAAATATAAGCCCATCTTTTTCCAGTCTCACAAAATCTTGACATTCTAGAACACTGTGTAGTATTGAGCCTCATGACGAGGGCAAATTAAAGGTTAAATATAAGCCCATCTTTTTCCAGTCCCACAAAATCTAGACATTCTAGAACACTGTGTAGTATTGAGCCTCATGACGAGGGCAAATTAAAGGTTAAATATAAGCCCATCTTTTTCCAGTCCCACAAAATCTAGACATTCTAGAACACTGTGTAGTATTGAGCCCCATGACGAGGGAAAATTAAAGGTTAAATATAAGCTCATCTTTTTCCAGTCCGACAAAGTCTAGATATAGATATACAAATAATCTTAATCCTCTACGATAAAAAGCGGGATATGATAAAGATTTAGTTACGGGTCATATAACAGTGTACGCTCACAAAACTCATGCTTAAGGTATTAAACAGTTATTTCAGCTAATCTCCCATTTTCTACCTCTTTCATATCTAAAAATTATAACCAAAATAACACCCTCTCTCCTTCTCTCTCTCTCTCTCTCTCTCTCTCTCTCTCTCTCTCTCTCTCTGCCTCTCTCTCTCTCTCTCTCTCTCTCTCTCTCTCTCTCTCTCTCTCTCTCTCTCGTATTGGCTTGGTTTTTGTCCAGATATCTGATTAAATTGATTTTTAATAATCATATCTAGACTGTTAATAATAATAATAATGATGATAATAATAATAATAATAATAATAATAATAATAATAATAATAATAATAATTTTAATAATTTTAATATTAATAATAATAATAATAATAATAATAATAATAATAATAATAATAGTTGCTGTAATAATTATCATAATAATAATGATGAAAATAAATGATAATAATAATGAAAATAATAATAGTAATAATGATAATAATAATAATAATAATAATAATAATAATAATAATAGTAATAGTAGTAGTAGTAGTAGTAGTAGTAGTAGTAGTAATAATAATAATAATAATAATAATAATTCATTGTTCAATTTCATCCTATGTTTAATTCGAAATTAATATATTTTAACCCGGTGAATATGGTTCACAGATTCTAAAACTTACCCTCGTTGAAAATGTGATTATCACATACTTAGTGGATAACACTACCGAAAAACTTATTCTCTTATATCTTATTAAAATCATTAATGAGGGAAACCTTTTCATATTATTTGATGGAATACAATCTTTTATAAGGATCAAATCTGTCCCCAACAGATGACAAAATCATCATTATTGTCATCAGGTTGCAAAAGCTTGGTTAATCCTATTCATATGTCCCCACCAATTTTCAGGGATCAGCAAAATGGTAATTTATAACCCACGCATATGCATTGTTTGATAGATGTATATATATATATATATATATATATATATATATATATATATATATATATATAAACTTCTACCTCATACTTGGGATCGAACGCTAGCCCCTTCTAATGAAAGGCCAGCTCGAAACCAACCTTACCACGAATATGGTCTTTCGTGGCATGGTTGGTTTCGACCTGGCCTTTTATTAGAAGGGGCTAGCGTTCGATCCCAAGTATGAGGTAGAAAATTATTTCTACTTGAACACGATGTTGTGTTGATATATATATATATATATATATATATATATATATATATATATATATATGTTGCTTTGCATGTAACTTTAAATATTTCTTTAAATGCTGATTTACATTTTGTTCTCCCTGTTGTTTTAAATGTTGCTTTAAATTAACAAATTTTTAGAATAAACAATTGGCTGAAAGATGACGGTATTTTGTAACGAATATTTATGCTACGGATAT
Organism: Palaemon carinicauda; assembly: GCF_036898095.1. NCBI lineage: Eukaryota > Metazoa > Arthropoda > Malacostraca > Decapoda > Palaemonidae > Palaemon > Palaemon carinicauda. The sequence continues at coordinate 38,785,250 of NC_090759.1, forward strand.
TCTATTTAAACCTAGTGAAACCTACCTAGAAATTCTCTCTATTTCGAGTAAAACAAAAAAAGTATGAAAGAGGAAAAAGAGGGACATGAATTGGTTACTGGAATTCGATATTTAAGAAGGTTCATAAGACAGAGAGCAGGAAGAAGTACAAAAAAAAAAATAAATAAATAAATAAATAAATAAAATATATAAGCACTAGAATTAATGTCAATTTTCAGTCTTATTGATTTTGTGAAAATGGCCAGTTCACATCTTGCTCTAGACAAAAAATAAATATAAAATAGAAAGAGAGAGATAGAAATTGGTTTGTGGAATTCTATATTTAAGAAGGTTCATAAGACAGAGAACAGGAAGAAGTACGAAAAAAAAAAAAAAAAGATATAAGCTCTAGAGTTAATGTCAATTTGCTGTCTTATTGATTTTGTGAAAATGGCCAGTTCACATCTTGCTCTAGACAAAAAATAAATATAAAACAGGATAAAGAAGGACATAAATTGGTTTGTGGAATTCGATATTTAAGAATTTTCATAAGCCAGAGAACAGGAAGAAGTACAAAAAAAAAAAAAAAAAAAAAAAAAAAAAAATAAGCACTAGAATTAATGTCAATTTTCAGTCTTACTGATTTTGTGAGTCTCAATGGCCGATAAACATCTTGCTCTAGGGTGGAATATTAGCAGGACCAGCCAATGCCATCAATAGTTCTATTACTGGTTTACAGTCATGATTTTAAAACACATCAAAGGATTGGGATTGGCGATTTTGCTATAGGAGTAAACATCATCTACAGTGAGACTAGATTTTATGAGCTAATATAGCAGAGGAGAAAGAGAGAGAGAGAGAGAGAGAGAGAGAGAGAGAGAGAGAGAGAGAGAGAGAGAGAGAGAGAACCATAATAGGTGGATAGATAGATGGATAGAGAAAAGAGAGACAGAAAATAAGAGAGAGAGAGAGAGAGAGAGAGAGAGAGAGAGAGAGAGAGAGAGAGAGAGAGAGAGAGCCTTATTGCCTTATTTGCCTTATTTTTTGTTTGGGTTCCCCCAGGTCCCTCAGTGTGAGGCACTGAGGGAGAGAGAGAGAGAGAGGCAGAAAATAAGGTAGAACAGAGAGAGAGAGAGAGAGAGAGAGAGAGAGAGAGAGAGAGAGAGAGAGAGAGAGAGAGTCTTAAAAACATGCTTCGCCAATCAGACAATTGGAGATTTTTTCTTTTACGTGAGAAAGATGGAAAGTACATTTCCACCTGCGCGTCTTATCCATTGTAATCTTTTTTAATACAATAATGAAAAGAATAAGTTTGATGAAATGAGGAACAATACTGTTTTAGTTACTTGATGGTTGAAAAGGATTTCAAATGAATTGCTCGAGTTCAACATTTTGCTCTTGATTTTAATTAATGGAGGGAGGAAGTCATATCTAGAAAAAAAAATAATATTAATAATGTTGAAAAGATATGTTAGACATATACACATTCGCAGAAGATAAATATAATCACATAACACATACACACTGCACATACGTGTATATATATATATATATATATATATATATATATATATATATATATAAATATAAATATATATATATATATAAATATATATATATATATATATATATATATATATATATATAATCTACCTTCAAAAGTACGAAATCTTTATACGAACATATATGCACACACAATACATATTCACACACACACACACACACACACAGACACACACACACACACACACACACACACATATATATATATATATATATATATATATATATATATATATATATATATATATATATATATATGTGTGTGTGTGTGTGTGTGTGTGTATGTTTGTACAAATTCAACAGCACATATTCAAATTAACAACATCAACAAACATGCTAAACTATAAACACTTTAACATCAACCTTTCCATACTCACCATTCAACGTATTCCCAATGAGAGTCGTGGGCAGCACTACAATATTAACCAGCAAATCAGCCACGGCCAGATTAGCTATAAACACATTGGTGACAGAGCGCATGCGTGGTGACCTCACCACCACGGCCACCACGAAGCTGTTTCCTATGACCCCCATGACGGAGACCAAGACGTAGGCCACGCAGTACAGGATTGTGATGGGCAGCGAGTGCCTGAAGGTTGGCACTGGCCCGCATTCTTCAAAGGTCAAGGTCTCGTTCAAACAGAGGGAGTAGTTGAACTCGAAGTCGTAGTCGTAGCCTGCTTCCTCCGAAGGGGTTGAGTCGTAGGGCAGTGTCGTGTTTATATACATTTTATCTCTTATGTTATGTCCTCCGGATTGGTTGCTCAGTATGTCGGCCAACTCATCTTGCTGGAAAAGAAAGATATATTATTTTCAGTCATGCACTATACAGTATGTATACACACACACACACACACACATATATATATATATATATATATATATATATATATATATATATATACATATATATATATATATGTATATATACATTTATGTTATATATATATATATATATATATATATATATATATATATATATATATATATATACTATTTTTAAAATATTTTATTTTTCCTTGTTTCCTTTCCTTACTGGGCTATTTTCCCTTTTGGGGCCACTGGCCTTATAGCATCCTGCTTTTCCAACTAGGGTTGTAGCTTAGCAAGTATTACACACACACACACACACACACACACACATATATATATATATATATATATATATATATATATATATATATATATATACACACATATATATATATATATATATATATATATATATATATATATATATATATATATATATATATATATATATATATATATGTGTGTGTGTGTGTGTGTGTGTGTGTGTGTGTATGTTTGTGGGGGGGAGTAAAACAAAAAGAAAATTAACACTTTATATCAATGAATAACATCACAACTAATGTAAGTATTTTGGTAATGCATTGAGTGTGTTTACTCATATTGTCCTTACCCAGACACCTCCAAAACGTAAGATCTAATAAGACTGGTAGATGTATTTCGAGATAAATTGTATGTTGATTGGCTAATATTCAATTTTTTTGTAATAGCACTGAAAATCTCTGTTTAAAAAGGTATCAGATAGAATCAAATATCAGTTTTTGCAGAATAAATAGTATGATTTTATCTTTCTAACGTGAACTGTTATCTTGGGCATTTATTAGCCTACACTTTTCATTCTACTAAATTCACTAAGAGCACTTAAATATAGTTGATTAAACTATATACAAAAGAATGTGAATTAATAATCAATGGGGAATTTTATACTTGTGATATTTAATTTATAACAAATAGCCTATATTCGTAAATTTCTTTTTGGAAGCTAAAAACTGAGTAACCTTATGATAGAAAATACTGGTTTTACGAAGTGGAACCTCGACTTACGAGTGTATTCACATCGGTAGAACTTCAAAAGTTCAAACTTGCAACGAATGTTTTTATGTTGAACAGCTGACATAAGTCTCTTTTAATAGTTTATATATGAAATATCTGTTTTAATATTGTTACTGTCCTTAAAATGTCCTATCTTAATTGTTCATTACTTCTCATATATTTGATTTATTTCTTTATTTCCTTTCCTCACTGGGTTGTTTTCCATGGGGATATAACATCCACTTTTATAAATTTGGGTTGTAGCTTAGCTAGTAATAATAATAATAATAATAATAATAATAATAATAATAAAGAGTTTTTTCTAAATATGATGTCGAATTCGCGGGGAAATTCGACTCGAAATACAAGGAAAATCCTAAGATACGATCGCAGCGCCACACAACACATTGCGGGAAACAACGGAAATAGGACCCAGTCACATTTTCCTTATCCTGAAAAGGAAGTGTTAGTAATTTTGTGCATTATTTTGAACATTTTTCGGTGAATTAAACATTTGTTTGATTAATCACCATGTTTGGAGAGAAGTAAAGTATCAAGGGCAGTAATCGGCAGTAGAAATATATAATGTCAATCGAAATTAAGAAGGAAAACATGGAAAAACGTGACCGTGGTGTTGGTCTCATCGGCTTTGTTTACATTCCCAAAGAGGATTTTGAATAGTGAAAAGGGAAGTGGTGAACCTGAATGGCAAACGTACAGGGGGAAAAATAATGAAATATAGATAATGCGTTACTAAATACGGCATTCGTAATGGCGTTACGTAATTTTCATACGCAATGCGTACGTAAATCAATATGTTGCATAGTTACTTTAGTGTCTTTCATTGCATAGTTCACGAGTGCTGCCTAAAATGGAAAAATAGTGAAGTATGAGGAAATTGATGTACACAGTAAAATTTAAGTTTATTGTTAAATTCCAAAGTTTTATAAGTGTGCCTGCTCAGCCTCCCAGTCTCCCTGCCAACGTCTCCGGTCGACCGAAGTCCTTCAAGGTAAAGTGTCAAAAAACCCGTTTTTATTTATCCATTATAAACTATTGTTTCAATAATTATTTACATATTTTTTTCAGATATTTAAGGTTTATTTAAAAGTTTTGGAAGGGTGATATACATTATTTAGTTTTACATTATTTTTTTTATGGAAAACATTTTGGGGGCAAATGAATTATTTAGTTTTACATTATTTTTTATGTAAAACATTTTGGGAGCAAATGAATTATTTAGTTTTACATTTTTTATGGAAAAAGTTTTGGGAGCAAATGAATTATTTAGTTTTACATTATTTTTTATGGAAAACATTTTGGGAGCAAATGAATTATTTAGTTTTCCATTATTTTTTATGAAAAACATTTTGGGAGCAAATGATTTACTTAGTTTTACATTATTTTTTATGGAAAACCTTTTGGGAGCAAAGGAATTATTTAGTTTTCCATTATTTTTTTATGGAAAACATTTTAGGAGCAAATGAATTATTTAGTTTTCCATTATTTTTTTATGGAAAACCTTTTAGGAGCAAATGAATTATTTAGTTTTACATTATTTCTAATGGAAAAAAATACTCTTACACACCGGCGTAGTTTCTGGACGAATTAAACTCATAAGTTGAGGTTTATTTATATACAACTATATTATAATTTAATAACAACAGCAACAACAACAATAATGATATTATTATTATTATTATTATTATTATTATTATTATTATTATTATAAATGTAACCTCCTAATATAAAAGAATATATTATGATGTAATATATAAATATAACATTTTGATATGATTATATTATGATGTAATTTTCTGCCGTGGAATTTGACTGTGGTGGAATTTACCGAGGGAAATTATAGTAGTGGAATTTACTGAGGGGGAAATGTACTGTGGTGGAACTTGCCGAGGGGAATTTTACTGCTATGGAATTGTACTGTAGTGGAGTTTACAACTAGGGAATTGCACTGTTGGGGAATTTACCATAGGGAATTATATTACGGTGAAATTTACCATTGGGGTTTTACTATGGCGGGATTTATTGTGGGGGAAATTGGCTGTGGTGGAATTTACTGCTAGGGAATTGTACTGTGGTGGAATTTACCATTGGGAATGGGAATTGCAGTGGGGGAATTTACCATTGAGAAATTGTTCTGTGGTGAAACTTAGCATTGGGGAATTGTACTGTAGTAGAATATACTGTGGGGAATTGTACTGTGGTGGAATTTACCATTGGGTATTTAGTGGGGGAATTCCCCATGGGGAATTGTATTGTGGTGAAATGTACCATTGAGGAATTGTACTGTCATGAATTATTGGAAATTGTACTGTGTTGTAATTTATCTTGGGATTATGACTGTGGTAGAATTTACTGTCAGGGAATTGTATTGTGATGGAATTTACTGTGGGGAAATTGTATTGTCGTAGAATTTACCGTGGGAGAATTGTATTGTGGTGGAATTTGCTGTGGGGAATTTGTATTGTGTTGGAATTTACCGTGAGCAGTTGCACTGCAGTGGAATTTACTGTTGGGGAATTGTAATGTGGTGGAATTTAATGAGGGCGAATTGTACTATAGTGGAATTTACTGTCGGGGGAATTGTACTGTGGTGGAATTTACCGGTGGGGGAATTGTACTGTGGTGGAATTTACCGGTGGGGGAATTGTACTGTGGTGGAATTTACCGGTGAGGGAATTGTACTGTTGTGGAATTTAGCATGGGGAAATATACCTTAGGTGGAATTTACCGGGGGATTTTGCTGCTGCGATGGAATTTACAGTGTGGGAAATTACTGGTCACCTTGACTTAGATGTAGGCTATATAAACAATTATTCCTTTAAAGGTTTAAAAGCTGCTCATGAATGGCAGAGGCAAGGGACAGTGACATTGCCCTAGCAAGCAGGACAATGCCCTAGAGGCTGTCCATATATACATATGATCAGCGCCCAAGCCCCTCTCTCCACGCAAGCTAGGACTAAGGAGGGCCAAGCAATGGCTGCTGATGACTCAGCAGATAGACCTCTAGGCTCCCTCAAACCCCCATCCATAGCTCACAAGGATGGTGAGGTTGAAGCGACCAAAGGAACTAACGAATTTGTGCTGGTATTCACCAGTCAGGGACGTTACCACATCGGCCTACACAACCCTTTGGCTTATTTTAACATCAATATTGTGGATATAGCTCTGGACGACATAAGCCTATCTTTATTAGAAACTAATAGAAAGACTGGTCCAGGAAAAGATTAATCTATATTTTTTTCATATACCAAATAGTCTGGCCTATTCTTTACATATTCTCCTCTGTCCTCATACACCTGACAATATTGAGATTACTAAATAATACTTCTTCTCTCAAGGGGTTATCTACTGTACTGTAATTATTCAGTGGCCACTTCCCTCTTGGTAAGGGTAGAAGAGACTCTTTAGCTATGGTAAGCAGCTCTCCTAGGAGGACACTCCAAAATCAAAACCATTGTTCTCTAATCTTGGGTAGTGCCATAGCCTCTTTACCATGGTCTTCCACTGTCATGGGTTAGAGTTCTCTTGCTTAAGAGTACACTCTGTCACACTATTCTATCTAATTTCTCTTCCTCTTGTTTTGTTAAAGTTTTTATTGTTTATATAAGAAATCCTTTTTTTAATGTTAATGTTCTTAAGATATTTCATTTTTTTTCTCGTTTCCTTCCCTCACTGGGCTATTTTCCCTGTTGGGGCCCCTGGGTATAAAGCATCCTGCTTTTCCATCTAGGGTTGTAACTTAGCAAGTAATAATAATAATAATAATAATAATAATAGTAATAATATGGTAACAAGAAACAATACAAAAGAATTATTACAGGAATACAGATGATAATCAAGTAAGAAACAACTGTCGAATACAAATATCTAATAAGCCATAGATAATTACCTCTTGTTTACAATTTTTGATTCTGCCTTCGAAAAGAACCAGGGCGTTATAAAATGGATGGAAATTCACCCCCCGTCCCCACACACACCCCAAATATCATATGCATATACTGAAGGCCCTCCTGGCGTGCTCAAGTTTGGGTGTAAATATATCCATCGTTAAAATAGATGGACTTATTATGCAGTTTACTTCACCATTGACTCGGGGGCAAAATCCTCGAAATGGCCTTGATCATTGTCGCCGGACGAAATGTCGCTTCACTGATTCATTATAATGGGAAGGTTGGATGCTGGATGTTCTATAGTCCATTTTTTTTAGCCAGGCAGATTTGCCCCGACTCGCAGCGGTGCCCTTTTAGCTCGGAAACGTTTCCTGATCGCTGATTGGTTAGACTATTTGCACCGACTCGCAGCGGTGCCCTTTTAGCTCGGAAAAGTTTCCTGATCGCTGATTGGTTGGACGAGATAATTCTAACCAATCTGCGATCAGGAAACGTTTCCGAGCTAAAAGGGCACCGCTGCGAGTCGGGGCAAATCTGCCTGGCTAAAAGAAATGGACTATAGTAGAGTCTTGTACAGTTGTCTTCATTAATTCCGGTACACTGACGTCTCCTTAGCTTCCCGTAAAGTGTACCGGAATTAATGAAGACAACTGTACCTTCCAAATATTTATTCATGAAGTTACTCGCGGGGGGAAATGGCTAATTTTTCGATTTATTTTATTTAAATGCAAAATAAGGCTTCATGATTTTTTTATAGCAGATGGAATAGATCTCTCTCTCTTTCACTCTCTCTCTCTCTCTCTCTCTCTCTCTCTCTCTCTCTCTCTCTCTCACTGAGGGACCTGGGGGAACCCAAACATAAAATAACGAATAAGGCAATAAGGCTCACTGTTGTTTGATTAGACTACCTAGCTTTACTTGTTGATAAAAGGTTCCTATTGGAATGTGAGAGAGAGAGAGAGAGAGAGAGAGAGAGAGAGATATCCTACCATATATATTAGCTTAACATGAATTTACTTTGGTTTGATTAGGCTACCTGTCTTTAGTTGTTGCTATTGGTTTCCTATCGGAGAGAGAGAGAGAGAGAGAGAGAGAGAGAGAGAGAGAGAGAGAGAGAGAGAGAGAGAGAGAGAGGGGGGGGGTGGGGCTGGACGAAGTTAACTACCTTGATGCATTAAAGGACACTCCGAAATGAAACCATTGTTCTCCAGTCATAGATAGTGTCATAGCCCCTGTACCATGGTCTTTCACTGTCTTGAAGTAGAGTTCTCTTTCTTGAGGGTACACTCGGGCACACTATTCTATCTTGTTTCTCGTCCTCTTGTTTTGTTAAAGTTTCTATAGTTTATATAGGAAATATTTATTTTAATGTTACTGCTCTTAAATCTTTTCCATGTTTCCTTTCCTCACTGGGGTATTTTCCCTGTTAGAGCCCCTGGGCTTGTAGCATCCTGTTTTTCCAACTAGGGTTGTAGCTTTTCATTGTTAATAATAATAATAATGATAATAATAATAATATACACAGCAGGAAAGTGTTTCATATTTGATAAGTATGTACTAATACAGAACAGTAGCCTACAGTCATCTTCCCCGCCGTCATTCCTACACTAAGGGGTCGGTCGCCTGATGCGCCCTCTCCAATGTTTCTATCAAAGACATCCTCTTCTACCAATCCTCTTCTTTCCATATCATCCTTCACCTTATTTCGCAATCGAATTCTCTTCCTCCCTCTTGATCTTCTTCCCCTTAAGAGGTTACTCCCAATCCCTGCTCACTCCCTCCTCACTCCCTCCTCTTCACATGGCCACACCATCCATCCTCAACACGTTAGTTCCTTTGGTCGCCTCAACCTCACTATCCTTGTGAGCTAAAGATGGGGGTTTGGTGGAGCCTATTTGTCTATCTGCTGAGTCATCAGGAGCCATTGCCTGGCCCTCCTTGGTTCTAGCTTGGGTGGAGAGGGGGCATGGACGCTTATCACATCTATATACGGTCAGTCTCTAGGACATTGTCCTACTTGATAGAGCAATGTCACTTTCCCTTGCTTCTGCCATTTATGAGCGGTCTTTAAACCTTTTAAACTTGCTTATACCATGTCAGTCGTGATGCTCTTATCATCTTTGTGATCTTTACTACGCCTGCCATTCTTCTTATTTCGTATGTGTAAATTTATACGTTCTTAATTTAACAATATCATTGAACTTTCTTTCGTACATCGATAGAACTTCAAAATTTCAAACTTGCAGAGTTTGCTGTGGCCTGATTGGTAACGTCTCTGCCTGGTGTTTGCCAGTCGGGGGTTCGAGTCCCGTTCAGACTCGTTAGTGCCATTAGTGTCTGCAACCTTACCATCCTTGTGAGCTAAGGTTGGGGGGTTTGGGGGAGCCTATAGGTCTATTTGCTGAGTCATCAGCAGCCACTGCCTGGCCCTCCCTGGTCCTAGCTTGGGTGGAGAGTAGGTTTGGGCGCTGATCATATAATATATGGTCAGTCTCTAGGGCATTGTCCTGATCGCTATGCAATGTCACTGTCCCTTACCTCTGCCATTCATGAGCGACCTTTAAACCTTTAAAATATTTTTATGTTGAATGGGCTGACATATGTCTTTTTGTTGTCTATTTTTTTAAATATCTTTATTGATGTATCTGATTTTAAAATAGTGTATTTTAATTTTTCAATGTTTCTCAGATCGTTTAGGCTATTCATTTCCTTATTTTCTTTCCTCACTTGGCTATTTTTCTCTGTTGGAGCCCTTGGGCTCATAGCATCTTGCTTTTCCAACTCGGGTTGTAGCTTAGCTTTTCCAACTAGGGTTGTAGCTTAGCTTTTCCAACTCGGGTTGTAGCTTAGCTTTTCCAACTAGGGTTGTAGCTTAGCTTTTCCAACTAGGGTTGTAGCTTAGCTAGTAATAAAATTAATAATGATAATAATAACAATAATAATAATGATGATAATAATAATAATAATAATAATAATAATAATTATGATGATGATAATAATAGTAATATAAATTTTCAATATGGCATCTACAAGATTAAACTCCACGTGTGTAATATTTTCTCTTATTTTTCCTGCTAAGAAGGAATCAGAATTGGATTATCTAAAAGTAAATTGGTTTTTCTGACCCCCAATTTTCTTCTTGAAGCTTTGATGTCTGAGAGATTGGTTGAAACCCTCTTGGAAGGACCAGTAAAGACTTTGACTTGTGGACAGATGAGAAAAGCTCCCAGAGGGAAAGTAGACAAGAGGGAGAAAATATACAAAATGTTTTGTTTTAACAAGTGGGTATAAATTTGTATGGCAGAAATTATAACGAGTGTCTATGCAATGCCCTTCTGGAATATTTTGTTCAGAATACATTGTTTTAACAAGTGTGTATAGATTTGTATGGAAAAAAATAATTATAACGAATATCTATACAATGCCCTTCTGTAATATTTTCTTCAGAATACATTGATTTAACAACTGGGTATTAATTTGTATAGAAAACATAATTATAACGAGTATATATACAATGCCCTTCTGGAATATTTTCTTCAGAATACATTGATTTAACAAGTGGGTATAAATTTGTATAGAAAACATAATTATAACGAGTATATGTACAATGCCCTTCTGGAATATTTTGTTCAAAATACATTGTGCAAAATGCACTGTACAATGGAAAATTAAGAAACGTTGAATTGCTGGCTGCTCATGAATAGTAGAGGCAAGGGATAGTGACATTGCCCTATCAATCAGAACAATACCCTAGAGATTGACCACATATACATATGATCAGCGCCCCAAGCTCTCCATCCAAGCTAGGCCGAAGGAGGACCAGGCAATGGTTGCTAATGACTCAGCAGATAGACCTATAGACTCCCCCAACCCCACCCCACCCCCATCCTTAGCTCACAAGGATGGTGAGGTTGCCGCGACTAAAGAAACTGACAAGTTTGAGAGGGACTCGAACCCCAGTCTGGCGTTCACCAGTCTAGGACGTTACCACATCGGCCACCACAACCTTATACGATATGTTTCCATCCACATAGACTAGTAATTCATGTTCCAATGTCTGATAAAAACAGTGGTTGGTCCTCTTAATAACTTCTTGGGGGTATTATACGATATGTTTTCATCCACATACACTAAGTAATTCCTTTTTCAATGTCTAAATAAAAAATCAGTGGCTGGTCCCCTTAAGAAAGGAAAGTAGCCTATGTAATGTTTCCTGTCGTGGGGAGTGAAAAGCAAGAAAAAATGGCGATCTTTTTATACAGTTTTCATATTCGCCCAGTGATAACAAAAGTAAATATGCTTTTGTTTACATTGGCAACAAGCAAATCGTGTCCAGTAGAAAACTTTTGGATTTTCAAAATTCCTCTGGTTGCGTCGGTGCCTAAACTTTTTGACACTGATGAAAATTTATTGGAAGACATTTTGTTGGCAGCTATTCACCAAATAATAGGCCATGGTTATTATCTATCAGTAACCCCATAACGTTACTAGTCCATTGGAGAATAAAGACCTCAGATATTTCTTTCTTAGTTCGTCAGTCTTTCATCTTTTCCTTGCCTTGCTTCTTTCACAATCTCTAGGGACCCATTCTGTTATTCTTAATGTCCATCTGTTGTCTGTCATTCTCATTAAGCGTCCTACCCATGTCAATTTCTTTTTTCTCATATGTTGTTAGAATATCCTCTACTCCTTGTTGTCGTATCCAAGTTGCTCTGTTTCTGTCTCTAGTGTTAAACTCATAATCATTCTTTCCGTAGCTCTCTGTGTTGTAACTAGCTTATGTTCTAAGGTTTTAGTAAGGCTCCAAGTTTCTCATACATCAGGTCACAATGGTGGGGGTGTGGTGGCCGACGTGTTAACGTCCCTGACTGGTGAACGCCAGACGTGTCGCGCTCTAACTCCTTAGTTCCTTTGGTCGCTGCAACCTCGCCATCCTTTTCAGCTAAGGATAGTGGGTATGGAGGAGCCTATAGGTCTATCTGCCGAGTTATCCGCAGCCATTGCCTGGTCCTCCCTGGTCCTAGTTTGGGTGGAGAGGGTGCGTGGGCGCTGATCGTATGTATATATGGTCAGTCTCTAGGGCATTGTCCTGCTTGCTAGGGCAATGTCACTGTCCCTTGCCTCCGCCATTCATGAGCGGCCAACGAAATACATTAACTAGTTATATTTAATTTTAGTGACGACTTGGAAGGTTACCGAAAGTGATGGTGTAAACAGCGACTGACCTAGTTTTGTAAGGTATGTCGTGATGTAGGAAAGGTTCCAAAGGAATGGATTGAGCGGTAATTTGTCATTTATATAAAGGTTAACGTGGTAAAGCTATCAACTCGAATATGTGGTCATAACGTTGCTTGCTAAATCAGGGAAGGTGTAGGGTATAATTTTGGCTATGAAGCTAGAACTGATATAAAGATTAATAAGGGAAAAAAAATAGGTATTTTATGACAAACCTAAATGGCTCAAAATTTTGCTATGTAATCAATACCTTATGCGAATAGTTTTAAATTGAAATTGAAAATCTCTCTCTCTCTCTCTCTCTCTCTCTCTCTCTCTCTCTCTCTCTCTCTCTCTCTCTCTCTCTCTCTCTCTCTCTCTCTCTCTCTCTCTATTTCTCTCTAACTTTGTGTGCATGTACTGTATGTGTGTATATGTATATATACTTTATAAATATATATATATATATATATATATATATATATATATATATATATATATAGGCTATATATATAAATTACATGTATATATAAACACGTATATATATGTGTATATATATATATATATATATATATATATATATAAATTACATGTATATATAAACACGTATATATATATATATATATATATATATATATATATATATACATACTGTATATAGTATTATATGTGTTTTGGTATTTGTAGAAGTATACTGTATGCATATACATATGCACGCACATGCATATGTATGTACACACATACATATATATATATATATATATATATATATATATATATATATATATGTATATATGTGTTTTGTATCCTTAAATTCTGATAAGCACTCAAACAGTTTACAACCTATTACAATCATGCAATCCTTTTACCTGATTGATACAAGAAACATTAACGAAAGCGTTGTTGGAAACAATACTTCTTCCCTCGATTGCCATATCGTAGTCTACTTGTTGCACTGAACACGGAAATGAAAATAAACATTTGTAATTCTCGCTTGTATTTCGGGCGAAAATCTTTAATTTATAAAGGGGCTGAGGCGTTTCCCCACTTTTCCAACCAAGATGAATTCTCTCTCTCTCTCTCTCTCTCTCTCTCTCTCTCTCTCTCTCTCTCTCTCTCTCTCTCTCTCTCTCTCTTTAGCGAGCAGATCTCTTTTTAGCGAGTGGATATCTTTTTAGAGAGCGAATCTCCTTTCATGGAGTGAATCTCTATTTAGCGAATGAATCTCTTTTTATGGAGTGAATCTCTATTTAGCGAGCGGATCTCTTTTTACCGAGCGAATCTCGTTTTAGCGACCAAATCTTTTTCACCGAGCGAATCTCTGCTTAGCGAGCGAATCTAGTTTTAGCGACCAAATCTTTTCACCGAGCGAATCTCTGCTTAGCGAGCGAATCTCGTTTTAGCGACCAAATCTCTTTTCACCGAGCGAATCTCTTCCTAGCGAGCGAATCTCGTTTTAGCGACCAAATCTTTTCACCGAGCGAATCTCTGCTTAGCGAGCGAATCTAGTTTTAGCGACCAAATCTTTTCACCGAGCGAATCTCTGCTTAGCGAGTGAATCTCGTTTTAGCGACCAAATCTCTTTTCACCGAGCGAATCTCTGCTTAGCGAGCGAATCTCGTTTTAGCGACCAAATCTCTTTTCACCGAGCGAATCTCTGCTTAGCGAGCGAATCTCGTTTTAGCGACCAAATCTCTTTTCACCGAGCGAATCTCTTCCTAGCGAGCGAATCTCGTTTTAGCGACCAAATCTTTTCACCGAGCGAATCTCTGCTTAGCGAGCGAATCTCGTTTTAGCGACCAAATCTCTTTTCACCGAGCGAATCTCTGCTTAGCGAGCGAATCTCGTTTTAGCGACCAAATCTCTTTTCACCGAGCGAATCTCTGCTTAGCGAGCGAATCTCGTTTTAGCGACCAAATCTCTTTTCACCGAGCGAATCTCTGCTTAGCGAGCGAATCTCGTTTTAGCGACCAAATCTCTTTTCACCGAGCGAATCTCTTCCTTAGCGAGCGAATCTCGTTTTAGCGACCAAATCTTTTCACCGAGCGAATCTCTGCTTAGCGAGCGAATCTCGTTTTAGCGACCAAATCTTTTCACCGAGCGAATCTCTGCTTAGCGAGCGAATCTCGTTTTAGCGACCAAATCTCTTTTCACCGAGCGAATCTCTGCTTAGCGAGCGAATCTCGTTTTAGCGACCAAATCTCTTTTCACCGAGCGAATCTCTGCTTAGCGAGCGAATCTCGTTTTAGCGACCAAATCTCTTTTCACCGAGCGAATCTCTTCCTAGCGAGCGAATCTCTTCCTAGCGAGCGAATCTCGTTTCACCGAGCGAATCTCTTTTCACCGAGCGAATCTCTTCCTAGCGAGCGAATCTCGTTTTAGCGACCAAATCTCTTTTCACGAGCGAATCTCTTCCTAGCGAGCGAATCTCGTTTTAGCGACCAAATCTCTTTTCACCGAGCGAATCTCGTTTTAGCGACCAAATCTCTTTTCACCGAGCGAATCTCTTCCTAGCGAGCGAATCTCGTTTTAGCGACCAAATCTCTTTTCACCGAGCGAATCTCTTCCTAGCGAGCGAATCTCGTTTTAGCGACCAAATCTCTTTTCACCGAGCGAATCTCTTCCTAGCGAGCGAATCTCGTTTTAGCGACCAAAACTCTTTTCACCGAGCGAATCTCTTCCTAGCGAGCGAATCTCGTTTTAGCGACCAAATCTCTTTTCACCGAGCGAATCTCTTCCTAGCGAGCGAATCTCGTTTTAGCGACCAAAACTCTTTTCACCGAGCGAATCTCTTTTCACCGAGCGAATCTCTTCCTAGCGAGCGAATCTCGTTTTAGCGACCAAAACTCTTTTCACCGAGCGAATCTCTTCCTAGCGAGCGAATCTCGTTTTAGCGACCAAATCTCTTTTCACCGAGCGAATCTCTTCCTAGCGAGCGAATCTCGTTTTAGCGACCAAAACTCTTTTCACCGAGCGAATCTCTTCCTAGCGAGCGAATCTCGTTTTAGCGACCAAATCTCTTTTCACCGAGCGAATCTCTTCCTAGCGAGCGAATCTCGTTTTAGCGACCAAAACTCTTTTCACCGAGCGAATCTCTTCCTAGCGAGCGAATCTCGTTTTAGCGACCAAATCTCTTTTCACCGAGCGAATCTCTTCCTAGCGAGCGAATCTCGTTTTAGCGACCAAATCTCTTTTCACCGAGCGAATCTCTTCCTAGC
>NC_090759.1:38801476-38823976 GCF_036898095.1 Palaemon carinicauda
AGTCGAATGTTCGTAAGTCGGGAACTCCTGTATATCCTATTTGACTTGATTTAACTAAACCCGCCTTCCCGCTCCTGCTTATCTATGATGTTATTTATGAAATTAATTCGCCCACCGTTCACTAGCCATTGCGATTTATTCCTTAATTAACCGAAGTTCACAGGGGTCGTAGCTTCAACAACGAAGTATAATCATTTCCGATTTCCTCTAGAGTTCAGGTTTGGAATTTCCAGTATTTAGAGCACTTACATAATGTCTTACTAACTGAGATAATGTTCAAAGACATTATTATTATTATTATTATTATTATTATTATTAATATAATTATTATTATTATTATTGTTATTATTATCATTATTATTACTATTATTATTAATAGCCAAGTTACAACCCTAGTTGGAAAAGCACGATGCTGTAAGCCCAAGAGTTCCAACGGGGAAAAATAGCCCAATGAGGAAAGGAAACACGGAAATAAATAAACTAGAAGTATCCTAGTTGGAAAAGCAAGATGCTTTAAGCCCAAGGGTTCCAATGGGGAAAAAGAGCCCAGTGAAGAAAGGCAACAATGAAATAAATACATTAGAAGAGATGTAATACAATAGAAATAAAATGTTTTAAGAACAGTAACATTAAATTAGAATTATCATATATTAACTATAATATCTTCTTGAATGAAGACAAGCTATATTCGATATATAACTATCCCGGGATTATGTGAGAGAGAGAGAGAGAGAGAGAGAGAGAGAGAGAGAGAGAGAGTCGAATTATAGACACAGGATAACAAATGATAGAGGAATTTAATAGAGAGAGAGAGAGAGAGAGAGAGAGAGAGAGAGAGAGAGAGCCTTGCCTTATTGCCTTATTTTTTGTTTGGGTTCCCCCAAGTCTCTTAGTGTGTGTGTGGTGAGAGAGAGAGAGAGAGAGAGAGAGAGAGAGAGTAGAATCCGAATAGTAGACAGAGGATAACAAATGATAGAGGAATTTAAGAGAGAGAGAGAGAGAGAGAGAGAGAGAGAGAGCCTTGCATTATTGCCTTATTTTTTGTTTGGGTTCCCCCAGGTCCCTCAGTGTGAGAGAGAGAGAGAGAGAGAGAGAGAGAGAGAGGAAGAATCCGAATAATAGACAGAGGATAACAAATGATAGAGGAATTTAAGAGAGAGAGAGAGAGAGAGGAGAGAGGAGAGAGAGCCTTGCATTATTGCCTTATTTTTTGTTTGGGTTCCCCCAGGTCCCTCAGTGTGAGAGAGAGAGAGAGAGAGAGAGAGAGAGAGAGAGAAGAATCCGAATAATAGACAGAGGATAACAAATGATAGAGACATTTAAGAGAGAGAGAGAGAGAGAGAGAGAGAGAGAGAAGAATCCGAATAATAGACAGAGGATAACAAATGATAGAGACATTTAAGAGAGAGAGAGAGAGAGAGAGAGAGAGAGAGAAGCCGAATAATAGAGGATAACAATTGATAGAGACATTTAATAAAAAGGAGAGAGAGAGAGAGAGAGAGAGAGAGAGAGAGAGTAGAATCCGAATAGTAGACAGAGGATAACAAATGATAGAGGAATTTAAGAGAGAGAGAGAGAGAGAGAGAGAGAGAGAGAGAGCCTTGCATTATTGCCTTATTTTTTGTTTGGGTTCCCCCAGGTCCCTCAGTGTGAGAGAGAGAGAGAGAGAGAGAGAGAGAGAGAGAAGAATCCGAATAATAGACAGAGGATAACAAATGATAGAGACATTTAAGAGAGAGAGAGAGAGAGAGAGAGAGAGAGAGAGAAGAATCCGAATAATAGACAGAGGATAACAAATGATAGAGACATTTAAGAGAGAGAGAGAGAGAGAGGAGAGAGAGAGAAAGCCGAATAATAGAGGATAACAATTGATAGAGACATTTAATAAAAAGGAGAGAGAGAGAGAGAGAGAGAGAGAGAGGAGAGAGAGAGAAAGCCGAATAATAGAGGATAACAATGATAGAGACATTTAATAAAAAGGAGAGAGAGAGAGAGAGAGAGAGAGAGAGAGAGAAAGCCGAATAATAGAGGATAACAATTGATAGAGACATTTAATAAAAAGGAGAGAGAGAGAGAGAGAGAGAGAGAGAGTCGAATAATAGACACAGGATAACAAATGATAGAGGCATTTAATAGAAAGGAGAGAGAGAGAGAGAAGAATCCGAATAATAGACAGAGGATAACAAATGATAGAGACATTTAAGAAAGAGAGAGAGAGAGAGAGAGAGAGAGAGAGAGAGAGAGAGAGTCGAATAATAGACACAGGATAACAAATGATAGAGGCATTTAATAGAAAGGAGAGAGAGAGAGAGAGAGAGAGAGAGAGAGAGGAAGCCGAGTAATAGACAGAGGATAACAATTGATAGAGACATTTAATGGAAAGAGAGAGAGAGAGAGAGAGAGAGAGAGAGAGAGAGAGGAAACCGAGTAATAGACAGAGGATAACAATTGATAGAGACATTTAATAGAAGAGAGAGAGAGAGAGAGAGAGAGAGAGAGAGAGAGAGAGGAAGCCGAGTAATAGACAGAGGATAACAATTGATAGAGACATTTAATAGAAGAGAGAGAGAGAGAGAGAGAGAGAGAGAGAGAGGAAACCGAGTAATAGACAGAGGATAACAATTGATAGAGACGAAGAGAGAGCGAGAGAGAGAGAGAGAGAGAGAGAGAGAGAGAAAGCCGAATAATAGAGGATAACAATTGATAGAGACATTTAATAAAAAGGAGAGAGAGAGAGAGAGAGAGAGAGAGAGAGAGGAAGCCGAATAATAGAGGATAACAATTGATTGAGACATTTAATAAAAAGGAGAGAGAGAGAGAGAGAGAGAGAGAGAGAGAGAGGGGAAGCTGAATAATAGACAGAGGATAACAAATGATAGAGGCATTTAATAGAAAGGAGAGAGAGAGAGAGAGAGAGAGAGAGAGAGAGAGAGAGGAAGCCGAATAATAGACAGATAAAAAATGATAGAGGCATTTAATAGAAAGGAGAGAGAGAGAGAGAGAGAGAGAGAGAGAGAGAGAGGGGGGGGGGGCTGGGTAGCCGAATAATAGACAGAGGATAACAAATGACAGAGACAATAGAAAGGAGAGAGAGAGAGAGAGAGAGAGAGAGAGAGAGAGAGAGAATTCCAAAAAAATAAACCACTTCAATTATCCTTGTTTTCGAACATAATGATTTTTTTCTCATTTTCAAAAGGAGTAAAATAAGATTTCAGTTTAAGGTGGAAGGAGACCTAATTAATACCAAGGAAAACCAGAGATATACATCAAAGGACAAGAAAAATGTTTATCACAGTTTTTTTTTTAATTACATTTAGTTATCAATCTGCTTATATAGTCATACCATTAGTTATTTCAAATGTTTATTTGTGACAGTTTACAGCATTGAAAGATGGTGTAAAATATGAAATAAAACACTGTTTGTACTATACAGTACATTTTGCACATCGCAAATATTCTAAAAGTAATTTACTTCCACTACTTATGGACCGTCAGGGGTCACTTTTCTTAGATAGGCACTGCGCTTCACAAGGGACTGTTATCCTTTGATGTATCTAGCCAATGAATCCTCTATGGATTTAGTCAGTGTATGGATACACTGTTAAAAATTTCCATTAAAAAACTGGTAATGTCTGGCAATATATATTCCAGGGTTTTTACCTTTTTAAAAACGGATATATTGACGTAAAGGAGTGGTATTACGGTCACCAACCCGTAAAAGATAATAACAAAGTAAGGAAAAATTACGGTCGTCTGTATTTTACTGAAATAACAGTTGAGAACAATATATTTTTACGGAGAATTTTCGATTAAAATTACGGTTTTTTTTTTTTCTAGCAGTGTAGAGACGAATAGAGAAATGTAACCGGGGCCCTTTGCGTCAATAGGCGTAAGAGGAGATGATGATGATGATGATGATCTTTGTTGTCTTCTTTGTCTACATCTTTTCCCACTTCTATGTGGGGTCGATGTTTCTGGTCAGCTTTCTCCATCTACCTCTGTCACACACGTCATCACCGGTTAATCCCTTTGATGGAAGGTCATCCTTGATACAGTCCATCCACCTTCGCTTTGGTCTCCCTCTCCTTCTCCTTCCCTGTACCTCCATTTCCATCACTCTCCTCCCATTATACTGTTCATCTCTTTCTGATTATACTCACTGTCCATATTTCGTTTTGGCAAATTTTTCATGGCGGGATGCCTTTCCTGCCGCCAACCCTCCCCATTTACCCGGGCTTGGGACCGGCACCAAGTTGAGGCTGGCTTGCCCCCCTCAGTGGCTGGTGGGGGTGGGGGTTGGGTGGGGGGGGGTGAATGGAGAAATTTAACTGGGGCCCTTTGCGTCTATAGGCGTAGTAGGAGATGATGATGATGATGATGATCTTTTTTGGATGATGATGATGATGATTTATTTCTTTGAAAATGTTTGTATTCCCTAAGTGTAGAAATTACGAAATATGTTGAGTCTATTGATGTCCCTAATGGACGAAAGTATACTTTAAAAAAATGTAATTTTAATCGGAAATTCTCCGTAAAATACACTTCTCAATCGTATTTCAGTGAAATACCGGCGACCGAATTTTTACCTTACTTTATTATCAAATATTACGGGTTTGTGACCGTAATATCACGTCTTAACGTCAATATATCCTTTTATAAAACGGTAAATGCCTAGCAACATTTATTCCAGGATTTTTACCGATTTTTTACGGCAAACTTTCAACAGTGTACCAACTCCAATCAAGTCTTTTCATTTTTTCCTTCCGTGGCAATTAAACATTGTATTCCTCCTATAGCATTCCGTTGCTTTTATAGAAAACACCAAAAACAAACAAAAAATCATTTCAGTACAAAAGTTTTATTTTGGATTCAAGTTAGCACCTGGGTAAAGGTTTATAGGTCGCTCATGAATGGCTGGAGCAAGGGAAAGTGATATTACCCTATTGAGCAGGACAATGCCCTAGAGACTGACCGTATTACTTATGATCAGCACTCAAGCCCCCTCTCCACCCAAGCTAGAACCAAGGAGAGCCAGGCAATGGCTGATGATGACTCAGCAAATGCACCTATAGGCTCCCCCAAACACCCCATCCTTAGCTCACAAGGATAATGAGGTTGCAGCGACCAAAGAAACTAACAAGTATGAGCGAGACTCGAACCCCAGTCTGGCATTCACCAGTGAGGGATGTTACCACATCGGCCAACACAACCCTTAACCGGAGAATATGTGGCGTCATAAAGACGAAGTGAATGCAACTGATTTTATTCAACGAGACAACGAGCTTATATGCACAAAGTTGCGAGCAAGAATGACACAACATTCAAGCAGTACAAAACATGTGATAGCAAGCTTTACTAGGTTTATATTATTAATGCAAAACCATTACAGTGTACGAGCGTGTATGAAACACGTGCGGTTTAAATACTATAAAAAACTAGAGGGGCACTCAGTAGAGCGCAGACCGCTGCAGAATCTTATTTCTCGACCTTTTGCCCAGCCTTAACCTTAACATGTATTAATTGGCGTGGATTTTCATACACTTAAATATGAACTAAGTTTGAAGTCTCTGTGACAACGATGTCCAAACCTATTACTGATTACGTGAATTGGACATTTTGCTTGACCGTAACCTTAACCTTTGACCTTGACCTTCCAAAATGTAGACATTTCCATCTTTTTACATAACAGTTAATTCATGTTTCATTATTCTACGATTAAAATTGTGGCCATGCACACACAAACAAATAAATACACAAACAGGGGGGGGGGGGTAAAACATAACCTCCTTCCAACTTCGCTGGCGGAGGTAATTATTTTGTGCAAAATATCCACAAATACGTAAATCAACATAAGAAATGGTTAATGATTTGCAAATGTACCAAAATTGTAAATGAAACTTCCTCTCTTCTGGCGTAGCTCGGTGTCTCAATTAATGTTCAGTTTATAGCCTTAGTACTATACCTATACTATACGTTACTATTTACTGATAGACAGTCATAGTAGTGTCGCCATTCACGAAGAAGAAACCTTATAGCTTTAGTTACGTAAATAAAGTCAGTATCTATAAAAATATAACGTCATGAGAGTTTCAAAGTGACAGTTGGTAGATCGTAGATCGACGGCCTTTTCACCGACGAAAATTCTAAATTTATAAATAAGAACTCAATAAATAATTTACTTTTTATTAGTTCTCAAACGCAGATAATTATTTTTACTTTTAAACATTAAACAAATATAGGCCTATTTCCTTTTAAACATTAAAAGATATATTTCCTTTTAAACATTAATATAATCTATTTCCTTTTAAACATTAAAATCTATTTTCTTTTAAACATTAATAGAATCTATTTCCTTTTAAACATTAACAAAAATCTATTTCCTTTTAAACATTAAAAAATTTATTTCCTTTTAAACATTTAAAAAATTTATTTCCTTTTAAACATTTAAAAAATCTATTTCCTTTTAAACATTGAAATAATCCATTTCCTTTTAAACATTAAAAAAATCTATGTCGTTTTAAGTATTGAAAATTCTATTTCCTTTTAAACATTAAAAAATCTATATCCTTTTAAATTATTGAAAAAATATTTTATTTTAAACATTAAAAAAATCTTTGTTCCGACACGAATACTTTACCTCGAATTACCTCTTCGGAGGGTCCTTGATCCTCTCTCAAACTCGACCAAGATTTCCCGCGCTACCCCCCCTATCTCGCTCCCGATAGTTTCTACCCCCGCCGCCAGGATAATTCCTTCGGGCCCGGATTAGGGCAGGTCACTGCTTTTCCCGGGTCAGGACATCATTAAGTCCTTGGTCGTGAGATCCGAAGCATCTCACTCTCTCGCTTAAATCTTTCGATCCTTTGGCGCGTTGTGTTCCCACGTGTTCCCAGTGTACGGACTTGTGTTTTTTCTGCGATAGTGCGTTTTCGCAAAGTGTCCTCAGTCCGTTCCCCTTGTGTTATCCAGGGTTTTCTGTAACTCGTTAGTGTTGACCTTCGTGTGCGAACGATGGAGAACGTGCGTCGTTGTCCTGGTCCTAGAGCAGGAAAGTCGTGTGGGGCTTTCCTCTCTAAACCAGAGGTGGACCCGCATTCCCTTTGTTCCACGTGCAGGGGTAAAGTTTGTTCCTCCTCGGACACATGTTCCGAGTGCGTGAGTTGGGACGGAATTCAGTGGGTACGTTATGGTACTAAGAAAAAGAAGTCGTCTAAGCGTTCCCCAAAGAAAGTGAATGGCGTGTCTTCCTTACAGTCGGTCAGTGATCGGTCCGACGAAGCCTCGGCCTCTCCGTCTCCTTCGCAGAGGAGTGGCCAGCAAGCCCCCAGTGTGATTGTGAGCCATAGTGTCCTCCCAAGTGAACCCAGTGTGACGGAGGAACCAAGGGCTGGCCCCTCGGGAGTAAACGGAAGGGCCGCGAG
Organism: Palaemon carinicauda; assembly: GCF_036898095.1. Classification (NCBI taxonomy): domain Eukaryota; kingdom Metazoa; phylum Arthropoda; class Malacostraca; order Decapoda; family Palaemonidae; genus Palaemon; species Palaemon carinicauda. Next base: position 38,808,898 of record NC_090759.1, read on the forward strand.
TGTTTCGGGCGGATCGGGCCACGTGGCAGGGGAGCACGCTTCCTCAGAAGACCCGGTATGGGGCAGTGTGGCGTTCTCGGTCTCCCCCCCGCCCTCGTGGGCCGGTGCGTCGGGTTCCCCCCCCGCCAGAAGAGAACCACTCGAGAATTCGTCGCCCGAGTAGCGACTCCTTCGGGTGGAAGTTACCGAAGACTCCAGGGAGGTCTCCGCTAAGGATGGACGTATCCCTGGGTCCATGGCCTTCTAGTAGGGACAGAGTGGTCTCAGTACCCTCGGTAGCCACAGCAGTTCCCGAGGACTTTCTCCAGCACCCTGTCTCGGACGGTCGGCGGCGAAGGGCCTCCCCTGCGCATCACTCTAGCAGTCGTTACGGGAAGAACGTGGCACCCTCGGACTCTTCGGAAGAAGGCTCATCCTCCGAGGGAGAACGAAGGGAGAGACGGCACCGTAAGAGAGCGCGGACCGATAGCGATCGTTCCCGCTCTAGGTCGAGGTCGCGGCACAGTAGGAGGCGGCCACGCTCTCACTCCCGTAAGTACAAGAGGGAGGTCTCTCCCGGCGGTGGCGAATGGTTCTACGTGCCCCCAGGAGAGTCCAAGAAGCACCGCTCGCCAGACTCTCGGTCCAGTGATCGAGCTTCCAAGTTGTCACTGCCTACATACAACTTGGAACCGCTCGACCGGCCACGCAAGAAGGACCTCACTCTCAGGCACAAGTCCTCGAGGCCTTCGGTTCACCCCACCTGGCGGGAGGAAGCGCGCTTCCGAGGAGACAGCCCGACCGAACCAGCCCAACCGGGTCGGACGTCGAGCGGGAAGGACCGGTTGCCGGGTTCGGGTCTTCCCACCGGGACCGTGTCCTCCGCGTCCAGAGCCTTGGCCCAGTCGAAAGGCCTCCCGGGGTCGGTGGCACCCGCCACACGGCGAGACCCGACCATGTACGGTGCGCCCTACGGTTGCGGGACGGCCTCCCTGGGACCTAGTAGGGAGAGGCCAGTTTACCTCCCAAGCACGGCTCCCCCCAGCCAAGCCGATACCTCGGTCGACGGAGGCGAGGTTTCCCCGTCGGAGGACTCCGCCTACAGAAGGGTGGTAGCCCGCATCAGGAGGACCCATGGGATTCCAGAACCCGAGGCGCCGAAGGTGAATACCTGGAGGTCGAGCCTCTTGAGGTACACACATCGGGACGTCCTTCCGAAGTCCTCTCTGGCCCTGCCCCTCGCCCCAGACCTAGTACTCGGCCAGGAGTACATCGATAACTTGGTGGCCAGCACTGCGGAGGCCCCCAGGTCCCAGAGTTCCTCCAAACTCCTCCAGGGTCTGAAACTACAGGCCAAAATTTATATCCCAGAAGGACGCCGCCCAGGCCCCTGTAGAGTGGACTCAGCCGTGGATGTCCTAGGACAAGGCGGCTCGGACGAAAGGGCCAGCTCAGCCCCTGTGTCCTTCTCGGCCTCTGAAGCAGGCATGATGGAGGAGATGTCGAGGGACATGATTAACGTCTCTTCATGGCTGGACTGGTGGGCCTCCACGTTAGTGAATGTACAGGCCTCCACAGACCCCGACGACCCGGAACAACAGAGTCTCCTGTCGGACATTATCACTTCCGGGGGGAAAGCGCTCAAATTTATGGCATACCAGGCACTCTCCCTGACGGCCAACTGGGTCCTCCGGAAGAGGGACACAGTGCTTTCCAGAGTGGCAAGGAAAATCCCAGACAGACAGGCGCGAGTGATTCGCACCCTACCCCTAGGAGGAGAGTCCCTGTTTCCTTTGAAGGAATTGGAAGAACTGATGGAGAAGGTGTCCAAGAGGAGAGAAGTCAACGTCCCTAAGCAATCATCCTCCAGGAGGCCTCCGTATAAGAGGTCAGTCTCGGATAGGACCGTGACCCCTCAAGCTGTTCCCAGCTCTTCAAGGAGGGACGCCCACTCCTCTTCCTGGTCATCATCTCCTCAGCCCTCCCGCAGGGGAACTACAGCTTCTGCCAACTCCTTCAGGTCGGGTTACTCCGCCTCGAAGAGGGGCAGATCAGGCCGCCCCTCTAGGAGAAGGTAGAGGGAGAGGCCCCCTACTCCCGCCCAAGCCTCGGGTTGGGGGATGCCTCAGACCCCATTGGCAAGCATGGAAAACGTATGGGGCGGATGCTTGGACGGTGTCCGTCCTGAAAGAAGGCTACAGGATCCCCTTCATAGCGGACTCACCCCCTCTGATTCCAGCCACCCAAACAGAATGGTTAGCTCCCAGGGACCCGTTGAAAAGGGCTACCCTGCAAAAAGAAGTTTCCTCCATGTTGGAAAAGGGAGCCATGGAAGAAGTCCTTCTCCCAGGGCCAGGCTTCTACAGCCGCCTGTTCCTGGTGGAGAAAGCAACGGGGGGGGGTGGAGACCGGTGATAGACCTGTCTGCCCTCAACAGGTTCGTCAAGAAGACGGACTTCAAGATGGACACCCCAAAATCCGTCCTGATGTCCTTGAGGGAGAAAGATTTTATGATGACGGTCGACCTCAAGGATGCGTACTTCCAAATTCCAGTCCACCCGTCGAGTCGGAAGTTCCTCCGGGTAAAATGGGGCTCCCAGATCCTGCAGTTCCGGACCCTCTGCTTCGGACTGTCGACGGCCCCTCGGGTGTTCACGAGGGTCTTCGCGACAGTCTCAGTATGGGCTCACGAACGAGGTATCCGCCTCATCAGGTACCTGGACGACTGGTTGCTCCTTTCCAGTTCAAAGGCCCTCTTGGAAGAACAAGGAAGGGACCTCCTCCGTTTCTGCAGGAGTCTGGGAGTCATTATCAACCTGGAGAAATCGAACCTAACGCCGTCCAACAAAATGGGGTACTTGGGGATGACGTTGGACACCGTGCAGGGGAAGGCCTTCCCCTCGGAAGACAGGATACAGAACCTCGTCAAGATCATTCAGCCGTTCCTGTCGGGGCTTCCCAGGAAAGCGAAAGACTGGCAGAGGCTGATAGGCCACCTGGTCTCATTAGAGAAGCTAGTCCCCCAAGGGAAGTTACGACTCAGACCCGTACAATGGAACCTCAAGGCTCTATGGTCCCAGACAGGCTCTCAGAAAACATCGATCCCAGTCCTCCCGCACACGAAAACAGCCTTGAAGTGGTGGAGATGCCGGTCGAACTCCCTCAAGGGGATGCCCCTCGGGTCCTGTCCTCCCGAGTTTCTCCTGTTCACGGACGCCTCCAGCCTAGGGTGGGGAGCCCACCTGCGGGAGGAAACAGCAAGCGGGACCTGGTCAGAGACCGAAAAGCATCACCACATCAACGTCCTAGAGCTAAAAGCAGTACAAAAGGCATGTCTGAGCTTTGCAAGTCGGTTGAAGGGAAACACCGTGGCCCTAATGTGCGACAACGCCACGGTGGTAGCCTACATCAAGAAACAAGGGGGCATGAAGTCGAAGGAACTGTGCGACCTCACTGTAGACATCTTGCACTGGGCGGACGAACACCAGGTAACACTGCTAGCAAGGTTCATCCCCGGGAAAAAGAACGTGCTAGCCGACGGCCTCAGCAGGGTAGGTCAGATAGTAGGGACGGAATGGTCCCTACAACCAGCGGTAGCCAGACTCATCCTTCAACGCTGGGGCTCCCCGGTGATAGACCTATTCGCAACAAAGCTCAACGCCAAGTTACCGGTTTATTGCTCCCCGGTACCAGACGAAGGAGCAGCCCTAGAAGACGCCTTCCAGCACAGGTGGGACAACCTGGACGTTTATGCCTTTCCCCCCTTCACGCTGCTAAGACAAGTGCTCAACAGAGTAAGAACCGCCCAAAACCTAAGGATGACTTTGGTAGCGCCCTGGTGGCCGGAGAGAGAGTGGTTCGCGGATCTGAAAGACCTGGCCAGCCATCCGCCATGGCCTCTGCCCCCCAGGTCAGATCTACTGAGTCAACCGCACTTCCTCAGGTTCCACGACAACCCTCTCTCTCTTCGCCTTCACGCCTGGAGACTATCGAGCGACTCCTGAGGAAGGAGGGGTTCTCCTCCTCCACAGCTAAGAGGATGTCCCTATATCTAAGAAAATCCTCTACCGTAGTCTACCAGGCGAAGTGAGCCGCCTTTACGAAATGGTGCGCGACAAAACAAATAAGACCTCTCGAAGCCTCGGTCCCTGACATAGCTGATTTTCTAGTGTATCTTAGGGATAAAATAGGAATGTCAATCCCAGCTATTAAAGGAGTGCGAGCAGCCTTAGGCCAAGTCTTTCTCCTGAAAGGCATCGACCTAGGGACCTCAAGACACATAGGGATGCTGATTAGAAGTTTCGAACAATCCTGCCCTCCCCAAGCCAGGAGAGTGCCTAGATGGGACCTGGCCAAGGTCCTGAAAATGTTGTGTCTTCCTCCCTTTGAACCGCTCAGAGATATCGGGGACAAAGATCTCACCCTCAAGACAGTCTTCTTGCTAGCCTTAGCTTCGGCTAAGAGGGTAGGTGAGATCCACGGTCTCTCCTACGACGTGGCACACTCCAAAGGGTGGAAGGAGGTATCTTTCAAGTTCGTACCCTCCTTTGTAGCTAAAACTCAGAACCCAGCAGTCTGGGACCCGAGGTTCGAAGGTTTCTCTGTTCCGGCCATTCCCAAGACAGGTAATACGGACGACCTGAAGTTATGCCCGGTCAGGACGATCAGGAAGTACCTGGAAAGGACGGCCCATCTCCGTCCAGGTGCCAAGAACCTCTTCGTCTCTTCAGGCGTTAATAAGAAGCAAGTGTCCAAGAACACTATTTCCTTCTGGCTGAGACAAGTCATCACTAGGGCTTATGAAGAAGGCAAGGTGGCGGTACCAGGCACTCCCCGTCCCCATGACATCAGAGGACTGAGCACGTCCTTGGCCTTTGAGAGAAATATGGCAGTGGGCCAGATCCTGCAGGCCGGCACTTGGTCACACCAGTCGACCTTCACGGCCCACTACCTCAAAGACTACTCAAGAAAGTCTTTGGATGGATTCTCCATTGGGACAGTCATCGCCGCCCTCCAAGCTGTGTAGTGGCAGGCTGGAAGACGTCCCCAACTAGTGAATAGACTCATCCCTACTTCTTCAGGAGAAGATTCAGTAGAGAACATGTCAAGAGGTAAGCCTTAAATTATAAGCGTAAGTTTTCCACTGCTACCCCCCTATCCGCTCTCTGTACCCCCGCATTACGTAGCCCTCCAGGCACCATGTGCCTAACCAAGTGGCAGAATGGCTCTCCCGCCTCCTAAAGTGTAAGTCTCCGAAGAGGTAATTCGAGGTAAAGTATTCGTGTCGGAACAAATGAAAAATTTTAAGTAATTTTTATTTTTCCTAACATACTTACCGAGAATTACCTCTGAGTAATGGCCCTCCCTTCCGTCCCCGAGTGCCATTCTTCCATTGCCGAGACGGGCTTAACGGAGGACTTAATGATGTCCTGACCCGGGAAAAGCAGTGACCTGCCCTAATCCGGGCCGAAGGAATTATCCTGGCGGCGGGGGTAGAAACTATCGGGAGCGAGATAGGGGGGGTAGCGCGGGAAATCTTGGTCGAGTTTGAGAGAGGATCAAGGACCCTCCGAAGAGGTAATTCTCGGTAAGTATGTTAGGAAAAATAAAAATTACTTAAAATTTTTCATATTTTCTTCTTTTAAACATTAAAAAAATATTTCCTTTTAAACATTAATAGAATATATTTCCTTTTAAACATTAACAAAATCTATTTTCTTTTAAACATTGAAATAATCTATTTCCTTTTAAACATTAAAAAAATCTATGTCCTTTTAAGAATTGAAAAAATCTATTTCCTTTTAAACATTAGAAAAATCCTTTTGATTTATAGTTCATTTTGATTTCAAGTACACGTGCCAGTTCAAGAACACGTGGCAGTTATAATCACGACACTATCCTCTTATCGAGTCCTTAGAAGATTGCGTTTTCCATTTTTCAAACCACCATCTTTCACCTCAAGGTTTGCTTTAATCCATTTTATCTTTCATCTCTCATCAACGCGAATTATTATCATCTCTCTCTCTCTCTCTCTCTCTCTCTCTCTCTCTCTCTCTCTCTCTCTCTCTCTCTCTCTCTCTTTCCTCGTTCTAATCTGTGGTTCAAGTCGCTTTCATTCGTCTCGACTTTGTTGACTGATGAACAAATTGTTATCTTTTTCGTCCATCTTTATTAGTTTCCTTGTCTGATGTATATTTTAATTTTTTATGTCTTTTGTTATATATATACCACCTCTATGTAATAAAGAGCACGTGTCTGGCTATATGTAATGTATATGTATATATATATATATATATATATATATATATATATATATATATATATATGTACATATATACACAGTATATATATATATATATATATATATATATGTATGTATGTATATATATATGATTTGTATGTTTACATATGTTCGAGAACTTAATTCATTGTTCTAAAAGATCTCTCTCTCTCTCTCTCTCTCTCTCTCTCTCTCTCTCTCTCTCTCTCTCTCTCTCTCTCTCTCTATATATATATATATATATATATGTATATATATATATATATATATATATATATGTATGTATGAATGTAATATATATGTAATGTATATATATATATATATATATATATAATCTGTATTTTTACATATCTTCGAAAACTCGATTCATTATTCTTAGGGAAATATTGTGTTATTAATCTCAGAGACCAAATCTGGGAGTCGAAATTTGACGTTGTTATGTATTTTGCACTGTACCATGGTCTTCTACTGTGTTGGGTTAGAGTTCTCTTGCTTGAGGGTACACTCCGGCACACTATTCTACCTTATTTCTCTTCATCTTGTTTTGTTAAAGTTTATATAGTTTATGTAGGAGATATTTATTTTAATGTTGTTACTCTTAAAATATTTTATTTTTTCCGTTTCCTTTCCTCACTGGGCTATTTTTCCTGTTGGAGCCTCTGGGCTTATAGCATCCTGCTTTTCCAACTAAGGTTGTAGCTTAGCTAATAATAATAATAATAATAATAATAATAATAATAATAATGATAATAATAATACTATATGCGCGACGGGTATTAAGAGTAATGCTGCACAGTATTGCATTGATAGAACATGTTGAGACATACAGAATAGATGTAGTAGCCTATATTATGAAGAATTTAATCACTAATTAGTTCTCCTAAAGTTAGGGCGTGATTCTTCTTCTTACTTTTGTATTGCAGTAGGATTCAATCTGTAGGATTCAATCTTTTATTATGATGCTCATCTGTTATTTTTATTTATTGTTGTGTACGAGTTTTGTTTACATATACTCACTCGAAACTCACCAGTTGTTAGAGGAGATCAGAGATGTAAGCCTGAGAGAGATTAAACGTATTTTAATAAGAGGTGACATTAGCCTCAGAGGGCAGAATGCAAATTAAGAAAAAAGATTGAGATAAAAAATAAAGTTAATCTAACGCTGATGTTTTTGTGTAGTTTGAGGATAGCATTTAAGACTTTTCCTCAAAAAAGTCTCGTGTCTTTTTTATTTTATGTAAATTTCCTCCTCATACGTCACCTGACTGATAAGGGCTGGGGAAAACTAATATTTAAGATGTGAAAGGGAAAAAGAATTTTGCCATTTATGATGAAAACTATGAAGTTGAAATTTTGAGCTTGATTTTATCAATATCAAAATTTCATTGAAGAGGGGAGGAGTTACAATACATATATCGGTGTATGTAATTACCTGAGTCAAATAGATCTTTCACATAATAACTATAAAAAAAACTTTCACTTATTAACTATAAAAAACTAAAAAAAAAAAAAAAAAAGACAAGAGGAATGAGAAAGTATGAGTTACAATACATCCTATCGGTGTATATGTGATTACCCGTGGTATATAAATCTTTTACATACTATAAAAAACTAAAAAAAAAAAAAAAAAAAAAAAAAAAAAAACAGAGGAAAGAGAAAGTAGAAGTTACAAAACATCCTATCGGTGTATATGTAATTAAACGTGGTATATGAATCTTTTACATACTAAAAAAAAAAACAAGAGAAAGAAAAATAAGATAGAATAGTAATGCCTGAGTGTACCCTCAAGCAAGAAATTAATAATCTTATTCAATTAATCAACCTTTCCTATATAGTATTTTACATGACAAAACGTCTTCTTCACTTCATTTAAATATAAGTTCTTTTTTCCTGACTTATTGGTATAATGACCTATACCATTTTGACCACACATACAATTTATGTTTTTTTTTTTTTTTTTTTTTTTTTTTTTTTTTTTTTTTCAAATAGGCCATGAATGGCAGAGGCAAGGGACAGTGACATTGTCCTTACAAGCAAGACAATGCCCTTTATATGATCAGCGGCCAAGCCCCCTCTCCATCCAAGCTTGGACCAAGGGGGGTCAGGCAGTGGCTGCTGAAGACTCAGCAGGTAGACCTATAGGCTCCCCCAAACATCCGTCCTTAGCTCACAAGGATGGTGCGCTTGCAGCAACCAAAGAAACTGACGAGTTTGAGCGGGACTCGAACCCCAGTCTGATGATCAACAGTCAGGGACGTTACCACATAGGCCACCACAAAACAAACAAACAAATGACAATCCGGATAATCGGACTCCATTGGCTGATGTGTTAAAGTCCCTGACTGGTGATCGCCAGACTGGGGTTCGAGTCCCGCTTAAACTCGTTAGTTTCCTTGTGAGCTATAGGTCCATCTGCTGAGTCATCTAGCCCTCCTTGGTCCTAGCTTGGGTGGAGGGGTTTTGGGCGCTGATCATATTATTATTACTTACTTGCTTACTTGTTTACTTACTTACTAAGCTACAACCCTAGTTGGAAAAGCAGGATGCTATAAGCCCCGGGGGCTCCAACAGGGAAAACGGCATATTATGGTCAGTCTCTAGGGCATCGTCCTGCTTGATAGGGCAATGTCACTGTCCCTTGCCATTCATGAGCGGCTCTTTATACTCCTTTAAACATTTAAATGATAGCTTTTAGGAATTTGCATCCCTTTAAAGACGATAGCGAAGTTCATATAACTTGTGAATTATCCTCCGAGAGTCGAGAACGAAGATGTGATTAACTGACAACACATATCTTGCAGATGACGAAATGAGATTAACGCAACTTCGCAAGCCATCCCATGAAAAGTAAGTCTTGGGGTCTGGAGTCTCCTTGGATTCAAAATTACCAGAGATAAAAGGGAATGATAAAGAAAGGGTGATGTTTTTCTTTAGATGGCTTCGCCTAGAGATGAGTAATTGAATTTGTGAATTTCATAGGTGGTAGGTTGGCCAGTGCACCAGCCACCCGTTGGGATACTACCACTAGAGAGTTATGGGGTCTTTTGACTGGCCAGATAGTACTACATTGGATCCTTCTCTCTGGTTACGGTTCATTTTCCTTTTGCCTATACACTCACACACCGAATAGTCTGGCCTATTCTTTACATATTCTCCTCTGTCCTCATAAACTTGACAACACTGAGATTTCCAAACAATTCTCCTTACTGTACTGTAATTGTTCAGTGGCCACTTTCCTCTTTGTAAGGGTAGAAGAGACTCTTTAGCTATGGTAAGCAGCTTTTCTAGGAGAAGGACACTCTAAATCAAACCATTGTTCTCTAATCTTGGGTAGTGCCATAGCCTCTGTACCTTGGTCTTCCACTGTCTTGGGTTAGAGTTCTCTTGCTTGAGGGTACACTCGGGCACACTGTTCTATCTTATATCTTATTTCTCTTCCTCTTGTTTTGTTAAAGTTTTTATAGTTTATAAAGGGATATTTATTTTAATGTTGTTGCTCTTCTTAAAGTATTTCATTTTTCCTTGTTCCCTTTCCTCACTGGGCTATTTTCCCTGTTGGAGGCCCTGGGCTTATAGCATCCTGCTTTTCTAACTAGGGTTGTAGCTTAGTAAGTAATAATAATAATAATAATAATAACAATAATAATAATGATAACTGGAAGTGAATGGATGATTGTAATGAAGTTATCCAATCAAAACTCCTAAGTTCATTTTGAATTCATGGACTTGGTAAACTTTATTAATTGAAGATAAAATAGTTAATTCAATGGTCATAGATTCAGTAATGAAGTAATCCAATGTAAACTCAAATTCATTTTTAAATTCATTTTTAAATTAATTTGTAAATTCATTTTTAAATTCATGGACTAGTAAACTATATTAATTAAAGATGAAATAGTTAATTCAATGGTCATAGATTCAGTAATGAAGTAATCCAATGTAAACTCAAATTCATTTTTAAATTCATTATTAAATTCATGGACTAGTAAACTATATTAATTAAAGATGAAATAGTTAATTCAATGGTCATAGATTCAGTAATGAAGTAATCCAATGTAAACTCAAATTCATTTTTAAATTCATTTTTAAATTCATGGACTAGTAAACTATATTAATTAAAGATGAAATAGTTAATTCAGTGGTCATAGATTCATAGAATATTTGACATATAATTAATTTTTATATCCTTTGTAAAAAATGAAGATATTGTATAAACAATAACATAAGTCAAATGAACAAATCGATTGAAATATTAGCCTTATCATAAATCGGATCTGAAAATTCCACTTTCATAATCAAACTCTCTTATATATCCTGCCTAAAATATCCATCTTGCATCTCTCGACTATTGTCTGTTCACTTTCCTCAAACTTCCTTGAGCTATTCTTCTTCAGCTTTCCAGCAGTTGTCCGAAAAAAAAATTTTGTTTTCCGTTTCCTTACAAATGAAAATAAAAATTATCACAAAATAGTGCTGATTATAATGATACTAATATAATTTATAATGTTCGTAGGAAAAATTATACTTTGTTATATTTCACCTTTTCAACAGTAATAATAATAATAATAATAATAATAATAATAATAATAATATTATTATTATTATTATTATTATTATTATTATTACTAGCTAAGCTACAACCCTACTTGGAAAAGCAAGATGCTATAAGCCCAATGGCTCCAACGGGGAAAACGAGCCCAGTGAGGAAAGGAAATAAGGAAACAAACGAATATGAAGCAAGGAACAATTAGAATAAAACACTTAAAAAACAACAACAACATTAAAACCGCAAGATCCCCGCAAATTATATATCCGATAGCACTTTTAACAAAATGCACATAGCACTTTATAATTCGGGCCTGCAGGTCAAGAGACACAAATAAATTCATCCTTCAGGCACGATGAAACTCCTTCGACCTTAAGAGCGAAGTTGGTGTACTGGCTGGATTTGGGGAACTAATTGTTTGAAGTGTTTCCGAAAGCATTTCGGTTGAAGTCTCCGTACAAGACTAGTTGGAGCTGGGAATTTGAAACTATGCTGATATTCTCAGCGGTCGATATCATCAGAAGAATACCTTCTTTGATAGTAATGAATATCAAGATAGTTATTACTTCATATGAATTCACTATCTCTTCAGACAGTTTTTTTGAAAACCGAATAGCAGTGTTTTAACTACCTTACACCAACGCAGCGAGAACTGGCAGATAGGGGAGGGCGTCTGGTTTTCCACGGATTCCCCAATTATGCCACATCACTGGCTTGCCTTCTTTCTCTACCTCCTCTCCATCTCTTTACCCTTTTTCTCTTTTCTCTTATTCTTTCTCTGTTTCTATATAAACTTGTGTATTTCCGAAATTATATACAAATTTATTCCAACTTTCGTTCCACACCATCATTAGAAATTCCAAGGTGTGTTTTCTATATAATGGTTTTCCCCCATCCTAAATGTGCCATACACCAGACGTTGCCATTACACACTATGACACGCACACACACTCTCCCGATGGATTATTCCGTGGCTTCAAGATTGCCATATGGCCTTCATACACGTATGTGTCATACAGCATACCTAATCAAGATCACGTAAGACTTCGTAACAAAATACGTGAAATAAAACAGTGAATTCTTAAAAATAACATAAATTTACATATACTGACTTTCATAGTCAAGCTAAGGTAATGATCTACAATGTGAACAGTTACTCATTGGAAGAACAAGCAAACAGATACATACATACATACATACAGACTGACAGACAGTGTTCTGTGGTGACGTGGCATGAGTTGGGGAATCTCTTTAAACCAGGTGCCCTACCCATCTGTATTGACTTTTCCCTCCCCTATCGTCCATTTCTCGCTGCATTGAGTATAGTGTACGAGACTTAAACAGGTATTGAATATCTCAAAATTTTATTATATATGAATTCAAGTCTCTATCCAGAGAAGGTTTTGGAAAACTGTACTTCTTTGTTTCATTATTATTATTATTACTATTATTATTATCATTATTATTATTATTATTATTATTATTATTATTATTATTGTTATTATTATTAATACTTACCTACTTACTAAGCTACAACCCTAGTTGGAAAAGCAGGATGCTATAAGTCCAGGGGCCGCAACAAGGAAATTAGCGCAGTGAGGAAAGAAAACAAGGAAAAATAAAATATTTCAAGAACAGTAACAACATAAAAATAAATATTTTCTATAGAAACTATAAAAAAAATTTAGAAAAAACAAGAGGAAGAGAAATTGGATAGAATAGTGTGCCCGCGTGTATCCTCAAGCAAGAGAGTGTTTACAGTTTGTTGCTGTTTAAACCAACTTAGACATTTATGAGATTTCATACGTGTGGAAAACAACCCACGTAAATGTGAGAAGGTAACAGATGAGCTAAAAAGCTATGGATATCGTATAATAATTTAAAATTTGGCGTGAAATCTGGACGGTTACACTGTTTAAAAAACGTAATTTTAATTGGAAACTCTTCGTAAAAATATACTGTTCTCAGCAGTATTTCAGTAAAACACAGGTGACCGTCATTTTACCTTATTTTGTTATTATCTTTTACAGGTTGGTGACCGTAATATCACTCCATCACGTCAATACATCCGTGTTTAAACGGTAAAAATCCTGGAATAAATGTTGTCAGTTATTTACCGTTTTTTTAATAAATTTTTTTAACAATAACCGCTTACACAAGATGATAATTAAACATTTGAGGTTTTCTGGCATCCTGACATCTATAGTCAATTCTTTTTAGCTAGGCAGATTCGCACCGACTCGCAGCGGTGCCCTTTTTAGCTCGGAAAAGTTTCCTGCTCGCTGATTGGTTGGATAAGATAATTCTGACCAATCAGAGAGCAGGTAACTTTTCCGAGCTAAAAGGGCACCGCTGCGAGTCGAGTGCAAATGCAACTAATTAAAGAAAAATGAAAAAGAGAAGAAGAATGAGAGAGAGAGAGAGAGAGAGAGAGAGAGAGAGAGAGAGAGAGAGAGAGAGAGAGAGAGAGGAATAGACGAGGTGGGGTAAATACAGCTTCTTCAAGGTGGCAGTTCTTGAAAATTGTTTTTCAGATTTTATTTACAACACTTCTCCGAAAATAAACTATGATATGTCAATATAAATTATCATCTAATGTGGAGAAAAACAGCTTCTTTAAGGTGGCAGTTCTTGAAAGGTGTTATTCAAATTCTATTTACAACACTTCTCCGAAAATAAACTATGATATGTCTATACAATTTACAATCTATGAATATCTTGAAAGGAATACCTCTTCTTGCGTGGGTTATTTATCTTTTCGGTATAGAAAGGCCAGAGTGCAGTGAAATGTCTCCTATTCGTTTCTTTTGAAATTTATTTCTTTTACATTTATTATTATTATTATTATTATTTTTTTTTTTTACTATTGTTATTATTACTAATTGCTAAGCTACAACCCTAGTTGGAAAAGCAAGAAGCTAGTTACAGCTTAGGGGCTCCAACAAGGAAAATAGCCTAGTGAGGAAAGGAAACAAGGAAAAAAAAAACTTAAGAACAGTAACATTAAAATAAATATCTCTTATATAAACTTATTATTATTATTATTATTATTATTATTATTATTATTATTATTATTATTGCTACAACTACTTGCTAAGCTACAACCCTAGTTGGAAAAGCAAGATGCTACAAGCCCAAGGGCTCCAACAAGGAAAATAACCCAGTGAGGAAAGGGAACAAGTAACGATAAAATATTTTAAGAACAGTAACATTAAAATAAATATCTCCTATATAAACTATAAAAATTTTAACAAAGCAAGAGGAAGAGAAATGAGATGAGAATAGTGTGCCCGAGTATGCCCTCAAGCAAGAGAACTCTAACCCAAGGCACTGGAAAACCATGGTAAAGAGGCTTCGTATTCAAGTCTATCCACTTCGTTTTACTCGGTAAGTTTAACTGCTTCCTTGGCTGCTCTCCGGCAACGGAAAAATGTGCTTCAAATAGATTTCCAGACGGATGAGACTGTAGAAACATGTTCAAAATCATCAGGTTGTAGGAGAGAAATATTTTCCGAGAATTCATTTTTACATTTTTTTTTTTTTTTTTTTTTTTTTAGAAAAAACTACGTCGTGTAATATATGCGCTTATCGAGAACGGGCTCTTGCCTCGTAAATGAAGTATCGTGTTTATTATCAGCAGAAATAAAGGTTTAAAGGCCGCTCATGAATGGCAGGGGCAAGAGACAGTGACAATGCCCTGCCGAGGAGGACAATGCCCTAGAGACAGACCATATAGACATATGATCAGCGTCCAAGCCCCTTCTTCACCCAAACTAGGACCAAGGAGGGCCAAGCAATGGCTGCTGATGTCAGCAGATAGACCTATAGGCTCCCCCAAACCCCACAGCTTTAGCTCACAAGGATGGTGAGGTTGCAGCGACCAAAGAAACTAATGAGTATGAGCGTACTGGAACCGCAGTCTGGCGTTCACTAGTCAGGGACGTTACCACATCGGCCACCACGAACTATTCCATAACTAAAGCTATTGGCTAACTACCATCAAAGTTAGGTGATTATCAGACCGGGGTTCGAATCCCGCTCTAACTCGTTAGTTCTTTTGGTTGCTGTAACCTCACCATCCTTTTTGAGCTAAAGATAGGGTAGGGGGTTTGGGGAACCTATAGGTGTACCTGCTGAGTCATCAGCAGCCATTGTCTGACCCTCCCTGGTCCTAGCTTGGGTGGAGAGGGGGGGGGGCGTGGGCTTGGGCGCTGATCATATGTATATATGGTCAGTCACTAGGGGATTGTCCTGCTTGATAGGGCAATGTCACT